>NC_138780.1:194919260-195176760 GCF_965119305.1 Pelophylax lessonae | reverse complement strand
AGCCCTGTCGGGTTCCGTTCGATACGGAGAAGGCATCCGACAGACCCCCATTCACCCGCACCCTCGCTGAGGGTGACGAATAGAGGGCTGAAATGAAGTGCAACATGCGACCAGAGATGCCTAGCGACTCCAATGCTGCAGTCATGTAGTCCCAGGCAACTCTGTCAAATGCCTTCTCCGCATCAAGTGAAAGAAAGAACCCGGGCGTGCGGGAAGAGGTGAGCCAATGGTGGATATTGAGGGCCTTAAGGGTGTTGTCCCTGGCCTCGCGGCCAGGGACAAAACCCACCTGATCTAATGAGATAACAGCCGGGATATGGGGCAGTAGCCTGTTCGCCAGCACCTTGGCATATAATTTGATGTCGACGTTGAGGAGGGAGATTGGTCTGTAATTAGGGACTAGAGAGGGATCCTTACCAGGCTTAGGGATAACTGTAATGTGGGCTTCAAGGTAATCAGGAGTCAAGGCAGGTACGTCAGGAAAGGAGTTAAAAGCGTTCAGCATAGGAGACATTATGGTATCTACAAAGGTTTTATAGTAGCCCACGGTCAAGCCATCAGGGCCCGGGGATTTCCCAGGCTTAAGTTGTTTAAGAGCCATCTGGATTTCGGTCAGGGAAATGGGGGTGTCTAAATCCTTCAAAATTTCAGGCGATAGGGGCGAGGGTGAATATTCGAGTAGAAAAGCTTTGATACGTTCGGCCCTATCCGGCGCGGGCGCATGGGGATCGGTGGATTTAAGATTATACAGCGAGCGGTAATAGGTCAAAAACTGTTGAGCAATATCTGGGGTGGAGGTAACTTTCTTACCCTGCGGATCCGTGATTGAGTGTATCGCCCTGGCCGCACGCCGGGCTTGCAGCGCCTTGGCCAAGAGCTTGCCAGATTTGTTGCCGCAATCGTAAAAAAGTCGTTGTTGTAAGGCGAACTTCCGTTTAGTAGCGAGACCCAGTTCCTCCAAGAGGTCCTGTCGAGCCTGCGTGAGTTCAGACAACGTTTGTGAAGCAAGAGTGCGTTTATGAGCGCGTTCTAGTGAGTGAATGCGGGCGGTGAGAGTGGAGATGCACGCATGACGGTCTTTGTTGCGTTTTGCGGCCAGGGCAATAAATACTCCCCTAATAACACACTTGTGCGCCGCCCACAAAGTGGCGGGGGTCACATCTTGTGTGTCATTACGGGCAAAGTAATCCCGCAGGGCAGAAGCCACCTCTGAAGCATACACAGGGTCAGACAGCAAAGAATTGTCGAGGCGCCAAATACGGGAGCTTCCGGAGTCGGGTTGCAAAGAGAGGGAGATAGAGATCGGGTGATGGTCAGACAGAAACATGGGGTCTATCGAGGCCGATAACAGGGACGAGAGTGCATTTTGAGAGACAAAAATATAATCTATCCTGGAGTATTTGTTGTGCGGGTGCGAGAAGAAAGTAAAATCCTTCGTGTCTGGGTGTAGTGTCCTCCAGGCGTCGTGCAATAAGAGATCTCTAAGAAGGGTCTTAATTGAGCGTAAGGCGGAGTAGGGTAGGGAAGAAGAACCCGAAGAGACATCAAGGAGGGGGGTGAGGGCAACATTAAAGTCCCCGCCCACCACCAGGGTTCCCGATTGGAATTCGGTCAAAAGAAGAAACGTGTCCCTAAAAAAGGGGACCACTTGTTTATTGGGAGCGTAGATGTTCGCAAAGGTGAAGAGTCGACCACGGATGGAGCCCTTAACGAACAAATACCTCCCATTAGGATCGACAAGGGAGTCATGAAAAATCAGGGGACAGTTTTTGGAGAGGAGGATAGAAACCCCTTTCGATTTAGAGGCGCTCGAGGTAGAGTGATAGACATTTGGAAAAAAGCGGTCGTGCAGGCGAGGTATGTTATCCGAGCGGAAGTGCGTTTCCTGCAGAAACACCACGTCCGCCTTAGCCTGTCGGAGTGAGAGAAGGAGCTTGGATCTGCGCTCAGGAATGTTTAGACCTCTGGCGTTAAGCGAGAATACTTTCAGAGAAGAATCAGCGGCATGCATGCCGGGGGAATGCACCCGTGATGTCCGTAAATGGGACGGCATATTAGGATAAGTGGCAAGAAAGAGAGAGAAAAAAAAAAAAAAAAAAAAAAGGGGGGGGGGGAAGATGGGGGAGGTGGAGAAAGGGAAAGGGGAAAGGGAGTGGGATCCGGTAGCAGGAGGACCTGCCTACCTGTCAAACACGGATCCGGTACGAAAGGAGATAGTGCAGCTACGTGTAAAAGGCGGTAGGGTGGAAAAGTGCAACACTAGTAAACACTGAGGGGGTTGGAGTAGTCCCAGCTGGGGGTACGCACACTACGTACGTGCACCAGTGGTGGAGAGGTAGGGAACCAAAGATGCATCCTGCCTAAGGACTGAAAATGAGGGGCTTGCGATGGAGAAGTATGGGGGCACATCTGCGAGTGCTAGCCCGGGGAGGGGAACGTCCGAGGGACCCACGCACCAGAAAATCTGGGCCCGGGGCCTCCGGAAGGTCCACATGTAGGGTGAACAGAACGTAGGGCGACTAAGAGGCTGTCAACGGTCACACAAAGAGAGAAAAGGTGATGCCATAAAAACTCAACAAAATAACATATGCATTGCAACAAGAAGCCCCTCAAAACAAAACCATAGTAGGCTAAGAGAGAGTCTGCCATCCCGTGCAGAAATCTAGGGCAATGAAGAGCAGAGTCTCTAAAAAACTGACAATGAGTAAAACAGAGAAAATTAAAATCAAGAAACACAGTGTAAATGAGGTTACAGAGGGATCGGCTCACACGGGGAAGCACCAGAACTCGGCGCTGGAAAAAACACCAGGTCAGTGTCTTCCCGGTGGGCGAGCCCGGAGAACCGCCACAACATCTCGTAGCAATCTTCAACAGGTATGAGAGGAGAGCCCTCCCTCCCCCCAAACCCACAAAATATCACACAAAGCCCCCTACCCAATATCAGTAATGTGCTTAGCGGAACTACAGTACTGCGGTCCTATGCAAAGGGCAGAAAGTCTCGTGGGCTCTCGTCCGGGCTGCCCGGTGAGCAACGGTTGCAAAGGTGACCGCAAAAAAAAAAAAAAAAAAAAAGGGAGGTATAGTATAGTCCACAGGTTATGCACATGTACGAATAATGGGGCAGTCTCTAAAATCGAGAGTCCGGCTGGTACTGAGGGGGGAAGGGAGGGACAGCAGCAAACACTAGCGGGCAGTCCTCTAAATCCAACCATCAGCCTGGCGGAGCCACCAGGGTGGGGGGGCTAAGTAGGAGAAGGTAGAGCGTCTCAGAAAGTCCAAATAACAAATTCGGGGATGTGACTATGTAAGAGAGCATCCATCTCGAGCCTATGTACGGGGCGGTATGCCGAACATGCAAAAGTTTAGGGCTGTGGGGGAGCATGTAACCAGCTTGTCAGACGGAAGGGGTGTAAAGAGGTGGCGAGAGTAAGTGGGACCGAGGTAGTGATACTTGCCGAAATACTTTCATGCAAATGGGCCATCAGTCTCCCCGACGGGCTCTTCGCTGCTGCGGAGGCTTAGAAGGGCTTGCAACAGACGAACAAGCGGGAGGTGCCATGCCGGATCCGTGGTTGGACGGTGAACGATGGCGCCTGTAGCGAGTATCCTGCGCTTCCATCGGTTCCTCCCTATGTGTGAAGTGGGCAGGGGGGCCCCCCCGAAAGGCAGCATACCAGTTGGGAAGGTCAATCAGTGGCAGCCCCATGGCTGAACAGAACTGAGGGAGATCTTCAGGAACCTTTAAGAGGACAGTACGACCTTGCGTGGTTGCAGACAAACAAAAGGGAAATTTCCACTTGTACGGAATTCCTTTAGTGCGCAGAGCATCCAGCAGTGGGCGCAGGTCCCTGCGGTTCTGCAAGGTAATATTGGAAAGGTCCTGGTAGATGTGTAGGGAGATTCCATCATGTTCCAAATGTGGCCTATGCCTGGCTTTACGCAGAACCTCTTCCTTCAGCCTGTAGTCAACCAGGCAGCAGACAACATCACGCGGAGGGTCCCCATCTCTACCCCTTGGTCTCAGAGCACGATGTATGCGCTCCATATCAATTGGAGACTGTGGGGGACGGTCGAGGAGAGTGTTGAAGATGCCCGTAACAGTGGGGGCTAGCATGTCAGGCTCCACAGATTCAGGCAGGCCACGAACCCGCAGGTTATGGCGCCTCCCCCGGTTGTCCAGGTCTTCAATGTGGCGCTGTAGGTCTCTCATTTGCAGAGAGTGAGAGTCCATGGTGCAAGTAATGGAGCGGAGCACTCTGTCATGTTTGCCCGTGGTCTTTTCTACCTCCTGTACCCGGCCGGTAATGCTGCGCACTTCCTCCTTAAGGTCCAGGATTGCCGCCCCCAGCGTGTCTTTGATATCCGCGGCAATCGCCCTGAGATCCTCCATGGTCAGCGCTGGGGGTGAGGGGGACTGTCCTGTTGGCGGGTCGGAGCCAGAGGGAGCCACGGCTGCGTAGGAGCGGGCAGGAGGCTGGGATGGAGAAGGAGGCACGGTCGGGCGGCCTGTAGGCGCCATATTGGATCCCAGAGTCCGAAAGAGCTCCGGGATACTTTGACTGAGCTGCGGTCCGGTATCCCTCGGGGAGCGGGATCGGGTGGCTGAAGAAGCCCGGGCGGTGGAGCTCATGCTTACCGGGCAGGTTAGGTGCGGCAATTCTCCAGCTAATTGAAGCGAGAGTCCTACACGGCAGGAGCGCTGGAATCAGGCGGCCATCTCCCAGCTAGGTCAAACCACGCCCCCATGAATTATAATCTAATCAATATAATTTTATTATATATATTATATATTAAATAATAAAATAATATTATTGATTTGATTATAATTCATGCGTTTGTGTTTCAAATTTATCACATCTGGGATGTCTACTAGAGTCTTATTTTGGTCAGGTTTAAGTCAGTAATTACTAAGAATTGTAGGCCTATAATACATAACGCCAAATTTCCATGAAAAGAATTGTACCGCTTTTGGTATGTAATTCCTGACATAATCATACCGCCAGGGAGGTTAAAACCTTGACTCCCATTGGATTCATCACACTCACAGAGTGAAGTATAAAAAAATAAATAAACAAGTTTTGGATGGACATGCTCTTTCATATTATTTTAGCCCCTTTTCTCATTGCCAATTTTCTCAGATAATATGCCTCAACTTATTTAAATACACAATCTTCGAGAGCACCATCTTGAAAGTATGTTTTATTAATGCAATTCTCAGATGGAGAGCACTAAACATCTCCAAGGTTTAGATCTCCGAACTTTAACTGAGAAATAAGCTTATCAAGGAAGTGTCTAAGATAATGAGTAGGTGAAAGGTCACTTCGATGAGGACAGAGAGAAGAGCTATATATTTCAGGAGCTGATTATAAGGGTTCTTTCTCCAGGCTTAGGAAACTGCCCTATAAATCTACTTTGCAGAATACCGCACTAAAGGGCAAAAGCCTTGTCAAGCCTTGCAGGTGATTCTTTTCTTTTTTCCTCCTCTGTTGACACTTGACACATACGGGATTAATAAGGAAGGGAAAACATGGAGAGATCGAAGGTGAAGGAGCTTTTTGCAGGTGGTATATTCAATAAAACACTTGAAATATTCAATCAATCTTCTCACAGAACCTGTTACCCTTTCACGCTTTGCTGACTTCTAATATTACTTTAAACACTAATTTAAAATAAAAAATCATGAGGCAATTTGATACTAACCACTCACCGATGGAAATTATGTGTAGCAGGAAAAGGACTTAGACCTCTAATTTCCTACAAGAGCTTGATGGATGTTAGCAAGATTCAGTTTATCTTGGAAGATAAAGATCATTGTGGGTTGTGGACCCATGGCTGTCTTTGACATTATTATGTACAGTCGGTGTTAGTTCATGGTGATGATGAGCTCACCTGCCACCCAAGTGACTCTCTTCCTGTTGAACTTTGAGTCTGATAGATATGAAGATGTTTTTGGTCAAACTGGAGAATAACTGGAGATTATGGTCTACTTATATTAGACAAGCATTATATAAGTCAACCTCCAGAATTAAACAATAGTTAAAAGGCTTTGATAAACAAAAACAATCAGCGCAGACAGTAAAATGAGTTAAGAACTGAAATGCAAGCTGAACACCGACCCGGGTACACAGTGCAACAATCCAGATAAAAATAATTACAATAAAATGGTGCAGCGCAAACCACATGACTCTAAAATAATATGCAATAAAAATGGGTAAAGAAAAGTCCATATATAGTAAAAGTCCCATACACCATCAAAGTAAGAGAATCCACAGGTAGTGCTGAAAAACAAGCTGACCTCCCGTACGCGTTACGTCCTACGGGACTTCGTCAGCGGTGGTGGAGTCGTCTGTCGATGACGTCACCCGCTGCTGTTCGTAGCGTCCGTGTGTTATGCTGCCTCTGAGTGGAGACCGCGGCGCTACCATCTGTTACCGATCTGCGCATTCATCTTTTATTTATGTAAGTGTGATTTTATATTAAAGATTCATTTTATATTACGGTATACACTTAGAGGCTTGTTGTCTTTCCTCTTACTTATTGGTTGGAGTGCATGCACAAGCGGCATTAGCGGCTGGATCCGGGAGTACTGCTGTCCCCTGGCTTACCTATTTTGGAGGGATTTATCCATTTGGCTTGTCTGACCTGCTGGTAACACAGGGGTCAGGCTGTGAGGTGAGCGCATAAGTGTGTCCCTTGGTGGAGGAGATCAGCACTGGATGTTCAGCCTGTTTTTCAGCACTACCTGTGGATTCTCTTACTTTGATGGTGTATGGGACTTTTACTATATATGGACTTTCCTTTACCCATTTTTATTGCATATTATTTTAGAGTCATGTGATTTGCGCTGCACCATTTTATTGTAATTAATAGTTAAAAGGCGCATGGGCTACAGGCCCCAATCAAGTCCATATAAAATCCATATATAAGTCCATGGAAGAGAAAATTAAGTAGTCCAGAAACTTAGGGCTTCCATCAATAGGAACAGAAACCAGGGTTCCAGTGAGCTGCAGGTGAATGACAAAGGGAGAGGCTCCTCTAAGAGTAGACTGTATGACAATTTTAATGCAGAGTAAAAACATTAGCAACTCACATTGAGTAGAGTAAAGGAGAGCACATCAGATAGGGATGACAGTCCCAGATATAACTTCGGTGGACATGTGGCCATCCGCTGACAAAGCAGCGCCCTGCAGACTGCTCCTTGCTGGTCACCATGGAAGCCGGCTGTGCGGTGGATGGTAGTCCAAAGCGAGGCTTGGGGCGCGGATGGTACAGCTCACTTTGGGTTCTGGGTGCCATCTTATTTTTAAAGTTGCTTTCAGATTTCCATAAGCCCCACGTCCACAGACCACCACAATCATCCAGCTAGGGTTGTGGAGAACAGGTCCCTGTCCTCATCAACATGGGAAAAATGTGCTTTGCCAAGCTACCCCCCCATGTTCAGGGCATGTGGCATGATATGTTTCAGTAAAAAGGAGGGAGGCACACAACATATGAATTATGGGGGGACCCCTATAAGTTCATTTTTTTTTTTTTAGCTATCTCCACTCCTTTGTTTATATGGACAAGGACAAGGAAATTGAGCTAATGATGTCACTGGTTGTTAAAGACTTAGCCATGCTTACACCTTCCATTGTCCTTAAAGCTCAGGGTTGTTTGTTTTTAAAAAAGAAAATCATACTTGGTCTGATGCTGCATCTGTCCCCCGCTGGCTCTAAGACTGGGAACCGAGCGATCAAACACCGATCATCTCTCAATTCTCAGAGCTCCGTGAGCAGAGAGCTGGTGACTGCTGTCTGCGTTGCCACCCCCCCCCCCACATACACACACACACTCACAAGAGAGCTGGGCTTTGGAGGGGCGGGAGCAGCTGGTTAAGGCTCTCAGCATCTCACTGAGAGTCTGAGCCGGATGCCGATCCAGGGTTGTGGGCGGATCCCGACCATAGTGTTGCGATCTTGCCCCAGCCTGGACCGACTCTGTGATGTCAGCCTGCTGAAAACAGGTCACAGTGGTGCAGTAGGAACTATTGCAGACACTATTATACATGGAATTTGGCTCCCACTGAAAGAGTATATGTTTGGGTATTTGTAGGAAGGCCCGATCATTCAAGGTTTGGTCCGAACGTGTGTTCAGACTGGACCTTTAACTCATCTTTAGTCATGTCTATAAGACATATCAACATGTAAAGTTGAAATAAGAGTTGAGGAGAAGTTTAGGACATGGGAAAAGAGAAAAGGAGATCAGTGTCACTGAAGCAGTTGATAGATTCATGAGTAGTCAGCTGGATGAATACACAAACGGATCTGCCAGCAGATTAACCGGCTCATCCGAAGCACAGGGTCTAAGTACCAGCTGGTCTTCACTAGAGCTCCTGATGGTGGGGATCGGTTTCGTTGCATGCCCATGCCAGGTCATGGAACTCAGAATTGCCCCAGCAGGGAGAGAGCAAGTGGGAGGTGGGTAGCGCTCTTGCCCCAGCCTGGACCGGCTCTGTGACGTCAGCCTGCTGAAAACAGGTCAAAGGAGTGCAGTATGAACTATTGCAGAAGCTATTATACATGGAATTGGCTCCCACTGAAAGAGTATATGTTTGAGTATTTGTATGAAGGACCGATCATATAAGGTTTGGTCCGAACATGTGTTCAGACCGAACCTTCAACTCATCTCTAGTCATGGCTATAAAGCATATCAACATGTAGAGAATAATAGAGTCCTATATAAGCATTAATCATTCTAGTTCTAATTTTTATCAATAAAAGTTGAAATAAGAGTTGAGTAGAAGTTCAGGACACGGGAAAAGAGAAAAGAAGATCAATGTCACGGTCTGGAGTCAGGCTTAAAGGCTAAATGAATACACAAACAGTTCTGATAGCAGATGACACAAGCACAGAGTCTAAGTACCAGCTGGTCTTCTCTAGAGCTCCTGATGATGGGGATGGGTTTTGTTGCATGCCGATGCCAGGTCATGGACCTCAGGTTTGCCCCAGCAGGGAGAGAGCAAGTGGGAGGCGGATGTACTGGATAAGGAACAAGCAGAAGCGTAGTCAGTAAACAAGCCAAGTCAGTACTGAGTAATGTAAAAAAGAAATGTCAGCACTCTAGAAAAGATAAAAAGAAATATGGAGCTGCTTGCAAAATAGTGTAAAATATATGTACACCCAAAAACATGAATAAAAGACAATTGCAGTGCTCAGAAAGCAACTAATTAGACATAATTAAAAAGTCCAATATAAATCCAAAAAAATAATAAATAAATTAAATATCAGAAAAAAACAGGTAAAGTGTCCCAGTGCACAGATCAAAAAGTGTTTTGGCTCTCGTGAATGTTGTCCTCCACCGTGTAGAAAAATGCACACTCACCAGAGCTAATTGCTGTCCAGATTAGAAGACAGCAATAGCGCATGTAGCATCTGGTGTCTTTGTCCCTTTCGATCCTGGAGAACAAATCAACCACTGCAAAGGATATGATCAGCTTTTCTCATCAATTTCCTGATATTTTCTGCTGAGTATGTCCAACTGAGTACTGAGTAGTACCTGGAGGGGATCAGAAAGAAACACAGTCGAAGAATGAGCCAAAAGTTGGTAACGAGTGGTAGTGAAGATATGGACGATGGCAGGAGTGACAAGAGCGAGATATTGGCTGGAAAGAGAGCACAATAATCTGGCAAACATGAAGTGCAAAGGCATGGCTTTAATAGGAAGTTCAAGGTTCACAAAAAACAAGGTATAAAGCAAGATTATCTGAGGAATTGTCCAGGAAGCTGTCCAGCATTCCAGGGTGGCATCAGCAAGAAAGGACATCGCCAGACACATCAGAGGTCGTAGGTTCAGACTTGGGTCCTGATAGTCGATAAAGATCAAGAAAATAATGGAGGGTAAAGGAAGTAAGGGACGGGTAGGGAAGTGGCAGATAAGGAACTGTTTCATTAGGATAGCATAAAATAACTGTTTTTTTGGCTGTGATATTGTTGACTGGACTAGAATGACAATGCTGTATTTTGGTTTCTCAACTCCAGCAAGGTTAGGCTGCCTGTAGATAAGGTAATAAAACCACTTGAAAACACTAATACATTTCTACCTCCCCCTCCTACACTGCAAATTCACACTGTGCCATTAGTGAGCTAAATATCCACTTTGGTGGATATTTAGAAATTGTTTTTTATTTTTGAATCATACTTACCTAGCTGGATGCGGCATCCGTCCGATTCTGCATCTGTCCCCTGCCAGCTCTAACACTGAGAACCGGGCAATCAAACACAGCCGATCGCTTGGTTCTCAAGGTTCCCTGAGCAGAGAGCTGGTGACTGTCAGTTAGCAGCTCTCTGCTGTGCCCCCCTGCACTCACTGGAGCCCTGGGCTGTGGAGGGGGTGGGAGCGACCGGCTCAGGGTCTCAGCGGCTCACTGAGGGGCTGAGCCGGGTGCCGGTCCAGGCATGTGGGTGGATCCCGACCTCAGGGTCGCGATCTTGCCAAAGCCTGGGCTGGCTCTGTGACGTCAGCCGACAGCGGGTTTCAGCCTGCTGTCTGCTGAAAACAGGTCACAGGAGTGCAGAACGAACTGCACTCCTGTGATCCACAGAATAAGTACAGCAAACAAACTTTTCTTTCTCCTTTAATTCATCCAACGCCTATAAAAGTCAAATTAAAAATTGATTCACATCCGCCACTTCTTTTTTTTTTCTTGTCTACAAAATATTTTACTGTAACACAGATGAGTTTTCAGTAACAAGTTCAAACACACTGCCCTTCACCAGACCCTTCTTCTTCTCTGCTTACGCGTTTCACCCCAATCAAGGCTTAATCATAGCCCCTTTGAAAGCTGGCATCTCAAAATAAGGGTTCTGTAAGTGCTTTGGCAACATGCAGGCAATGCCTTTAAAAACAGTGATAGCTTAATAACCTGACTACCCAGTAATTGCACCCTAATTACTAGACCTTAACAACCCAAGTCTATAGACAGGTTTCAGATAGCAAGCAATCCTCTTTTGTTGTAGCATGGATTAGCTTTCTTGAATCCCAGGATATCTGTTTAAATTTATAAGCATTTTCAATGTACAAATAACAAGCTCAGTTTATCAAAGCCAAAAAACCCTACAGTGCTTAATTATACGAAAGGCACACTGCCTAATGCTTAATTTGCACCATCAATGGGATTTTTTTTTCAATCAAAGGTTACGAGTGAGGCCACCGTAACAAGCTAACTGGTCTTTGTATTCATTTCAACCTGTCAATACTGCTCTGTTGATTAAAGATGTAAATGGTAGGTAAAGAACAAATTAAATTAAAGTAAAAATAACAGGCTCCACTGGAATGGTCGGGGGAATACCAGATACTCATAAAACTCCTTCAAGAAAGGTACAAAGAAAGTGGCATTTATATATATAGAGTTCCTGGAGTCGCTGGGTCAAGGTTGCAGAAATTCTTACCTGGTCTTTCAGTAAAAAAAAAAAAAAAGTTGATATATAATTAATTGTGATGCCAAGGCACCCCTGAAGGCACCCTGGTTGAAAAAGGTAGCACTAGCCTACATTTACCGCGGCCGCAGGAAAAGACAATGTTGCAAATTTGCATTTCCCTGCAGCCAGGGGTCAAAACTTTCCTATCCTGAACACAATTCTTCCATGTTCAGGAGAGGAAGGTTGAAGCTCATCTAAATGTGGCAGCTCCTAAACTCTGCTAAAAGCCTATGGGTATGTAGACTTATGGGCTTTCATGGAGTTGAGTTTAGGAGCTGTGGCAAAAAAAACGCCAAAAAACTCAGGTTTAGGAGCAGTCAGTGTAGACTAGTAGTGTACATGAAGCCTAACATGGTTTAGAGATAGAGAGATACAAAGTAACAAGGTTTATAAACATTGTACACAGGTGAGATGGAGAGATACTTTGTTACTTTTGTATCTACTTTGTTCCATTCATCCACAGATCAAAGTGATGCGCTTCGATCTCCCCCCAAACACATTAGAATCAGGGCCCCACTTTATATCATCACATCAGAGTCTCCCTCAACAAATGGAAGTGAATGATGTGATGTGACAGATGGGGGCCAGGCACTGCGTAGTCATGCTGACTCTTCAATACCGAGACTGGGCAATGCTACCCAGCCCTTTACCAATGTCACTAGTCCTGGAGGGGCATGAATGAAATCTTGGGGGCTCAGCCCCCTCCAGCACCCCCCATGATCCAGCCCTGGTGGCAATACTCTGCGGCAAGACCCCAGGAAACCACTGCAGCAAATTCACTTCTTCGTGTAAAATAAATAGGTTAACTAGTTCCAAATATCCTGGCCACCCTTCCGGACACCACTGCTCATAGTGGTCAAAATGCCCCCATGCTGCTGGTGTAGCGGTCTGTACACTGAAATTCACAGCCTTGGAGAGAGTATCCATCATAGTTATCACATTGGCAAGTGCTCATTGGTCAGCATGAAATCCTAGATGCATTTTGTATTGGTCAGCAGGTTTACATGGTTGCGCTGATGGATAAGCACTTGTCGTTGCAAGAATTATGATGGATACGCACTCCAAGGCTGTACACTGTGGTGTGCAGACTGATACAATGGCACCATGGGGCTTCACATTTGCTATGTGCATCAGGATCTGGAGGGGTCACCAGGATAGGATCTATTGAGTTTATCTTTTTGTGAAAAGGTGAACTTACCCTTTAAGTGCTATATTGGTATACTAACTGAACGTTGTACTTGCAAGTACAACATGGTACTACAATGTACCCATCTTTTGATGGCTCCTTCCAGCAGGATAATGCACCATGTCACAAAGCTCCAATCATCTCACCACTGGTTTCTTCAACATGACAATGAGGTCACTGTTCTCCAATGGCCTCCACACTCACCACATCTCATCCAATAGAGCACCTTTGGGATGTGTTGGAAAGGGAGATTGGCATCATGGATGTGCAGGCGAAAAAATCTGCAGCAACTGCGTGATACAATCATGTCACTATGGAGCAAAATCTCTGAGGAATGTTTCCAACACCTTGTTGAATCTATGCCACAAAGAATGAAGACAGTTCTGAATGGGGTCCAACCAGGGCCGGAGCTCCCGTTAGGTGAACTAGGCAGCCGCCAAGGGTGCACTGCTGCCTAGGGGCACAGCCACAGCCTGCTGACTTCCTCGTTAACCTGGCAGGGAAGAACGTGGGGCCCTACACAGGGCTATGGCACTGACTGACTGCAGAGAAAGCAGCAGCCGTGGAGGCCAGTCATGGCTGTTGCATAGGAGGTCAGCAGCAGCCCAAACTGTGAGGGGGGCACATCGGAGGAGGCAGAGTAGGCAGGCACAGCTAGGTCAGTGGAGGAGGTGGGCATGTGGCCAGTGGAGGAGGCAGAGTAGGTGGGCACAGCTAGGTCAGTGGAGGAGGCGGGCATGTGGCCAGTGGAGGAGGCAGAGTAGGCGGGAACAGCTGGGATCAGTGGAGGAGAAGGGCATGTGGCCAGTGGAGGAGGCGGAGTAGGTGGGCACAGCTAGGTCAGTGGAGGAGGCGGGCATGTGGCTACTGGAGGAGGCAGAGTAGGCGGGAACAGTTGGGATCAGTGGAGGAGAAGGGCATGTGGCCAGTGGAGGAGGCAGAGTAGGCGGGAACAGCTGGGATCAGTGGAGGAAAAGGGCATGTGGCCAGTGGAGGAGGCAGAGTAGGCAGGAACAGTTGGGATCAGTGGAGGAAAAGGTCATGTGGCAAGTGGAGGTGGCGGAGCAAGCGGAAACAGCTGGGATCAGTGGAGGAGGCGGGCATGTGGCCAGTGGAGGAGGCGGAGTAGGCGGGCACAGCTGGGTCAGTGGAGGAGGCGTGCATGTGGCCAGCGGAGGAGGCAGAGTAGGTGGGCACAGCTGGGTCAGTGGAGGAGAAGGGCATGTGGCCAGTGGAGGAGACAGTTTAGGCGGGAATAGCTGGGTCAGTGGAGGAGGCGGGCATGTGCCCAGCGGAGGAGGTGGAGTAGGCGGGCACAGCTGGATCAGTGGAGGAGGCGGGCATGTGGCCAGCGGAGGAGGGACTCTGAATGTAGCTGCTGAGTCCGGTGCATGGCTCTAGGCAAGACTAACAACACCCTGGCTGTACCCCCCTGCAGGTGGGTGGGCGAGAGGAGGGGGGACTCCCCCCCCCAGGCGGGAGGGGAGGAGGTTGCGGGGAGTGTTAGTCTTGCCTAGGGCGCATGACCCTGAGGGGTTAATTTACTAAAGGCAAATAGACTGGGCACCTTGCAAGTGCAATTGCTCCTGAGCTTAGTAAATTAGATGAAGGTTTACTTTGCAAAGAATCAATCACATGCAAGGAAAAAAAAAAAAACAACATTTTTGTTTGATTGGATGATGGAAGTCAGCAGAAATTCTGCTCATTTACTAAGCTCTGGAGCAACTGCACTTGCAGAGTGCAACTGCACCTTGCAGAGTGCAACTGAACTTTGCAAAGTGCACAGTCTATTACCTTTAGTAAATCAACCCCTGAATGTCCTCCAGCCAGGAAAGGAGACGGGTTCTATCTGACTTGCTGCAGTTTCCAATGCATGTTGTGAGAAGCTCACAGTGTGCAGTGAAATCAGAATAAGCCGTTTCATGCCAGGAGAGGAGCCGGTACAACTGTGCAAAGGCTGGAGCTCAGCTTTAACACCATGTGGGAAGAACCTTCCTCTCTCTACAAGCCCTGATGAATGAGTAATCATTGTGGGCGGTGGTTGAGCATTATATCTAATAATGATGATGAATTAGGGAGAAAGAATATAATATGCATCAGATGTATTGCCAATAATGATGGATTCTTTCCCAGGCCAAGTTCTCCAAGGAAAGATCAACTGTCTGAAAGATCTATGATGAGGCATGCAAGTTTTATTACTCACAATATCTCCAGTTCAAGTAAATCCGTATTTCATTTAAAGGGGAACAGCCATGGATTCCCTTTTATACACTGTTTGTACGTTCGGACAGTTCGCCTAAAGGAAATCTATCCTCTGTTATATTGAAGTTTTTTCATTTTTAATAGATGTATAATAGGAGATACAACATATCCCAGTGCTCAGCCCTACGGACAAAGACTGATCAAGCCTGCTCGTAATGTATTAAAACACAAAGGTCTCAGCTTTCTACCTTTGTAGGAGGGGATTTAATAAAACTGGAGAGTGCAAAATCGGGTGCAGCTCTGCAGAGTAACCAATCAGCTCCCAGATTTTATGTCAAAGCCTAATTGAACAAACTGAAGTAAGAACAGTGGTTCTCAATTCCGGTCCTCGGGACCCACTAACAGGCCAGATTTTAAGTATTACCTTGGGGGATGCAGACTAGAATATTGCAATCACTGAGCAGCAAATGAGATCACCTGTGATGTAATTTAGTAATCTTGCAAACCTGGCCTGTTGGTGGGTCCCGAGGACCGGAATTGAGAACCACTGGTAAGAAGATGATTGGCTGCCATACATAGCTGCACCAGATTTCGCCCTCTCCAGTTTTAGTAAATCAACCCCAATGTGTAAAAACTGCACTGCATTCCAAGGTGCCTTAGGGCTGGTGGCCGAACTTTTTTTTTTTTAAAGCAAAAATAAAGTTTACCCGGAGGCTACTTTGGGCCAAAAAGTAAGCATCTTTGGCTCTAATATTGCTAAGGAACATACAATTAATTACAAACCAAAAGTATTTATTAGGACACAAAGTTCCAGGACAATAGGCTTTGTTATGTATTTACTGAATGAAAGGAGCTGTCTTAAAACATTGTACATCACTATGACATGTAAAGGCTTTGAGTAGTTAAATGTTAAGATAGTGGATTAAAAAGTGCCCATGCACCAATGATCAGTGGAGCTGTTCCTCCCCAAATTGGTGGCCAGTAGTGAAATGCCTCCTTAAATTGATGGCCAGTGGAACAGTGCCTCCCCCCACCTTATATTGGTGGTCAGTAGTGAAGTGCACACTTACATTGATAGCCTATAGAGAAGTGAATCCCCCCCCCCCCCCACACACACACACATGATATTGGTAGTCAGTAGTGAAATGCTCCATTAGATTGATAGCCTAAAGAGAAGTGAATCCTCCCCCCACACCCCACATTATATTGGTGGTCAGTAGTGAAATGCCCCCTTACATTGATAGCCTATAGAGAAGTGAATCCCCCCCCCCCATTGTGCACCACTATGACATGTAAAGGCTTTGAGTAGTTAAATGTTAAGATGGGGGGCTTAAAATGTGCCCTTGCACCAGTGATCAGCGGAGCATTGCCTCCCCTTATTGGTGGCCAGTTGTGAAATGCCCCCTTAAATTGATTGCCAATGGAATAGTGCCTCCCCCCACCTTATATTGGTGGTCAGTAGTGAAATGCCCACTTACATTGATAGCCTATAGAGAAGTGAATCCCCCCCCCCCCACATTATATTAGCGGTCAGTAGTGAAATGCCCCCTTACATTAATAGCGATAGCCTGTAGAGAAGTGAATCCCCCCCTCCTCCCCGTTACATTGGGGGTGAGGTGTCTTCTTACATTGATGATCATTGGATAAGTGCCCTCCTTACATTGTATGACAGACCCAACGAGGACAGGGGCTTTTGGAAAGGACTAGGGGGCAAGCCTCCTACCTACTGAATATGGTCCATGGAGAGAGCAGATCATTCTTTAATGATGGACAACTACAGAATGAACTCGGAGAGCGAGTTAAGACAATAAAGCTTTCCTTCTGGAGTGGATGGAAAGGTATACTATTAATCTTGTATGGGTTAATGGTCAAAGGGAATATGGTGACCCTCCTGCAGGCTGGGTTAGTGAGGCTCCCTCACTTGGGACAGAAATATTTATCAACAATATCCCTCAAGAGATCTACGAAGATAAATTAATTCCACTGTATCAGACTACTTGAACATTGCATGAGCTTGTCTCATAGACTGTGGGGTGGATGACTGTTTGTTATGTTTGTCATTGTCCTATTGTGTGCCTCCTAGGTGTGCATTCCCATTGTTAATAAAGTCACTAATTCTTTCTGTCTGTTGGCTAATTTGGCTAATTCTTGGATGTTCCTACATAAAGGGATTGTGTCAACTCTACCTCATTATCTAAACATTGTGTGCTGTTTTGGGTAAATATTTGGTTTTATTGTTCATGTGGTGACTGACCTACTTTTGAAGTGTATAAAAACCTGTATTTCTGTTCAAAAAACAGTCATTCCTTTGGTTCTTATCCCATCATCTTGTCTGTATACAGTGCTTGGGGTAAAAGGGCTGGTATTAGCTCTCTGACTGCTGGAAGGGCTTGGAGAACAGGAGGCACTGTTTGGTGGAAGCACCTAAGCAGAGCTCCAAACATTCCATCACACATTGGAAGTAAAGTGATCCCTTACATGGATGGTCAGCGGAGAAGTGCCCCCTTCCTTTGGTCCTCAATGGAAAAGCCCCCCCCCCTCCCCCACGATGATGGCCAGTAGTGAAATGCTCCCTTTTTTGTGATCAATGGAGATGTTCCCCCTTTATATTGGTGGTGAAGTAATTATTTACGCTGATGGTCAAACAGAAATCCCGTATTAGGTTTATGGCCAATAGAGAAGTGCCCTACCCCCTTATATTGGTGGTGATATGCCCACTTACATTGATGGTCAGAGGAGAAGTGACCCTCTATATTGGTGGTCAGTAGTAAAATGTCCCCTTACATCGATGTGCAATGGAGAAGTTCCCTCTTATATTGGTGGTGAAGTAATCCCTTACGCTGATGGTCAAACAGAAATCCCGTATTAGGTTTATGGCCAATGGAGAAGTGCCCTACCCCCTTATATTGGTGGTGATATGCCCACTTACATTGATGGTCATTGGTCAATGGAGAAGTGACCCTTCTATATTGGTGGTCAGTAGCGAAATGTCCCCTTACATCGATGTGCAATGGAGAAGTTCCCTTTTATATTGGTGCTAAGGTGTCCCTTTACATTGATAATTAGTGGAGAAATGCCCCCCTTATATTGGTGATAAAGTGATCCCTTACTTGGATGGTCAGTGGAGGAGTGCCCCCTTCCATTAGTAGTCAATTGAGAAGTCCCCCCTTACATTGGTGGTTAGAAGTGAAATTCCCCCTTAAATTGATGGTCAGTGGAAAAGTAACCCTTTAGAATTAGTAGTAAAGTGATCCCGTGAATTGATGGTCTGGGAGAAGTGCCATAGTAGGTTGATGGCCATTGGCCAGTCCCTACATTGGTGGTCAGTGGTGAAGTACCACCTTACATTTGTGGTCAGTGGAGAAACCCCCTTCAGTTCCCTTAAAGAAGATGGAAACAAGACATCACTCGAAACCTTACAAGTCCTGTGAGTATAAATGTGAAGTGAGTGCATTTGATTCTTTGGATATTTAGTAAATATATTTACATCTTACATTTAGCTATTTTACTAAAGTTCAGCTTTATGCTCCTGTTCATTCAAGTCACACTCCACAACTTGAAAACTTTGAAGTGAGAAGCTTTAAAGAAAAAAAAAAAAAACAATAATGCCTCTTCTGATATCATCTCTTGCCTACTTACAAACCAATCTTGCTATTGAATAAACCTGTCTGGGCTCCCCCGTGGCCAGGATGTCCAAGCTGATCTCTTATTGACAGCTCCCGAACCTTGACCTTTCTGTTGAAGACTAAAACTGGTTGTTGCAATCAGTGGACATGTTCACATGATAAGCTGCAGCATTTTTGACCCTATGTGTCATGCTTTCCCGGGGCCATGAATTGTTACAACAATTAGTTTCTTGTATTGTTACATCTGTGAACTTTCGAAAAGCCACCGGAGCCTCAAACTGCGACCATTTGGCAATGTTCTTTCTGCAAGAAGCCTCACCTTCTAAGGAGTTCATTGTACGAAACGCAACTGTCTTGTATTTCAAATCATTAAGTGGTGCTTTGGGAATATATTTTGGGTAAGCATTGGATTCTCTTTCAGTTTGATAAAGTTCAGTTGTCTTTAGAAGTTAACAATCTCCTGGTCTCCCTCCCACATCCACCGAGAAGTTCCTGGCTTCCATTTTTTTTAAATTAAACTTTCACTAGCTTAAAAAAAAAAAAATGAACCCAGGAAACATTTCATCTTTCCTTTCAGCATTAGATCTTTAATTCTTCCAGGTTGAACTTTGATATAATTTAGCTATCCATATTCCGATGTTTACAGAATTGCCAAATATTTTGCTTTTTTTTTCTTCTTAAACTCTAAAGGTTATGCATTTGCCTGAATTTTAAAATTGTTCTTGTTGTATGACGGCTGCCCCTTAAAAAAAAATCAATGACAGCAGACAAGGCACAGCAATTGAAACACCGCTCAACAAAAGATATTGATCATAAAAAGGTTACGGGTGAGACATATAAGAAAATCATTTCGACGTGCACTTGTTACCTTATTCTTGACAGTTTCATAACACGAAGCTTTCCTTTCAGATGAAAAAAGATTTATTTTGAAACTGTGCTTTGCTACCAGGCTTAGACAACCAAAATGTAAAGAAAAAAACATTTGGAAAAAGTTATTATCTAATGTTAGGGAACCAGAGACAACTATATTCATATATGGGGGCAGATTGAATAGACTGACTTAACAAAAAAAAAGCAAGAGGACCCATGGTTTTGAGAATAAGACCCTTTTTTCTGCTGATGCTCATCTAGACTTTAGAGAGATTTTACAAATGAGAAGAAATCATGACCATAAATAAATCGTAGAAACGAGACCATTAGTTACAGTATTTACCAGGCTGTGATCAACATGTAAGCAGGGGTTAGGGTCCCTTTTTAGGGTGTTACCTATTTTGTGTGGGTTGGGCTCCTTTACTTGGGAGAAGATATAAAAGGAGAGGAAGGAGTTGTAGAGGGGCTGATGGGAAGAAGGAGGGCTTGGAGTTCCTAAAGATGTAGTAAGAAGGTGACCCATTCCCTTTTAGGGTGACCCCACCCTGTTCCATGTTTTCTGTGGGCTGTGCTTCTTTACTTGGGAGAAGATATAAAAGGAGAGGAAGGAGTTGTAGAGGGGCTGATGGGAAGAAGAGGGCTTGGAGTTCCTAAAGATTTAGAAAGAAGGTGACCCATTCCCTTTTAGGGTGACCCCACCCTGTTCCATGTTTTCTGTGGGCTGTGCTTCTTTACATGGGAGAAGATATAAAAGGAGAGGAAGGAGTTGTAGAGGAGTTGATGGGAAGAAGAGGGCTTGGAGTTCCTAAAGATGTAGTAAGAAGGTGACCCATTCCCTTTTAGAATGACCCCACCCTGTTCCATGTTTTCTGTGGGCTGTGCTACTTTACTTGGGAGAAGATATAAAAGGAGAGGAAGGAGTTGTAGAGGAGCTGATGGGAAGAAGAGGGCTTGGAGTTCCTAAAGATGTAGTAAGAAGGTGACCCATTCCCTTTTAGGGTGACCTCACCCTGTTCCATGTTTTCTGTGGGCTGTGCTTCTTTACTTGGGAGAAGATATAAAAGGAGAGGAAGGAGTTGTAGATGGGCTGATGGGAAGAAGAGGGCTTGGAGTTCCTAAGTATGTAGTAAGAAGGTGAGTAGGTGACCCATTCCCTTTTAGGGTGACTCTACCCTGTTCCATGTTTTCGGTGGACTGTGCTTCTTTACTTGGGAGAAGATATAAAAGGAGAGGAAGGAGTTGTAGAGGAGCTGATGGGAAGAAGAGGGCTTGGAGTTCCTAAAGATGTAGTAAGAAGGTGACCCATTCCCCTTTAGGATGACCCCACCCTGTTCCATGTTTTCTGTGGGCTGTGCTTCTTTCCTTGAGAGAAGATATAAAAAGGAAAGGAAGGAAGTTGTAGAGGGGCTGTTTTGAAGAAGAAGGCTTGGAGCTTTCAAAGCGTGTAATACGATGGGGACCCATTCCCGGAAGAGTTGAAACTGGTATAGCTGCAAAGGGTGGGCCAACTCAATATTGAACCCTACGGACTAAGACTGGGAAGCCATTAAAGTTCTTGTGTGTGTAAATATAGTGTATGTACCTAACATGTTGATCAGAAAGCTTGCATAAGACAAGTTTTATGTTTGTTGAGTATTTTTTTTTTTTATTTATTGGAAAAGGAATCAATGGGGTCAATTTATTAAATACTAATACACTGTGCACTTTGCAAGTGCAGTTGCTCTCATTTTCAGTCCAAGAAAAAAAGAAACAATAATACATTTGGATGATGGAAATCAGCAGAGCTTCACCACATTCCTCTGCCTCTTTGGGTATTAATTACAAATTGAACCTTCACAAAGCTCTGGACTCGAAAAGTTCACAGTCTATTTGCCTCCATTGTGTTTCAAAGCATGACCCCTCTTTTTTCAGCATGCAACAGAATGGTAAAAGCAAAACAACAAATAACTTATATATAGACAAAACACAAGGAAAGTAGACATGGTTGATGCACCATCTTGATACCATTGATACCATTAGATTGCATGGTATTTTCATGGAAGGCTTTACAGCGTTTGAGTTCTCCATTGAGTGGGTTGAAACTAGATGGGAGCCCCTTTGAAACATATGTGATTTTGTTGACTATTACCCCCATATGGCCTAACAGGGTACTTCTCTCTATTCCCTACTGACTGGTAATTGGGAAGATTATACATAGTTTGTGTCACCACCTTGTCATACAAATTTGTCAATAATATTGGCAAAATGGATCAGCTTACTTAGAGGTGGATCCCGAGGAAGTAAGTTCGTTTTGAAATGCGTTTATCCTTCATGCCTCACATGGGACATGAAGTTCATAAAGTTAAGTTCATGGGAGGAGCAAAGAGCTCAAGGTTCATCAGAAACAAGAGACAAGGGAAGATTGTCCTAAGAGATCAGGCAAAGTGCCGTGCAGCATATCAGTTGGCACAGTGAGAAGAGCTTTTTTTTTTTTCCTGATTGGCTGAAAAGAGAAGCGATCTTATTGCCCAGTGGCCAGGAAGAGGCAGAAGACACTCGGTGGCTGGAGGAGGACAGTGGCTCCATTCAGCACTCCCCGGCTCCCAACAGGAGGAAGGAGGTGAGGAGACAGGGGGGGGGGGGGAGGAGGAATGTGTTGCCTGACTGACTGACCCAACCGACCGGGGGGGTGCACATTGGTTTGCCGCCCCTCCCGAATTACCGAGCACCAGCCGCCACTGGGTGGAGCCATGAAAAAAGGAGGCTGAAGCAGTGTTGCCAACCGTCATTATTTTTACTGGCAGCCAGTAAAAATCTGATACTTTTCTGCTGCCAGTAAATGCCAGTGAAAGGAAAAGGTTGCCAGTAAAAAATATGGCTGTGAAGCTTGGCTCAGAAATGTGCATGCTGTTCTGGTCCCGAGCCGGCCGATACCATCCAAGTGCCTGCTACCGTACATTTGGGGCGGCACTGGCAGGGGGCAAGTCTGGCAGAGGTGGTGTCTGAGCATGTCGTGTGATGTCATTTGGCAAAGGAAGCTGAGTCCTGTCCCTGAGCTACTTACTTACTATATCAAAATAAAATAAGAAATATGTTTTTTGCCTTAATATCAGCTTTAAATCCCATTGCTAATTGCATATTGTATCGTTTGTAGCCTAAATGCTAAAATTTGCACTTAAAACTGTAATTTTGTAACTTTTGGAAATGCCAGTAAAAACTTTGCTGTGCCAGTACATTTTGGGTGCTGTGTCAGTAAATTTCATTCTGTTAGGTTGGCAACACTGGGCGGAAGCTCTTCTTTAACCACTTGCCGACCGCCGCAAGTACATATACTGCGGCGGTCAGCCCCTCACAGGCAGAGTGACATACCAGTACGTCACTAGCCTGTGAGGCTCCCGCGCGGTCACGGACCCCCCCCCCCCCCCCGGCGTGTGTGAGTCGTCACTCAGCGATCGTCGGGGGAGAGGGAGAAAGGCAGGCGGCTAATGTAAACAAGCCGCCTGTCATTCTCCCCTGTGTAGAAACAATGATCACACGGTTCTACTATGTAGGACCGTTGATAACTGTTCCTACAGCTCAAGCCACAGCCAATCACAGTTAGAATCACGCCCCTAGGGACACACACAGCCACTCCCTCTCAAATAAAGTTAACCCCTTCACTGCCAGTGTAATTTTACAGTAACAGTGCACATGTATAGCACTGATTACTGTAGAAATGTCACTGGTAGCCCCAAAAGTGTCAAAAATGTCAGTCAAGGGTCCGATCTGTCCGCCGCAATGTCGCAGTACCTCAAAAAAAATTGCAGATCGCCGCCATTACGCGTTAAAAAAAAAACAACAAAAATGACAAAAATCTTTCCCTTTGTTAGTAAACACGATAACTTTTGCGCAAACAAATCAAAATACGCTTTTTGCAATTTTTTTTTACCAAACATATGTAGCATAAAACAAATTGGCCGAAAATGTTAAAAAATTTTGATTTTTACATTTTTTTTTGGGGGGGGGGGGGAATTTCATATAAAAAATGTGAAAAATATTGTTATTTTTGCAAAATTGACGCTCTTTTTTTGTTTATAGCGCATGTTTAAAAAATCGCACAGGTGATCAAATACCACCAAAAGAAAGCTCTGTTTGTGGGGAAAAAAGGACGTCAAATTCGTTTGGGTACAGCGTCGCACGACCGCGCAATTGTCCGTTAAAGTCGCACAGTGCCGAATCGCAAAAAGTGGCCCAGACGTAAGACAGCAAAATCCTCTAGTGGTAAAGTAGTTAATATCAGCTTTAAATCCCATTGCTAATTTCATATTGTATTGTCTGTAGCCTAAATGCTAAAATTTGCACTTAAAACTGTAATTTTGTAACTTTTGGAAATGCCAGTAAAAACTTTGCTGTGCCAGTACATTTTGGGTGCTGTGTCAGTAAATTTCATTCTGTTAGGTTGGCAACACTGGGCTGAAGCTCATCTTTAAGCAGGCATGGTCCACTATTGTCAACCATCAATAAATCCACCTTGAGAATTGCTATGCAGCCAGTGCTGGAGTACATGTGGATAATTGCAAGATCAGCAGCACTGAGATGCAAAACAAAATAAAAAAATGTGAAAACATGTACTTTTTCTAAACAGAAAAATAGCAAAACAATGTCAATTATTAATGGTATACAATGCAGAGAGCAAAGTAAAAGTCATTAATTTATCCTTCACATCTACTTAAACTAACCTTAGTCTATTTCCCAGGAAGGCTCAGTCAGCGGCTTATTCCTGGTACTTTGTATGCAGAATTTCTATAAACGCATATGCAAGTCACAATATTAGTCCTTAACCTCAAATTAGCAGAATCATTTCTGCTAGGAGAGAAAACATAAGAGAAGACTTCAAGGTATTTTTAGCCTCGATAAGAAAGAGATCTGAGCTTAAGGGCTTTTTAAACAACTCAGCATTAGAGGATTTGTATTATTTTTTCTGAAAACACCTGAATCATATTGTGGCTAATGATGTGTTTAGCGCTATATGTGCATTCTTTTTTGTACATTTCTATTTTTATCAATAGTTTTTCTCTTTCTATTTATTTATTTATTTTTTCAGCTTTTCTGTTATATTCAGCCTTCAGCTTTGCCGGAGTTGTATAAAAAACACGTTCTTGTGATTTTCCTCATCAACAAGCATCAGTATAATTTCAGGAATGACTATGGAGCTGATGGGGAAACTGTATATTTTTTATCTCCTTATTGATAATGTGGCTTTTGTCCTTATACGGCCTCCTTAACCAAGATTTGGAGGCTTAGAAATTATTAGTGAGCCACATTATCAATAAGGAGATAAAAAATATACAGTTTCCCCATCAGCTCCCTAGTCATTCCTGAAATTATACTGATGCGTGTTGATGAGGAAAATCACAAGAACATGTTTTTATACAACTCCGCCAAAGCTGAAGGCTGAATATAACAGAAAAGCTAAAAAAATAAATAAATAAATAGAAAGAGAAAAAATATTTTTTGTGTTCAGCCCTCCCCCCCCCCCCTCAGCCCCCTTAATACTTACCTGAGCCCATCTTTATCCAGCAATGTTGTAGGAGTGCCTCGGCTGCCCTGTAATCCCCTCCTCTTTGGCTGAGACAGCAGCTTGGCGCGATTGGCTCCCGCTGCTGTCAATCAAAATTAGTCAGCCAATTGAGCTGCTTGCTGTGGGGGCACTCAACAGGAGGGAGGGGTCGGGAGCATAGAAGAAAGACCCAATAAGAGGAGGATACGGGCCACTCTGTGCAAAACCAACTGCACCGAGCAGGTAGGTATAACATGTTTGTTATTTAAAAAAGCAATACAAGACTTTACAATCACTTTAACTGAGCAGGATGTGGCCGAGTCTACTTTCTTCTCTACGATTGGCTATTTCCGTACATTCAAGTTCTATATTACCACAGCCAACACTGCTAAGACTTGTCTCATCCAGAACTGCCATGAGGCATGTGTCTGGTCTTGATCTACGGTGCCTTGCCATAAATGGGGGGGATCCATGACGGAAACAGCATCTTTAGTTAAGTATTCTTGTTATGTTTTCTTTATCTTTATCTGTACCTGTCATTGCTTTTAATAAATGTTATACTTTTAAGTAGTTGTGTGATCTCTCTTTGCACATATCCAACACAGCCCCAAACACATAAAAAAAAAACCCGGTACCAGAAGTGGGGTTTGATTTTTAAGCACATTTTTATACATGAATGACAGTTTGAATTTAGGCTACTCATACCATTCATTAGGGAAAAAGTAATTTTATGTCCACTCCCAGTCATTGGTTTTGGCTTAGAGATAATCATATTTTGCAATGAATACAATGAGGTGTTCTAGTACATACAGGTGCATCTCACCATCTCTTAGAATATCATCAAAAAGTAAATGTATTTCAGTAATTCAATTCAACAAATGAAACTCATATATTTTATATAGATGCGTTACACATGAAGTGTGTACACACGGAGCATGATGACATGGCTCCCGAAATCATCACTGACTGAAACTTCACACTGGACCTCATGTAACTGGGACTCTGTGCCTTTCCACTCCTCCTCCAGACTCTGGGACCTTCATTTCCAAATGAAATGCAAAACTTTTCACAGTCCATGATGATTTGGGGAGCCGTGTCATCTGCTGGTGTTGGTCCACTGTGTTTTATCAAGTCTAAAATCAGTACAGCCCTCTACTAGGAAATTCTAGAGCACTTCATGCTTCCCTCTGCTGACCAGCTTAAGGCCCCTTTCACACAGGCGGACCGTTCAGATCCGCCTGTCCATTTTTTTGGCGGATCTGAACGGTCCCCCCATGCATCTCTATTGGGGATCGGATGTCAGCGGAGACATGTCCGCTGACACCCGATCCGATCCGTCAAATCTGGACGGATGGAAACCCTATTTTCCATCCGTCCAGCGCATCGGATCGGGTGAGAACGGACCGACGGTCCGTTCTCACCCGATTTCCCCCATAGAGATGCATGGGGAACTGACAGCTGTGTCTCCGCACACAGCGCGGAGACACAGCTGTCCTCCTGCTGCTCAGCGGGGGATCGGCGGCTCGATCCCCCGCTGAGAAAAACGGAATCTGTCCGACGGACGGAGTGTGTGAAAGGAGCCTTATGGAGATGCTGATTTCATTTTCCAGCAGGACTTGGCACCGCCCACACTGCCAAAAGTACCAATACCTGGTTTAATGATCATGGGATCATTGTGCTTGATTGGCCAGCAAACTCGCCTAACCTAAACCTTTTACATAATCTGTGTGGTATTGTCACGAGGAAGATGAGAGACACCAGACCCAACAATGCAGATGAGCTGAAGGCCGCTATCAAAGCAACCTGGGCTTCCATAACACTTCAGCAGTGCCACAGGCTGATCGCCTCCATGCCACGCCGCATTGATGCTGTAATTCATGTAAAAGGAGCCCCGACCAAGTATTGAGTGCATCCTATACTGTACATGGACAGACTGTTCAGTAAGCCAACATTTCTGTATTAAAAGTCCTTTTTTTATTGGTCTTATATAATATATTCTAATTTTCAGAGAAACTGAATTTTGGGTTTTCACTAGCTTGAAATATAGCATTCTGTGTGTGATGCATCTATTTAAAATATATGAGTTTCTCTTTATGAAAAGAGTTACTAAAATAAATTAACTTTTTGGTATTATTCTAACCTTATGGGATGCGCCTGTGTACAGTCAGTTATATCTGACATTCAGCGATCCTTTGGTCACCATGTTTGACACACTTAATTGAGTCTTTCTTAAAACTTTATTGGTAAATGCTTATAAATTATTTTAAGTTCCCAGGTTTGGTTTTCCTCAATCCTCTCCGATTGCTTGGGATTGGGACTGGCATGTGTATGCACATACTAGGGTCAGTGTAGACAAGAGCCAGTTGCCCTGCCAGAATGACATTAGAGTGTGGGAGGAGACCAGAGTACACAGAGGAAATGCACACATTAAGTAGTTTGAAGTTGGGGCTATGGTTGGATATTGTTTAGTTGAGATACAGAGTAATGTAAAGTTCAGGTGGGAGATGGGTGGTGGTGTTCCTGTACCAATATTTTACAATGAACGAAAAAAGCTGAGTTTTTCATTTTAGTGTTAGGCCAGGTCAATAGGGATCATGGATTTGGCTCTTTAGAAATCTATGAGGGGTTATATGGGCATTGTTGTTAGTTATGGGATGTTGGACTGACAGTCTTGGTAACACACCTGCCTTAACGTCAACCACAAGCATATTGGAAAAAAGAGATAAACGCTTTTGACAGAAGCAACTGTCTCTAAAGACTTTGCCACTTTGCAGCTGAACTGTTGGTGCAAGTTCCACCTGCTCTGGTGGTCAATTACCTGAACTGCTCCATCTGCTATCATGGTCAAGTACCTGAATTGTTCTATCTGTTCTGATGGCCAAGTTCCTGAACTGTTTTATCTGCTCTGATGGTCAAGTGCTTGAACTGTCTGTATAAATAAGTAAAAGTTCCATCTACCATGGTGGTTATGTACCTGCACGTCTATGACTTGTGAGCTGCAACAGTCCGGAGGATGATTTGGACTTTGTATTCTACAGTTCTTTCAGTTCTACAGCATTACAATTGCTGTGCTGCACCGGCGATCTGGTAACCGGATGTCTAAGACTGCTGTCTATCAGCAGATATGGAGGACTTTGATAAGTTTCTATGCTTTTAAGTTCTAGGAAAAAGAAAGTTTGATGTTCATACCTACTCCTGTGTTTTCGAAAGGAAAATGTTGGTGTACCAATACTAGAGGCTATTACTGCATAAACTGGCACCAATACTAGGGGATATTACTGTGTAAAATGACACCAATATTAGGAATTATTACTGCATAAACTGGCACCAATATTAGGGGTTATTACTGCATAAACTGGCACCAATACTAGGGGTTATTACTGCGTAAACTGGCACCAATACTAGGCTTTATTACTGCGTGAGCTGGCGCCAATACTAGGCTTTATTACTCCATAAACTGGCATCAAAATTAGGCTTTATTACTGCATAAACTGGCACCATTACTAGGGGTTATTACTGTGTAAACTGGCACAAATACTAGGTTTTATTACTGCGTAAACTGGCACCAATACTAGGGGTTATTTCTGCATAAACTGGCACTAAAACTAGGGGCTATTACTGCGTAAACTGGCACCAATACTAGGGGTTATTACTTTGTAAACTGGCATCAATACTGGGGGTTATTACTGTGTAAACTGGCACCAATACTAGGGGTTATTTCTGCATAAACTGGCACCAAAACTAGGGGCTATTACTGCATAAACTGGCATCAATACTAGGGGCTATTACTGCATAAACTGGCATCAATACTAGGTTCTTTGCTTCTTTTAAGGTTCTTTGCATTGAAAGCAATTCAACATCTGTAGTTTATTAATCTGCTTTACTACACCAAAATGCTGTTTCTACAAACTACGTACAATCTTTAGGAAACAAAACAAGACATGCACAGTATTACAAAATATGCATACATTATACACATGCACAAACTATCTATCCTTTTCAGAAAATTAGCATGGATAATATATGCAAGAAGGATACACTAAAACCTAATTTACCTGGGTTGTACATTTAGTGTCAACCCCAGGTAACTTTCCTATTTTCAGTCTTTCTTTATGATGCAGTCATCTTCCAGGATCCAGGATCTTCCAGGGTGCCTCTTGCTTCTTAGAGTCCTGCAAAAAATCTAACTCACTTCTCCTTTTTTTCTTCTAGTACAATGGTTCCTTTGTCTTCTCAGCACATGACTTGTTCAAAACCTTTTTCCCCTCCCCCTACTTCCTGTAGTATCACATCCTGCCCTAAACTCATGAGCCAGTCCATCACGTTCATTAGCTTATAAATACGGGAATCTTAGCTTCCAAACAATACATGGTCTTAAACATTTTTTCCAAATTAATGCTAGAAAAATCACTAAAATTAAGCACAGTGGATAAGTGGTTAGCACTTCTGCCTAGCAGCACTAGGGTCATTGGTTCAAATCCCAACCATGGCACTACTTGCCTAGAGTTTGCATGTTCTCCCTGTGCTCCAGTTTCCTTCCACACTCCAAAGACATACTGGTAGATACATTGTCTCCTGTCTAAATTGGCACCAGTATGTTCATGTATGCAAGAGAGTTAGGGATCTTAGTTTGTAAGCTCCTTCATGGCAGGGACTGATGTGAATGTACAATAAACAGTATATGCAAAGCGCTGCGTAAATTGACGTCACTATTTAAGTACCTGTAATATTAAATAAATAATAAAATAGGCATAGCATTACAAATATGGCAGCCTAGATGCCCCCATGAATGTAATTTCCTGCTTGTGTGATTGACTCACTGATTTTTGCAGAAGTCTGCAGTACAGATTGAAAGTCAGATTTTAGGCATCCTCTGCAATATGAATTTCAGTTTTGGCAAGATACTCTGCAAGGGTTAAATGCTTTTAAAGGAATGCAAACCCTGCAGCGTTTCTCATCAGAACACTGAAAGTGCACCCGGTGATTAAAATGAATCAAATCCTCCCATTCAGAATCACAGGACATTAACCAAACAGATTTTTCTTCAGATCAACAAAAGTTCAGTTTGGTAAAATCCCTGCAATGTACATTAATCACCCAGAAGTTATTGTTTTTTTTTTTGTTTTGTTTTTTTATGGAGTTACTCTTTAATGAAGCTGTAAATATCCAAACTATTAGAAAAGTTTTAAAATTTTAATAGGTTAAACTTGGCTGGTTTCCGCCTGTTCCCTTCAACCTTAATTCATTTATTATTGCAAACAGAGATTTATAAATGCTTTATTGTGCAATGTGTGTACTTTCCGGTATTAACTGCTACACAGAGATGCTTTTTATTCCAAAAAAATATCCCGCTGGTCCATGTCAGAGGTTCTCTCTCTCTTTCCAGCAGCAGTGCGTCGACGTTTGAACAGAAGATCAATCTGCAGTCTAAGTCAGGGATCTAAAACTTAATTTTCCACTGATAAAATCAGCACTCCAACACGCAGCATTATATACGGTCCCTCTGGAAGAAGCCCGTCTAAAAGGCACGGCCATGAAATGCCATGTTGCTCTGACAGCCAATTTGCCGGCTAATTCTCTGCCGTCTCCTAAATTCTTTCGTTTGACTTTATTTCTGTCTACAACATTATATTTTGTTGAAGTAAAGCCTGGATGGTCTTGCAGCTTTTTTTTTTTTGGCTGCTTTGATATTTCTCTGAAAGATAGTGAAATAATTAGCTTTGGGAAGATATGAAAATTTGCCAATGTTGTTCACTGTAAGGCAAGGGTTCAGAAAGCATACGTCTATAAAAAAGAAAATTTAAAAAAATGGAAAGAAAAAAAAAAATTAAAAACACATCATCGCCCATAAAATGTGTGATCCCGTTCAGTGCAGTAACATTCTGAGCATGGCCCCCAGGGGGGTGAGTCCATGACAGCCTGGGCTTAAAAGAAGTCAGTTAAATGACTCTTGCTCTATTAGAAGAAGTGGCAACATCTAGTGGAAAGGAATTACTGAAGTGTCAGCTCTGGATGGGGTGTAATTGTTTCAGCGAAAGCTGTTTTTTTTTTTTTAACTATTACAGTCCCCCAATGGATTGCCCAAAATGTCCCCATACCCTTTACCAGACTGATAAAATCATCATCATCACCAGTCTTATTAAGTACCAAGTACCCCATCATTTTGTTTCCTTATCCCCATTACTTGGTTCTCATGTTCCCATCGTTTGGTTCTCATTTCCTCAGCATTCGGTTACCATACTCCCTTCATTTAGTTATCATACCTCCAGAAGTTACTTCTCATACCCCCATCATTTAGTTCTCATACTCTCATCGTTTGGTTCTCGTAATCCCATCTTTAATATTTAATTCTCATACCCTCATCATTTGGTTCTAATACCCCCATTAATTAGTTCTCATACCCTTATCATTTGGTTCTCATACCTCCATGATTTAATTTGCATACCCTAATCATTTAGTTCTCATACACTCATCATTTAGTTCTCATATCCTCATTATTTAGTTCTCATACCCTCCTCATTTGGTTCTTATACCTTCATCATTTAGTTATCATACCCGCATCATTTAGTTCTCATACCCTCATAATTTGGTTCTCATACCCCCATCGTTTGTTTCTCATACCCCCATTATTTAAATCTCATATCCCCATCATTTGGTTCTTATACCCCCAATATTTAGTTCTCATACCCCAGTATTTAGATCTCATGCCCCCATCATTTGGTTCTCATAACCCCATCTTTTGGTTCTCATACCTCCATGATTTAATTCTTATACCCTCGTCATTTAGTTCTCATACTCTCATCATTTAATTCTCATACCCTCATTTAGTTCTCATACCCTCATCATTTGGTTCTCACATTTAGTTCCCATACCCTCATCATTTGGTTTTCATACCCCCATCTCTGGTTCTTATACTCCCATTACCCTTGTCATTTAGTTCTTATACCCTTATCATTTAGTTCTCATACTCTCATCATTTAATTCTCACACCCTCATCATTAAGTTCTCATACCCCCATCATTTGTTTCTCATCTCCCCATTATTTAGTTCCCATACCCTCATCATTTGGTTCTTATACCTTCATCATTTAGTTCTCATAACCTCATCATTTGATTTCCATACCCCCATGAATTAGTTCTCATACCCTCATCATTTAGTTCTCATACCCTTGTCATTTGGTTCTCATACCCTCATCTCTTGGTTCTCATACCCCCATTATTTATTTCTCATACCCCTGTATTTAGATCTCATTCCCCCATAATTTGGTTCTCATATCCCCATCATTTAGTTCTCATACCCTCATCATTTGGTTCTTATACCTTTGTCATTTAGTTCTCATACCCTCATCATTTGATTCCCATACCCCCATTAATTCGTTCTCATACCCTCATCCTTTAGTTCTCATACCCCCATCATTTAGTTCTCATACCCCCCGTATTTAGATCTCATGCCCCCATCATTTTGTTCTCATACCCTCATCATTTGGTTCTCATACCCCCATTATTTATTTCTTATATCCCATCAGTGGGTTCCCCGGCCCCCATTATTTCGTTTTTATATCCCATCATTTAGTTCTCATACCATTATTTAATTTTCATACCCTCGTAATTTTGTTCCCATACTTTTATCATTTGGTTCTAACTCTCCTATCATTTAGTTCCCTTACCCTCACCATGTGGTTCCCATATCCTATCATTTAGGGACAAAACTCCCATCATTTCGTTTTCATATTCCATTATTTGGTTGTCATACCCTCAGCATTTGGTTCTCATATTCCAACATTTAATTCCCATAACCCACATTATTAGATTCTCATAACCCCATATTTTATTTTGCAGCCCCCATCATTTGGTTCTTACTGTATATACCTATCATTTGGTTCACAAGACTCCATTATTTGGTTCTCATACACCCATCATTTAGTTATCAAGCCCCCATAATTTTGTTCTCCTACCCCATCATTTAGTTCCCATACCTTTTATCCTTTGATTCTCACTCTCCTATGATTAATTTCTCTTACCACCCATCTTTGGATACTTATGCCCCCATCTTTTAGTTCTCATACCCCCCCCCCCCCATCATTCAGTTCTCAAATCCCCATCATTTACTTCTACTCCTATCAATTAGTTTCCATACCCCCCATCATTAGGTTCTCATATCCCCATTATTTAGTTCTCATGCTTCCTTCATTTGGTTCTTATATCCACATTATTTTGTCCCCATGTCCCCATTATTTGGTTCTCATACCCCCATCATTTAGTTACCAAACCCCCATCATTTTGTTCTCATACCTTCATCATTTGGTTCTTACTCTCCAATCATTTAGTTATCTTACCCTCATCATTTGGTTCTTATATCCCACCATTTAGTTACCAAACCCCCATCATTTGGTTTTCATACCTCTATCATTTGCCATGGAGGACCGATCAAGTACCACTGCTGTAAGGGCTCTTAAAGTATTTGTTTAATCTAAATGTGCACGTTTTTGTTTCTATAGGGAACACACATCTAGAAAATGCTTGTAACCGTGAGTTGCAAAAAATGAAGTCTGCAATGTAGTATTAACTTTACAGACATTATACAATTCCAACATAACGTAGCCAATATGCTCAGTAAAAATGGATGTTTTTTTTCTAACTGAGAATTACAGGGAATTTATAAATGACATAACCAACGACACCCAGGCAGTGCAGGTTCAAATATATATTTGCAAACGATGTGCACCTAAAAGCTCTGTTTTTAACTCAAATTGCTAGGGTGTGTAGTTTATTTTTTTATGCTGACTAGTTTTTAGAACATTTTTTATGTGTGCTATGCAAAACCTTTATATGCACCTTACTTTACTGATTGTTTACCGGGGCAAATTTTAATTTTTCACATACATTTTAAAATCTGCATTTTTTTTGCTAGAAAATTGCGTAGAACTCCCTAAACATTTTCTGAAATCAAAGACCCTAGAGAATAAAGTAAAATGGTGGATGTTGCAATTTGTTATGTCACATGATTTCTGTGTAGCTGTTTATCAAATGCAAATTTTCAAGAAAAAAATACACTTAAATGAAGTTTAAAACTCAACTCAAACACTATATAATACTTTTTTTTGTAAAATATAAATTATGACATTGTGTGGAGTAAATAGATACCAAACATTTCAAAATTTTAAAACTACCTAAAATTGTCCATTATCAATACTCTAAAAGCCTTTAACATTTTGTTAAACATGAGCTACAGTGTGGGAATTATTGCTCTTACTCTGGCAATACATCCCATGTGTAGTTCAATAACCACGTACATGTGTATGCCAGACCTACATGTGTGTTTGCACTTGCGCATAGCCACAAGGGGATGGTGGTGCTTTTACATTTTTTTATTATTTTTATTTATATATTTTTCTTAAGTTTTTTTTTTTGTTTTTCATTAAATTTTATTGCTATCACAAAGGGGTGAACAAACCCCATTGTGATAGCTTTTGTCAAATTACAGGTACTTTCAATTGAGAGACATCAGGGGTCCACTAGACCGTTGATGTCTCCCCTGCCCTCCAAGGTAGTTCGTGTTTGATTAGCTGTTTCCCTGACTGCAATTTCCAGTAAAATCTCATTGCTTTTAGTTTCATTTGTCAAAGAGGAGATCATGGAATGAATGTTCCTCCATTGCCTCGGTGGGAGACAACCCAACCACTTACCACAGTCCCAGATTCCCCCGATTAAATGTTTCTCTATTGCCTCTTTGGAGCCAACCTAACTGATTACCACAGTTCCAAGCTCCTCAATGGAATGTTCCTCCATTGCCTCTGTGAGAGCCAACCCAACCACTTACCACAATCCCAGGCTCCCCGATAAAATGTTTCTCTATTGCCTCTGTGGGAGCCAACCCAACTACTTACCACAGTCCCAGGTTCCCCGATGTAATTTTTCTCTGTTGCCTCTCTGGGAGTCAACCCAACTGCTTACCACAGTCCCAAGCTCCTCGATGGAATGTTCCTCCATCTTCTCTGTGGGAGCCAACCCAACCCCTTACCACAATCCCAGGCTCCCCGATGAAATGTTTCTCTATTGCCTCTGTGGGAGCCAACCCAACTACTTACCACAGTCCCAAGATCCTCGATGAAATGTTTCTCTATTGCCTCTGTGTGAGCCAACCCAACCGCTTACCACAGTCCCAAGCTCCTTGATGGAATGTTCCTCCATTGCCTCTGTGGGAGCCAACCCAACCGCTTACCATAGTCCCAGGCTCCCCGATGGAATGGTAGAGCCCAGGAATGGCGGTACGCAGCAGCAGGAAAGGGAGCTCCAAAACGTATCACTTTTACAGGAAAGCCAGTCGCCGGCTTTAAAAAAGGTACCAGGAGCAATCATAATATAACTGTCTATGCAGGGGGTCTCCAAACTTTTTAAACAAAGGGCCAGTTTACTGTCCTTCAGGCTTTGGGAGGGGGGGGGGCGTCGGACTGTGGTCAGTGTGAGTAGAAAATGTCCCGGCATAACTGGGAGTAAACACTGCCCAAACATTGGTTTTAAAGGAAGGAGTAGTGCTCCATTGTTGATTTTAGCAGGAGGAGTAGTGCCCCATGGTTGGTACAAATGGGAGGAATAGTGCCCCATTAATGGTGTAAGCGGGAGGAATAGTGCCCCATCATTGGTGTCAGTGGGAGGAATAGTGCTCCATCATTGGTGTCAGTGGTAGGAATAGTGCCCCATCATTGGTGTCAGTGGGAGGAATAGTGCTCCATCATTGGTGTCAGCGGGAGGAATAGTGCTCCATCATTGGTGTCAGTGGGAGGAATAGTGCTCCATCATTGGTGTCAGTTGGAGGAATAATGCTCCATCATTGGTGTCAGTTGGAGGAATAATGCTCCATCATTGGTGTCAGTTGGAGGAATGGTGCCTCATCATTGGTGTCAGTTGGAGGAATAGTGTCCCAAGGGCCGAGTAGAGGCAAGCAAAGGGCTGCAACTGGCCCCCCGTGCCGCAGTTTAGAGACCACTGGCTACTGCCCAGGATGTTTGTGTACTTACGCTGGGCAGCAAGCCAGTTATAAATGTAGGTGGTTGCCATTTTAGCCAATAAGAAGGCCAAACACCCTTTTACTTCTGAAAATCGGGTCTTAAAACAACATTTGCTGTATTCAAGGGATGTTGGCGGAACGTTTCCACAAGGGTTTGCTCATCAATAAACACTAATTGTAAGCTTTAACTTAAATATACTATCTCTTCAAATTGTTGTTTCATTTAAATGGTATAGATTGCTGTAAACACAGCTCACATACAGAGCGCAGAAGAACATTTATGCATCTGCAAAGAGAGAATGGAAAAGCAATCGAGTAAAAAAGCAGCAACGGTGTCTTGAGCTCTGCAGACAATCAGAAGCCATTTCTCTCCGCATAAAGGTCCCTCTCCCTTCTGCTATCAGCATCTCAAATGAGCATCGCGCATAATCGTCCGTGTTGTTATGGCAGCTTATTTAGATAAAGGTTTTATGAAAATCTTCACATCCAAACGAGACGGAAAATTGTTTATATTGATAAATGTTCAGACAAAATAAATTGCTTTTCTTGTTCTTGAAAAAATCTCAAGTAAAAAAAAAAAAAAAAAAAAGGATGATTCACAGGCCCAGATAAAAGCGTGAAAACAAAAGACCTTTGACGAAGTACAAAATATTTAATTCCAAATAAAATAAAGTGATATTAAAGGATTTATTTTTCTTTTTTTTTGTAAATAACAAGTATGTTATACTTATCTGCTCTGTGCAGTCGTTTTGCACAGAGCAGCCCAGATCCTCCTCTTCTCAGGTCCCTCACTGGCACTCCTGCCCCCCCCCTCTCCAACTGAGTCCCCTCAGAGCTAGCAGCTTGCAATGGGGGCCTGCTTAGGGGGGGCACCCAAGCAGGCTCGCTCCCGAGCCATGGCTCTGCATGTCCATTCGTGTTCCATTCCTGACACACATACACCTACACAGGTTGAACTGGATGTACGATTGTCTATATTCATAGTTACATAGTTAGTTGGGTTGAAAAAAGACACAAGTCCATCTAGCTCAACCAATTAACCACTTAAGCCCTGGAAGATTTTACCCCCTTCCTGACCAGGCCCTATTTTGCGAGTCACTGCGTGACTTTAACGGACAATTGTGCGGTCGTGCGACGCTGTACCCAAATGAAATTGACGTCCTTTTTTCCCACAAACAGAGCTTTCTTTTGGCAGTATTTAATCACCTGTGTCATTTTTACTTTTTGCGCTATAAACAAAAAAGGAGCGACAATTTTGAAAAAATAACAATATTTTTCTAATTTTTTTTATATGAAATTCCCCCCCAAAAAAATGTAAAAATCAAAATTTTTTAACATTTTAGGCCAATTTGCTACATATGTTTGGTAAAAAAAAATCGCAATTGGTGTATTTTGATTGGTTTGCGCAAAAGTTATTGCGTTTACTAACTAAGGGAAAGATTTTTGTCATTTTTATTGTTTGTTTTTTTTTAAAAGTAATGGCGGCGATCTGCGATTTTTTTGCGGGACTGCGACATTGCAGTGGACAGATCGGACCCTTGACTGACATTTTTGACACTTTTGGGGGTACCAGTGACATTACTACAGTAATCAGTGCTATAAATATGCACTGTTACTGTAAAAATGACACTGGCAGGGAAGGGGTTAACTTTATAAGAGACGCAGGGGTTAAATGTGTCCCTAGGGGCGTGCTTCTAACTGTAAAGGGGCGTGGCTTTTGATGTAACCACAGAGACATACGATCCTATATAGCAGGACCGTATGATCTCTGCAGTTACACCATGGAGAATGACAGACGGCTTTATTTACATCAGCCGCCTGCCTTTCTCCCTCTCCAGTGGGAGATCAGGAGTGACCGGCGGACATCGGTGCCGCCGGTCACTCGCGCTGGAATGTCCGTGAACGAGTGGGGGCGCCCCTCCTAGAGAATCGCAGGCGAGCGACGTAGTACTACGTCACTTTGCCTGTACGGGGCTGACCACCGCAGTAAATAGTCGTGCGGCGGTCGGCAAGTGGTTAAAAAAAAAGAAAACCCAACTATACAATCCCATATACACAATCCCATACCTGCAGTTGATCCAGAGGAAGGCGAAAAACCCCAGCAAAGTATGATCCAATTTGCTGCAGCAGGGGAAAAAATTCCTTCCTGATCCCCCGGGAGGCAATCTGATATTCCCTGGATCAACTTTACCTTTGCTATAGACCGTTGCTTCCATAGAGACAGCAGGGGTCCTTCCCTGCATCCTGCTGGCAAGGGACAGGCTACATAGTTAGTCTGATTGAAAAAGACACAAGTCCATCTAGTTTAACCAATAAAAGGTGGGGGGAGGATCCCCCTCCCAACAATAATCATACAATTCCATATACACAATACCAACACCATAATACCCACCACAATACCAACAACACTATACCCACTGTTGATTCAGAGGAAGGCAAAAAAAAAAAATCCAGCAAAGCATGATCCAATTTGCTACAGCAGGGCAAAAAATTCCTTCTTGATACCCCGAGAGTCAATCAGATTTTCCTTGAATCAACTTTACCTATAAATATTAGTACCCATTTTTATTATGTACACCTAGGAAAGAATCCAGACCTTTTTTAAAGCAATCTACTGGGTTGGCCAGAACCACCTCTGGAGGGAGTCTATTCCACATTTTCACAGCTCATACTGTAAAGAAACCTTTCCGTATGTGGAGATGAAATCTGTTTTCCTCTAGACGTAAAGAGTGCCCCATTGTCCTCTGTGATGACCTTAAAGTGAATACATCAACACCAAGTTCACTATATGGACCCCTCATGTATTTATACATGGTGATCATATCCCCCCTTATGTATTTATACATGTTGATCATATCCCCCCCTTATGTTTTTATACATGGAGATCATATCCCTCCTTATGTATTTATACATATTGATCATATCCCCCCTTATGTATTTATACATGGTGATCATATCCCCCCTTATGTATTTATTAGGGTTGAGCGGACACCTAGATGTCCGTGTTCGACGGGTTCGGCCGAACTTTAAAAAAAAGTCCGGGTCCGTGTCCCGGACTTTTACCGAACTTTTCCCGGACACCGAACCCCATTGAAGTCAATGGGGACCCGAACTTTAAGGCACTAAAATGGCTCTAAAACACCAATGGAAAGGGCTAGAGTGCTGCAAATGGCAGCAAAACGTAGTTAAGAGCATGGCAAGTGCTCTGCAAACAAATGTGGATAGGGAAATAACTTAAAACAACAAAAAAAACCCAGAAAAATAAAACAATGTTCTTCATCTCTGAAGGACGAGGCCCATAAGGAGTAGGAGGGAGGTTGAGGTGGTGGTGGATGTGGCGGTGTCATAGGCGTGCGCACAGGGTGTGCCTGGTGTACCTGGGCACACCCTAATCACCTAGGGCACATAGCATTATCGCTCTGTTTGCCAGTGAGGAGATGGGAAAGATCTCCCTCGCACCTGCTCTGCTCTATTTCTCTTTGCCAGCAGGGAGAGTAATGTATCGGGGCCATGTACATGTAGGCAAACACATGCATGTGTATTTCAACTTTGGGGTGCACACCCTAATGCAATAGGCTGCGCACACCTATGGGCGGTGTAGGTGGAAGCGGCGGTGGAGGAGGACCAGGGCCGGATTAAGAGCATCATGGTCTTGGTGCTGAGGATTTTGAAGGGCCTTAAGGGCCGTGCCTTGGCATGCACCCAGAGGAGGAAGGGTGCAGCCATGCATGCCTAATTCAACATGGGATGCTGTCTCTGAAGCCCATAAACACATCCATGCATCGGCAACTGTCCCTCCTTGTCCGGCCTTCGCGCTGTGTGGGGAGGTTCTGAGGGTGCTGCCTGGGGAAGCGAGCATAGAAGCCAGACTTCTGTGTTTACAAGTGACAGAAGAGCGGTCACAGTGAATATGGCCAACCCGGGGCCTATATAAAAGGTAGGGGCCTGCATGGAGCTGCAGCTCCAATAGCCCCTACGTTAATCTGGCCCTGAGGAGGAGGACGAGGTAGCCAACACTGCTTCTTTTCACAAATTTTAAATTAGGGTACACCCAAAAGAGTGAGAAAGAGCAAAAATGGAACAATGGCTGGGTAAGGTCGGTATCCATTGCTATTCTGCACAAGGTACGGAAAAGTCCCGTGGGATCCATGCCTGGTTCATTTTAATGAACGTGAGCTTGTCCACATTGTCTCTGGACAGGCGGCTGCGCTTGTCTGTTATAACACCCCCAGCCGTGCTAAATACCCGTTCAGATAATACACTGGCTGCAGGGCACGCCAGCACCTCCAAGGCGTAAAGGGCAAGCTCAGGCCATGTGCCCAATTTGGAGACCCAGAAGTTGAAGGGGGCAGACCCCTCATTCACTACATGTAGGCGTGTGCACACATACTGCTCCACCATGTTGGTAAAATGCTGCCTCCTGCTAAGACGTTCCATCTGAGCTGCTGGTGCTGCTGTTTGTTGTGGCGTGCTGACAAAGCTTTTCCACATTTCGGCCATGCTAACCCTGCCTTCTGAGGTGCTGGCGGTGCCCTGGTTGAGTTGGCGACCTCCTCCTCCTCCTCCTCTGCCTTGTGCTTCCACTGTGGCCCCGCTGTCAGATGGGAATGCCAGCAGCATCGCGTCTACCAGCGTGCGCTTGTACTCGCGCATCTTGCGATCGCGCTCCAGAATTAAGGACGGTACGTTGTCCTTGTAACGGGGATCCAGCAGCGTGGCCACCCAGTAATCAGCACAAGTTAGAATGTGGGCAACTCGGCGGTCGTTGTTGAGACACTGCAGCATGTAATCGCTCATGTGTGCCAGGCTGCCCAGAGGCGACGAAAGGCTGTCCTCTGTGGGAGGTGTATCGTCCGTGTCCTCTGTATCCCCCCAGCCACGCACCAGTGATGGCCATGAGCTGGCCTGGGTGCCACCCTGCTGTGAACATGGTTCCATCTCCTCCTCCAGCTCCTCCTCCTCCTCATCCTCCTCATCCTCCTCATCCTCCAGAACTGTGCCCCTGCTGGACAATTGTGTCCCTGGCGTTTGTGTGTGCAGGAACCCACCCTCGGAGCCCCTTGCGAATGACTGCCCTGAAAGCCTTTGAAATGTTACCTCTTCATCCTCCTCCTCCTCCTCCTCATCCTGTGCCACATCCTCTTCCATCATCGCCCGAATTGTTTTTTCAAGGAGGCATAGAAGTGGGATAGTTAAGCTGAGAACGGCGTCATTGCCACTGGCCATGTTGGTGGAGTACTCAAAACAGCGCAACAAGGCACACAGGTCTCGCATGGAGGCCCAGTTATTGGTGGTGAAGTGGTGCTGTTCCGCAGAGCGACTCACGCGTGCGTGCTGCAGCTGAAACTCCACTATGGCCTGCTGCTGCTCGCACAGTCTTTCCAGCATGTGCAAGGTGGAGTTCCACCTTGTGGGCACGTCACATATGAGGCGGTGAGCGGGAAGGTCAAAGTTACGCTGCAGCGCTGCCAGGCGAGCAGCAGCAGGGTGAGAACGCCGAAAGTGCGCACAAACGGCCCGCACTTTCTGCAGCAGCTCTGACATATCGGGGTAGTTTTTAAGGAACCTCTGCACCACCAAATTCAGCACATGCGCCAGGCAAGGGATGTGCGTCAAACCGGCTAGGCCCAGAGCTGCTATGAGATTTCTCCCATTATCGCACACCACCAGGCCGGGCTTGAGGCTCGCTGGCAGCAACCACTCATTTGTTTGCTGTTCCATGCTCCTCCACAACTCCTGCGCGGTGTGTGGTTTGTCCCCCAAACAGGCAAGTTGTAAAACTGCCTGCTGTCGTTTACCCCTGGCCGTGCTGAAGTTGGTGGTGAAGGTGTTAAGCTGTCCGGATGAGGAGGCGGTAGAGGATGAGGAAGCGGAGTAGGAGGAGTTAGGAACAGGAGGCAAACTGAAGCGCCCTGCAATCCTCGGTGGTGGAAGGACATGCGCCAAATTGCTATCCGCCTCAGGCCCATCCGCCACTGCATTTACCCAGTGTGCCGTTAGGGAGATATAACGCCCCTGACCGTGCTTACTGGTCCACGTATCGGTAGTTAGGTGGACCTTGGCACAGATGGCGTTGCGCAGTGCACACCTGATTTTTTCCCCCACTTGGTTGTGTAGGGAAGGGATGGCTTGCCTGGAAAAGTAGTGGCGGCTGGGCACGACGTACTGTGGGACAGCCACCGACATAAGGTTTTTAAAACTGTGCGTCTCCACCAGACGGAATGACAGCATTTCAAAGGCCAATAATTTTGAAATGCTGGCATTCAGGGCCAGGGATCGCGGGTGGGTAGGGGGGTACTTCCTCTTCCTCTCAAGTGTTTGGGAGATGGAAAGCTGAACGCTTCCACGGGACATTGTGGAGATGGTTGTTGGTGACCCAGGTGGTGGTGTTGCTGACAGATCGTCTGTTTGCGGGGTGGCAGGTGCCGGTATCACTACAGATGTGGCTGGAGCGGCCGAGACTGCAGCAGAAGAGGAAGCAGGATGAGCCAGAGACGTTTCTTGGTTTTGAAGGTGTGTACTCCACTGCAGCTCGTGCTTTGCACTTAGATGCCTGATCATGCAGGTTGTGCTCAGGTTGAGAAGGTTTATGCCTCGCTTCAAGCTCTGATTGCACAGGGTGCAAACCACTCGTGTCCTGTCATCAGCACATTTTCTAAAGAACTTCCACACTAGAGAACTCCTTTGAGCTGACTTTGGTGCGCTCGTTCCCTTGCTGCGTTGGGCAGTAGCGGGCGTAGTGTCTAGGGCACGGCCGCTCCGCTTCTGCACCCTGCTCCCTCTTCTGCTGTGCTGGTGGCTCTGTGCGACCACCGCCTCTTCCTCCAAACTACTCAGGTCACCTGCATGACGTTCATTCCATGTGGGGTCGAGGACCTCATCGTCCTCCACATCATCTTCCACCCAGTCTTCACCCCTGCCCTCCTTGTCGGTCTCCACAATGCTGAACGCCGCAGCAGTTGGCACCTGCGTTTCGTTATCATCGGAGACGTGCTGCGATGATCCTTGCATGTACTCATCTTGAGAAATAAGTGGTTGGGCATCGCTGCACTCAATCTCTTCCACTTCTGGGGCAGGGCTAGGTGGATGGCCCTGGGAAACCCTGCTGACAGAGTCATCAAAAAGAAGAAGAGACTGCTGTATGGCTTGGGGCTCAGACTGCTTGCCTGATTTGCAAGGGGGTGAGGTGAAAGACGGTTGGACATCGGCTGCAGGTGCCAACTGTGACCTTTCTGCAGTAGACTGGGTGGGAGACAATGTGTAGGAACTGGAGGCACTGTCAGCAGCAAACCAATCTACTATCGCCTCCACTTGTTCTGGCCTCATCACTTCTAGGGGCGTATGATTCCCTACCAAATACTGATGCAGGTTCTGTCGCCTACTCACACTTGAGGAAGGTGTTTCACTTGTGCGTGTAGCTGGCACAGATCGACCACGTCCTCTCCTTGCAACAGGAGCTCTAGCAGCAGCACCACCACGACCCAGGCCACGGCCCCTATTTGACGCTCTCCTCATATTTCTGAAATTTAAGATCTTGCCCTAGAAAGGTCTTTATTGAATAGCGGAACAAAAGAACAACAGTATCGCACGGGTGTATCTCACAGTCAAATATGCAAACTATGCCGCAATTTAATGTTTTTTACACCAAAAGGGTGTGTATTGAATAGCGGAATAGGATAAAAAACTGTGTATCTCACACGTACAAACACAGACTAGGCCCGATTAAATTTTTTCCTACCCTAAAGGGAGGATGAGGAAGAGGAGTATGGAACAGGCAGCACCCTCAAATCTTCAGAAGTATGAGATGAACCCCAAAAACTTGGAAAGGTGGATCTCACACGTACCGACACAGACTATTCCGCAATTTAATTGAGCCCCAAAGGTTTTTATTGAATAGCGGAATAGGAAATATGATCAAAAAAAAGTGTATGTTTTTCACACGTACAGAAGCACACTAGGCCCCAATTACTATTGTTTGTACACCTAAAAGGATGGATGAGGAGGAGGAGGAGTATAGAACAGGCAGCACCCTCAAAGCTTCAGAAGTATGAGATGAACCCCAAAAACTTGGAAAGGTGGATCTCACACGTACCGACACAGACTATTCCGCAATTTAATTGAGCCCCAAAGGTTTTTATAGAATAGCGGAATAGGAAATATGATAAAAAAAAAGTGTATGTTTTTCACACGTACAGAAGCACACTAGGCCCCAATTACTATTGTTTGTACACCTAAAAGGATGGATGAGGAGGAGGAGGAGGAGTATAGAACAGGCAGCACCCTCAAAGCTTCAGAAGTATGAGATTGTGTTCACTGTACCCCACAAAGATTGTGTTCACTGTACCCCACAAAGATTGTGTTCACTGTACCCCACAAAGGTTTTGTTCACTGCACCCCACAAAGATTGTGTTCACTGTACCCCACAAAGGTTTTGTTCACTGCACCCCACAAAGATTGTGTTCACTGTACCCCCCAAAGATTTTGTTCACTGCACCCACAAGGATTGTCTTCACTGCACCCCACAAGGATTGTCTTCACTGCACCCCACAAGGATTGTCTTCACTGCACCCCACAAAGATTGTGTTCACTGTACCCCACAAAGATTTTGTTCACTGCACTCCAAAAGGATTGTCTTCACTGCACCCCACAAAGATTGTGTTCACTGTACCCCACAAAGGTTTTGTTCACTGCACCCCACAAAGATTGTGTTCACTGTACCCCCCAAAGATTTTGTTCACTGCACCCCACAAGGATTTTCTTCACTGCACCCCACAAGGATTGTCTTCACTGCACCCCACAAAGATTGTGTTCACTGTACCCCACAAAGATTTTGTTCACTGCACCCCACAAAGATTGTGTTCACTGTATCCCACAAAGATTTTGTTCACTGCACTCCAAAAGGATTGTCTTCACTGCACCCCACAAAGATTGTCTTCACTGTACCCCATAAAGGTTGTGTTCACTGCACCCCACAAAGATTGTGTTCACTGTACCCCACAAAGGTTTTGTTCACTGCACCCCACAAAGATTGTGCTCACTGTACCCCACAAAGATTGTGTTCACTGTACCCCACAAAGGTTTTGTTCACTGCACCCCACAAAGATTGTGTTCACTGTACCCCACAAAGGTTGTGTTCACTGCACCCCACAAAGGTTTTGTTCACTGCACCCCACAAAGATTGTGTTCACTGTACCCCACAAAGGTTTTGTTCACTGCACCCCACAAAGATTGTGTTCACTGTACCCCCCAAAGATTTTGTTCACTGCACCCCACAAGGATTGTCTTCACTGCACCCCACAAGGATTGTCTTCACTGCACCCCACAAAGATTGTGTTCACTGTACCCCACAAAGATTTTGTTCACTGCACCCCACAAAGATTGTGTTCACTGTACCCCACAAAGATTTTGTTCACTGCACTCCAAAAGGATTGTCTTCACTGCACCCCACAAAGATTGTCTTCACTGTACCCCATAAAGGTTTTGTTCACTGCACCCCACAAAGATTGTGTTCACTGTACCCCACAAAGGTTTTGTTCACTGCAGCCCACAAAGATTGTGTTCACTGTACCCCACAAAGATTGTGTTCACTGTACCCCACAAAGGTTTTGTTCACTGCACCCCACAAGGATTGTCTTCACTGCACCCCACAAGGATTGTCTTCACTGCACCCCACAAAGATTGTGTTCACTGTACCCCACAAAGATTTTGTTCACTGCACCCCACAAAGATTGTGTTCACTGTACCCCACAAAGATTTTGTTCACTGCACTCCAAAAGGATTGTCTTCACTGCACTCCACAAAGATTGTGTTCACTGTACCCCACAAAGGTTTTGTTCACTGCACCCCACAAAGATTGTGTTCACTGTACCCCACAAAGGTTTTGTTCACTGCACCCCACAAAAATTGTGTTCACTGTACCCCCCAAAGATTTTGTTCACTGCACCCCACAAGGATTGTCTTCACTGCACCCCACAAGGATTGTCTTCACTGCACCTCACAAAGATTGTGTTCACTGTACCCCACAAAGGTTGTGTTCACTGCACCCCACAAAGGTTTTGTTCACTGCACCCCACAAAGATTGTGTTCACTGCACCCCACAAAGATTTTGTTCACTGCACCCCACAAAGATTGTGTTCACTGTACCCCACAAAGATTGTGTTCACTGTACCCCACAAAGGTTTTGTTCACTGCACCCCACAAAGATTGTGTTCACTGTACCCCACAAAGGTTGTGTTCACTGCACCCCACAAAGGTTTTGTTCACTGCACCCCACAAAGATTGTGTTCACTGCACCCCACAAAGATTGTGTTCACTGTACCCCACAAAGGTTTTGTTCACTGCACTCCACAAAGATTGTGTTCACTGTACCCCACAAAGATTGTGTTCACTGCACTCCAAAAGGATTGTCTTCACTGCACCCCACAAAGATTGTGTTCACTGTACCCACAAAGATTTTGTTCACTGCAACCCACAAAGATTGTGTTCACTGTACCCCACAAAGATTTTGTTCACTGCACTCCAAAAGGATTGTCTTCACTGCACCCCACAAAGATTGTGTTCACTGTACCCCACAAAGGTTTTGTTCACTGCACCCCACAAAGATTGTGTTCACTGTACCCCACAAAGGTTTTGTTCACTGCACCCCACAAAGATTGTGTTCACTGTACCCCACAAAGATTGTGTTCACTGTACCCCACAAAGGTTTTGTTCACTGCACCCCACAAAGATTGTGTTCACTGTACCCCACAAAGGTTGTGTTCACTGCACCCCACAAAGGTTTTGTTCACTGTACCCCACAAAGGTTTTGTTCACTGCACCCCACAAAGATTGTGTTCACTGTACCCCACAAAGGTTTTGTTCACTGCACCCCACAAAGATTGTGTTCACTGTACCCCCCAAAGATTTTGTTCACTGCACCCCACAAGGATTGTCTTCACTGCACCCCACAAGGATTGTCTTCACTGCACCCCACAAAGATTGTGTTCACTGTACCCCACAAAGATTTTGTTCACTGCACCCCACAAAGATTGTGTTCACTGTACCCCACAAAGATTTTGTTCACTGCACTCCAAAAGGATTGTCTTCACTGCACCCCACAAAGATTGTCTTCACTGTACCCCATAAAGGTTTTGTTCACTGCACCCCACAAAGATTGTGTTCACTGTACCCCACAAAGGTTTTGTTCACTGCACCCCACAAAGATTGTGTTCACTGTACCCCACAAAGATTGTGTTCACTGTACCCCACAAAGGTTTTGTTCACTGCAACCCACAAGGATTGTCTTCACTGCACCCCACAAGGATTGTCTTCACTGCACCCCACAAAGATTGTGTTCACTGTACCCCACAAAGATTTTGTTCACTGCACCCCACAAAGATTGTGTTCACTGTACCCCACAAAAATTTTGTTCACTGCACTCCAAAAGGATTGTCTTCACTGCACCCCACAAAGATTGTGTTCACTGTACCCCACAAAGGTTTTGTTCACTGCACCCCACAAAGATTGTGTTCACTGTACCCCACAAAGGTTTTGTTCACTGCACCCCACAAAGATTGTGTTCACTGTACCCCACAAAGATTGTGTTCACTGTACCCCACAAAGGTTTTGTTCACTGCACCCCACAAAGATTGTGTTCACTGTACCCCACAAAGGTTGTGTTCACTGCACCCCACAAAGGTTTTGTTCACTGCACCCCACAAAGATTGTGTTCACTGCACGCCACAAAGATTGTGTTCACTGTACCCCACAAAGGTTTTGTTCACTGCACCCCACAAAGATTGTGTTCACTGTACCCCACAAAGATTGTGTTCACTGTACCCCACAAAGGTTTTGTTCACTGCACCCCACAAAGATTGTGTTCACTGTACCCCACAAAGGTTGTGTTCACTGCACCCCACAAAGGTTTTGTTCACTGCACCCCACAAAGATTGTGTTCACTGCACCCCACAAAGATTGTGTTCACTGTACCCCACAAAGGTTTTGTTCACTGCACCCCACAAAGATTGTGTTCACTGTACCCCACAACGATTGTGTTCACTGCACTCCAAAAGGATTGTCTTCACTGCACCCCACAAAGATTGTGTTCACTGTACCCCACAAAGGTTTTGTTCACTGCACCCCACAAAGATTGTGTTCACTGTACCCCACAAAGGTTTTGTTCACTGCACCCCACAAAGATTGTGTTCACTGTACCCCCCAAAGATTTTGTTCACTGCACCCCACAAGGATTGTCTTCACTGCACCCCACAAGGATTGTCATCACTGCACCCCACAAAGATTGTGTTCACTGCACCCCACAAAGGTTTTGTTCACTGCACCCCACAAAGATTGTGTTCACTGTACCCCCCCAAAGATTTTGTTCACTGCACCCCACAAGGATTGTCTTCTCTGCACCCCACAAAGATTGTGTTCACTGTACCCCCCAAAGATTTTGTTCACTGCACCCCACAAGGATTGTCTTCACTGCACCCCCCAAGGATTGTCTTCACTTCACCCCACAAAGATTGTGTTCACTGTACCCCCACAAAGGTTTTGTTCACTGCACCCCACAAAGATTTTGTTCACTGCACTCCAAAAGGATTGTGTTCACTGCACCCCAAAAAGATTGTGTTCACTGCAGCCCACACACAGAAAAATGGATGTGGATCACTGACACCTGCCTATCTCCTATCCCACACCACACAGCAATATCGATTGTAGTTTGTAGAACACAGTTTCCCTAAAATTCAGCAGACTCTGTCCCTAACAGGATTGAGAAGAGATCGTAGATCAGGAGAACTAAGTGCAGACCCCACCCCACACAGCAATATCGATTGTAGTTTGTAGAACACTCTGACCCTAAAATTCAGCAGCAGCCTCTCCCTAACAGGATTGAGAAGAGATCGTAGATCAGGATTGAGTGCAGACCCCACCCCCCACACAGCAATATCGATTGTAGTTTGCAGAAGACACTGACCCTATAATTCAGCAGACTCTATCCCTAAAATGCCTACAACTCGCCCTGCCTAAACACTCCGACCTGTCCCTCAATTCTATCCGGACACAAATGTTTTTTTCCTGCCTATCTTTCCCTAATCAGCAGCCAGCATGTTGATGTGTGCTCTGTCCCTGATCTAAGCAGCATAATGACGCCGCTGCGGCTGCCTCGAACTTATAAAGACTTGGTCACATGCTTCAGACGGCCAATCACAGCTACTGAGACATTTGCAGGCATGGCTGGGATGGCTAAAGGCACACCAGTTAAACGATTGTTGATTGGCTGTTGAAAGCCCGCCATGAAAAGAGCGCCAAAGCATGCAAAACCCGGAAATAAAACGACCGAACACGGATTTTTACCCGAATATACAGTAAAGTGTCCGTGTTCGTGTTCGGGTAACAAAAATCCAATTATTCGGTACGAACACGAATAATACAGTCCGTGTTCGCTCAACACTAGTATTTATACATGGTGATCATATCCCCCCTATGTATTTATACATGGAAATCATATCCCCCCTTATGTATTTATATATGGAGATCATATCCCCCCTTATGTATTTATACATGGAGATCATATCCCCCCTTATGTATTTATACATGGAGATCATATCCCTCCTTATGTATTTATACATGTTGATCATATCCCCCCTTATGTATTTATACATGGAGATCATATCCCCCCTTATGTATTTATACATGGAGATCATATCCCCCCTTATGTATTTATACATGGAGATCATATCTCCCCCTTATGTATTTAAACATGGTGATTATATCCCCCTTATGTATTTATAAATGGAGATCATACCCCCCCTTATGTATTTATACATGGAGATCATATCCCTCCTTATGTATTTATACATGGAGATCATACCCCCCCTTATGTATTTATACATGGAGATCATATCCCCCTTATGTATTTATACATGGTAATGATCATAGCCCTCCTTATGTATTTATACATGGAGATCATATCCCCTCCTTATCTCCTCTTCTCAAGAGAGAATAAATTCAGTTCCTCTAATCTTTCCTCATAGCTGAGCTCCTCCATGCCTCTTATCAGTTTGGTTGCCCTTCTCTGCACTTTCTCCAGTTCCCCGATATCCTTTTTGAGAACTGGTGCCCAAAACCGAACTGCATTCAACCTTACCTAATGTGTAACTATATGTAACTATGTAACACACAGAAATACGGCTCAGCCCCACCCCCTCTCTCTCTTCATTGGCTCACTGGCTTGATTGACAGCGGTGGGAGCCAATGAGGAGGGAGAGTCCCCAGAGAACCGTGGCTCTCGTGCACATCGCTGAATCGCCATGGAGCTCAGGTAAGTATTGGGGGGGTTTGGGGGGGTGCAGCACAGAAAAGGTTTTTTTTTACCTTCATGCTTAGAATGCATAAAGGTAAAAAACCTTGAGGCTTTAGAACCACTTTAAGATAAAGGAGAGCCACACAACAGAGTGGTGAATGCACTGAATCATTTTTCAAAATATAATTTAAGCTTTTGCTTGCCGGCATCAATTTTAAAAAGTATTTGTTATTGCATTGTCTTCAAACTCAGATTGTGTCTTTAGCTACCACTCATAGGGTAGACTTTCTATGTTTACAGACATACATTCATGTATAAAGCAGGTAATACAATTATAAAGTACTGAGCCACTGCCTCCCCTCCAGTCCCTATCAGCTGAACCAGCAAACCTCACAGTCCAGGAATTAGTAGAAGTAATCATCGCTTTCTCTGGCTCTGATCAATAGGCTCCACCAGGGGCGTAACTACAGGGGTTGCAGGGGTTGCAATGGCAACCGGGCCCCATGCTCCAGGGGGGCCCCATGCTCGAGGGGGCCTGTGCGTCTCCCCTGTACACCTGGATAGGAGGGGCGAGCGGGGGCAGCATGTAGAGAAATCACTGTCCTCCTTTTTCCTCCTGTAGCTGCAGGAGGAAAATGGAGGAGATTGGTTCCTCTGTATGCTGCCCCCCCCCCCCCGCCACTCCTCCTATCCAGTTCACTTGTGTTCTGCTGTCTCTACCCCCCCCCACTGTGCTCCCTCCCCTCTCCTGCCGGCTGCTGTAGGGGATGTGTCACAATAGAGAACCAGGAAGGGGTCGGTAAATATGTAATTTACCAGCTCCTTACTTTTCTGAATGGACAGAGTCATAGTCAGTGACATTGTAAAAAAAATAAATAAATAAATAAAATGATAAAAAATTATACAATTAAAATACCAAAAAATAAAAACTACTGACACCAGTGGATGAACTTCCAGGATCGCAAAGGTCACACTTGCGACAGGCCCCTTGCATTCCACCACTGTGGAGAGGCCCCAAGATGGCAGGAAGGGGGTCCACTGCAGAACTTGTGAAAGGGTCCCGCTGCAGGACCATAATAAAGGGCTCCGCAATGAGAGTAAAGGGCCCCAGGATCAGTGGGAAGAGCCGCAGGCTTGAAGGGAAGGTCCCGGCCAGGGGTCTGGGGGGCCCTTCATGGTTTCTTGCACCGGGGCCCTAAAGGTTCTAGTTACGCCTCTGGGCTCCACCCTATGCATTTTGTCACTGCGATGTCATTAAGGGCACCACAAAAAAAAGAAAGAAAGGAGTTACCCCAGGACAAGGGATCGGCACAAGGTATTGGTCTCCAGCTATATGACAAAAAGTGGATGCAAAGGTGGGAGGAAGAAGAAAAAGAAGAAGAGCGTAAGGAGATGGCATTTTCAAACGAAGCAAGGTGAAATTGAGGATTGAGGAGATTGTTACATTGGATAAGAGTCTCAAATTTGCCCCCAAAAAGGCACTAAAAGCGGTAGTAAACTGCAATTTTTTTTTAAATCCTGCAAGAGAATGGCATGATGTGCTAGGATACATTGAATACTAGCACAATATGAAATACTTACCCTAGAATGAAGCCTTCCAACGGCGCACTGCTTCTGCGCGCGAGCTAACAGGGACGGGGCACTTTAATTTTTTTTTTCTATTTATTTTATCTTTTATTTGTTATTTTTACTTAGTTTTTTTAAAGTTTTTGATCGCTTTTATTTCTATTACAAGGAATGTAAACATCCCTTGTAATAGAAATAAGCAGGACAGGACCTCCTTAATTTGAGATCTGGGGTCAAAAAGACCTCACACCTCACATCTACATTAAAAAAGAAAAAAAAATAATCATTTTTTTCATCTAGAAAAAAATGGCCTCTTTAAATATGTTGCTAGGAAGCGACATATGACGTCACCCTGGTCCTCCAAGGCCAAAGAGGGGAGTGAGGGCCATCTTGCCCTCACTCGTCTTCCTGCCTGAGAGGACAGCAGACCGGATCGTTTTTCCCGCTACCGTCGGGTCTGGAAAGCGAGGGAAACAACCAGGAAGCTGCAGGAGAGGGGGGGCACCTCTCCCCCGCCACCCGTAAAGGTGATTCCATGGAGAATCCGGCTCTGGGACCCCCCTTTTTTAAAGCTGTCCACCCGCAGTTTATAAAAAATACCGGGGTTATGGCAGCTATCTGCTGCCATAACCCCGGTATTTAGCGGCAAAGTGCCGATGTAAAACTGCGGCGGGCGGTCCGTAAGTGGTTAAGGGAGGCCAGAATGGGACCATCAGGAGTAGAAAATGTCCCGGCATCAGTGGGAGTAAACAATGCCCCATCTTTGGTGTCAGTGAGAGGAATTGTGCCCCATTGTTGGTTGTCATTGGGCACCATTGTTGGTGTCATTGGGCCCCATTGTTGGTGTCATTGGAAGAAATTGCGTCCCATCATTGGAGTCATTAGGAGGAATTGTGCCCCTTCATTGGTGTCATTGGCAGAAATTGCATCCCATCATTGGAGCCATTAGGAGGAATTGTGCCCCTTCATTGGTGTCAGTGAGAGGAATTGTGCCCCATTGTTGGTGTCATTGGGCACCATTGTTGGTGTCATTGGGCCCCATTGTTGGTGTCATTGGAAGAAATTGCGTCCCATCACTGGAGTCATTAGGAAGAATTGTGCCCCTTCATTGGTGTCATTGGTAGAAATTGCGTCCCATCATTGGAGTCATTAGGAGAAATTGTGCCCCTTCATTGGTGTCAGTGAGAGGAATTGTGCCCCATTGTTGGTGTCATTGGGCACCATTGTTGGTGTCATTGGGCCCCATTGTTGGTGTCATTGGAAGAAATTGCGTCCCATCACTGGAGTCATTAGGAGGAATTGTGCCCCTTCATTGGTGTCATTGGCAGAAATTGCGTCCCATCATTGGAGTCATTAGGAGAAATTGTGCCCCTTCATTGGTGTCAGTGAGAGGAATTGTGCCCCATTGTTGGTGTCATTGGGCACCATTGTTGGTTTCATTGGGCCCCATTGTTGGTGTCATTGGAAGAAATTGGGTCCCATCATTGGAGTCATTAGGAGGAATTGTGCCCCTTCATTGTTGTCATTGGTAGAAATTGCATCCCATCATTGGAGTCATTGGGAGGAATTGTGCCCCTTCATTGGTGTCATTGGTAGAAATTGCATCCCATCACTGGAGTCATTAGGAGGAATTGTGCCCCTTCATTGTTGTCATTGGTAGAAATTGCATCCCATCATTGGAGTCATTAGGAGGAATTGTGCCCCTTCATTGGTGTCATTGGTAGAAATTGCATCCCATCATTGGAGTCATTAGGAGGAATTGTGCCCCTTCATTGGTGTCATTGGTAGAAATTGCATCCCATCATTGGAGTCATTAGGAGGAATTGTGCCCCTTCATTGATGTCATTGGTAGAAATTGCGTCCCATCATTGGAGCCATTAGGAGGAATTGTGCCCCTTCATTGGTGTCATTGGATGAAATAATGCCCCAAGGCCCAGATAAAAGCAAGCAAAGGGCCACATCCAGCCCCCAGGCCACAGTTTGGAGACTACTGCTCTAGAGGAATATCAGAGATTCTACAACGTGTATGTAAGCATATGACCTGTAGTTTTGTAAAATATGGATGTAATGTACTTTATAGTTTTCACAAGTCTTCACATCAATCCGACATTATACTTGAAAACGTATTTGAGTATAAAACCTTTTTCTTTCATATGTTATTTTACGATATGACTTCTTTTTTGTAACATTATATCCAGAACCTTTTTACGGGAAAAGCACACCTAAACCTCCCATTTTATCAGTTAATGGAAAATCTTAAAAGACTAAAAAGTTCAATAAATGTTTTATTTATAATTCCTCTAATATGAAGGACAAGAGGCACAATTATTGTAAAACCCTTGTAGCAAAAGATGCGTACATTATTCATACAACCGAATCAGAATTTCTTTGGGTAGATTATACTAAAGCAGCTGAATGGGAACTGAATACATATTTCGATACGTGGATATAATCCTAGTAATTCAACGCGGTTTATTTCTTCTTTTTTTTTTCTTTTTTAAACCTCTGCTACTTTATTTAAAAGCTTTCATTTTAATAATCAGCTACATAAACATGTGTATTGAAGGGGAGTTCCAGCCTTTCCCATGTAATTTCCAATTATTGCAGAAGTGCAAATACAGTAAAACCTTGGATTGCGAGCATAATTTGTTCCGGAAACATGCTTGTTATCCAAAGCACTCTTATATCAAAGCGAATTTCCCCATAAGAAATAATGGAAACTCCGATGATTCGTTCCGCAACCATTTATTCATAAGTCCTTCAGTTTATAGTCTAAATCAGGGATTCCCAAACTACGGCCCTCCAGCTGTTGCAGAACTACACATCCCATGAGGCATTGTAAAACTCTGATATTCACATACATGACTAGGCATGATGGGAATTGTAGCTCCTGAACAAATGGAGGACCGTAGTTTGGGAATCCCTGGTCTAAATCAAAAGATTATAGCAATGTGATAGGTTGTTTTCATCTACATGTAGGACCCTCCTAGTCAGGTTCTAGGTAGCGGGTATAGTTTTGGCTTTCTCTGCTTAACAGGAAAGCAGTAGGCAAAGCATTTGTATTCTCTGGTGATCAGGGAGCTGGATCTGCTAGTTAGGCCTGTTCCATGTGCTCAGTGTGTGATGCGTTTGGGCTGAGGGAGTGTCCCCACTGTGTCCAATGGGGAGGCACGTTGGACAGTGGAGGAAACCCAGCCAATGACACACAGGCTTTGATGCCATCCCATGGGTTTGGCATCGAGAGTGATGCATTATGGGATAGGGTATAAAAGCCAGGAGCACATGAGGCAGGGGGTCTTTGGGTGGGAAGCCAGGTCCCAGAATGAGGGTGACGGCTGTCTCCACTTCTGCAGCAGTGGATGGTGGTCACAGGCCAAGTGAACCAGAGTGTGTGGTTGAATCCAGAGGTCCAGGAGAAGAAGGCAAGGTGACTCTGGAAAAACAGTGTTCGTGAGTACAGAGGAACTTGCCCAGGGGTCTGCCCAGGAAAGGGACCACTCCAGAGTGTAGAGTCAGTGGACGGATGTCAGCACACAGTAAGAGAGAAAGGGGGTGCCAAGTTAGAATCCTGAAGATAATTACAAGCAGAAACATTTATTCTATCTTTATTCCAGTGGCAGAGTGAAGCAGCGGCCTTGCCGCATCCTCAAGTCAGTTGTCTTCAATACTATAGTTACTAGTTGGAGTATCCCACTCATCCCTTCTCCTATCCAAGTTCCAAATAAAACCACAAAACAACACCCACTGGACTGATCATTGACTGAGCCAAGTACTTAAAGTGATACGTGTCTGCAACCAGCTGCTACGGGTAACCCAGAGGAATCCTTAAAGTGTAATACTCAGCAGTCCTCTAGGGGGCAGTGCTACATACAAATAGCGGCCTCCACAAGGGGATTAGAAGCAAAATCCAGCAGGAGCTACAGGGTATAAAAGAGAAAAGGGGCTCCTCTAAGTGTAGCAATATGGTTCCATTTAATAAAGGTAAAACATTTAGCAACTCACATGGTTGATGATTAAAAGAGGCACATCTAAGAATGAAGGCATCCGGGAAAGCTGTTCACATAGACCATCCTCCACACTGCCAGCTCTCACCGCTGTCAGTCTCCAGTCGTGACCAGGAAGACTACCCTGCAGTAGAGCGATCTGAAAGCGAGGCTTGAAGCGCTCGTGGAGGGCAGTGTGGAAGGGATGACATCAATGGCGTGGCGGAGGACAGTCTATGTGGATAGCTTTACCCTGGATGCCTGCATACTTAGATGTGCCTGTTTTAATCATCAACCATGTCAGTTGCTAAATGTTGAACCTTCATTAAATATAACCATATTGCTACACTTAGAGGCGCCTCTCTTCTCTTTTATACTTAGTTGTGACGTGACGCTACTTGTATATCGAGACATCGCTCGTTTATCAAGTCAAAGTTTTTATAAAAAAATGTTTGCTTGTCTTGCAATACACTCTCAAACCAAATTACTCTCAATCCAAGGTTTTACTGTACTTCCATTTTGTAATATATACACTGTATTACCAAAAGTATTGGGACACCTGCCTTTACACACACATGCACTTTAAATTAATTGTAAAGTCTTGTTTTTTTTTTTTTTTAACCACTTGCCGACCGAGTACGGTAATAGTACTGCGGCAAAGTGGTTCGTTATCGTCTGACGACGTAGTATTAACGTCGTCAGACACTCCCCCTTCTGGGCGGCGCTTGCGCGCCGCCGGAGGCTCGCTCCCGCTGTTTTCATTCACAGCGGGAGTCAGGCCAGGGGAGGAGCAGCGGCTCGCCGCTGCTCTGCCCCGATCGCCGGGGATCTAGTGTGGAGATCCGCCCGCTGTGTGTAAACACAAGCGGGCGGATCTCCATAGTGACAGGGAGTGACAGATCGGACTGTTCAGCATAGCTGGACATCCGATCTGTCCATGACTCACTCAGTCACCTCCCCCCCTACACGTCAGTAAGCACCAGGCATACATTAACCCCTCCCTCTCCAATAAAATTAACCCCTTCCCTGCCAGTGTCATTTTTACAGTAACAGTGCATATATATAGCACTGGTACCCCCAAAAGTGTCAAAAATGTCAGTCAAGGGTCCGATCTGTCCGCCGCAATGTCGCAGTCCCACAAAAAAAATCGCAGATCGCCGCCATTACGCGTTAAAAAAAAACACCAAAAATGACAGAAATCTTTCCCTTTGTTAGTAAACGCAATAACTTTTGCGCAAACCAATCAAAATACGCTTATTGTGATTTTTTTTACCAAACATAGGTAGCAGAAAACAAATTGGCCAAAAATTTTTTAAAAAATTGGTTTTTACATCTTTTTTGGGGGGAATTTCATATAAAAAAATGTTAAAAATATTGTTATTTTTTCAAAATAAATGCTCTTTTTTTGTTTATAGCGCAAAAAGTAAAAATCGCACAGGTGATCAAATACCACCAAAAGAAAGCTCTGTTTGTGGGAAAAAAAGGACGTAAATTTCGTTTGGGTACGGCGTCGCACGACCGCGCAATTGTCAGTTGAAGTCGCACAGCGCCGAATCGCAAAAAGTGGCCTGGACGGAAGACAGCAAAATCCTCCGGTGGTAAAGTGGTTAATAACAAACATGTTATACTTACTGTACCTCTCCTGTGCAGTTGGTTTTGCACAGAGTGGCCCAGATCCTCCTCTCTTCTGGAGTCCCTTGCCAGTCCTCCTGGTCCCCCCTCCTGTTGAGTGCCCCCACTCCACCAACTCTTCTGCATGTTGTAGCTTAATAACACGGTTAGCACTGGAAAAAAAAGGACAAGCGTGCCCCGCCTGCAGAGGATGCACCATGTCCACGACCACCATGTTTCACTGTGGACACAGAGGCTGCTTGCCTTCTTTTAGCGGCCTGTGAGCGTCGGCCTCTCCTTGTTGGCCTTTCAGACATGATGTGGATTTTTTTGGGGGGATTTTTACAACTTTTTATTATAGAGTGTTGGATGGAAATATGGTGCTTGGGTGCAATACTTTTGTGCTTGGTGCACTGTAAACCTTTTAATTATAAAATGTAACCACTTTACCACCGGAGGATTTTGCTGTCTTACGTCCAGGCCACTTTTTGAGATTCGGCACTGTGCGACTTTAACTGACAATTGCGCGGTCATGCAACGCCGTACCCAAACAAAATTTAAGTCCTTTTTTTCCCACAAACAGAGCTTTCTTTTGGTGGTATTTGATCACCTGTACGATTTTCATTTTTTGTGATATTAATGAAAAAATGCGACTATTTTGAAAAAATAACAATATTTTTCTACTTTGACAGTTAAAAAATATCCAATATATTCAATTTTTGTCATATATTTAGGCCAAAATGTATTTAGCTACATGTCTTTGACAAAAAAATTCTCAATGAGCGTATTTTCAACCGCTTTATGACCGGAAGGTTTTACCCCATTCCTGACCAGGCCATATTTAGCGATTCGGCACTGCGTTATTTTAACGGACAATTGCGCGGTCGTGCAATGCTGTACCCAACTTAAATGTATGGCCTTTTTTTCCCCACAAATAGAGCTTTCTTTTGGTGGTATTTGATCACCTGTGCGATTTTTACTTTTTACGCTATAAACAAAAAAAGTGCGACAATTTTGAAAAAATAACAATATTTTTCTCATTTTTTTATATGAAATCCCCCCTCCCCCCCAAAAAAAAATGTAAAAATCAAAATTTTTTAACATTTCAGGCCAATTTGTTTTCTGCTACATATTTTTGGTAAAATAATCGCAATAAGCGTATTTTGATTGGTTTGCGCAAAAGTTATTGCGTTTACTAACTAAGGGAAAGATTTTAGTCATTTTTGGTGTTTTTTTTTTAACGAGTAATGGCGGCGATCTGCGATTTTTTTTGCGGGACTGCGACATTGCGGCGGACAGATCGGACCCTTGACTGATATTTTTGACACTTTTGGGGGTACCAGTGACATTACTGCAGTAATCAGTGCTATAAATATGCACTGCTACTGTAAAAATGACACTGGCAGGGAAGGGGTTAATTTTATTGGAGAGGGAGGGGTTAATGTATGCCTGGTGCTTACTAACGTGTGTGGGGGGAGGTGACTGAGTGACAGAGGGACAGATCACAGGTTGAGCTATGCTGAACCCTGCAATCTGACCCTGCCTGTCACTTAGGAGATCCGCCGCTTTGTTTACACAAATGGGTGGATTTCCTCACTCGATCCCCGACGATCGGTGATCACCGCCGCTCCTCCCCGGGCCCGACTCCCGCTGTAACTGAATACAGAGGGAGCGGGCCTCTGGCGGCGCGCGCGCTCTGCCGAGAGAGGGGATTGTCTAGTGACGTAGGCCTACGTCGCCAGACGATAACGAACCACTTTGCCGCAGTACAGTCAACGTGACTGGTCGGCAAGTGGTTAAGAAAGACCAAAAAAAAAGGGAACCACTGCTGACGCAAAAAGAGGAACACCTGCGATACAGAAGGGGAGACAGCAATTATGCCCTAAATATTCTTAGTGCTGCTGTGCCACAAAAAAAAATATCACAGTGTATTATGAGGCGCTCGTTGGTGGGCAAACTTTCCGCCGAGGTTCCCGTTTGTTCGAGTGATCAGTTAACACATGAACAACCGATGTTCGAGTCGAACGTACGCTCAACTCGAACATCAAGCCCATCCCTAACTATGAGCAGTTTCTGGATGATTTTCAGCTGGTTATCATATTCCTGCCACCGGATCCGCTGTACCACACCTGTGCATGATCAGGCTTACCTTTGGGGTGTGGTTCTAAGCAAAAAAGGAAGTATAGAGAGTCCCACCATCCAGTAGTGTACATCATACTTGAAAAAATCACTGCTCAACCCTATCCAGTCTATGTGGTTAACTTGTACAGTATAAGCTGGCCTCAGCCTTGCATCACTCCACAGCTCTGAGCTCTGAAGAAGAGGGGAAACCCCTCGAAATGCGTGAGCTTTGTTTGGACTTTTCATTCCACAATTGATACTGGTCAGCGGATCATGCTGAGTGGAGTATCTGGTGAAATTTATATATTTTGCTTGACACATTTATTCCATTTGTGAGTATAATGTATACATTTTTTGTCGTAAAGGTTATGCCTAGCCCATTAATGCTGGTGCGCCCTCTGTTCCTTTCGTTTTAGGTTTCCCTGACCTGCTGTGAGTGGCAGCACAGCCGATGTGGTGACTCATGGCTGAACCTGTGGAGACACACGTTTTCAATCAGCCGCACAGCAACTTCTCCAGCTCAGGAGTATTTGTTTTATTTTTATAAGCTGGTCTCAGCTTTGCAACACTCCACACACCATCCTCTGACAAGTTTCGCCCCACTCGCTGTGGCTTAGTTATAGAGGTGAGTATGACTAAGCCCCGGTGGGTGGGGCAAAACATGTCAGGGAACATTACGTGTGGAGTGGTGCAAGGCTGAGGCCAGCTTCTACATGTTAACCACATAGATTGGATAGGGTTCAGTCAACAATTTTTCAAGCAGGCTCACCTTCTGCTCCTGCCTCAACTCTGTTTACTTGATTACTCTGACCCCGGCCTGTTTACTGGACTTGTCTCTGACTGCTGATTCTATACTACTTTGCTCGGCTTTTTCTGACTCTGGCCTGACTTTTTAACTTGCTTTGCCTGCAGATTCGGGCCCTCACTGCCCGGTTGTTGCTGACTACTGCTCGTTTCCTGGTCCTGCTTCTGTCTCCTGCTCTGGTGCCAAGATGATCCTGCATCCCGTTCTGAAGATGAAGATTACAGCTACCAGCTCCACCCACCTACGGAGAGGACATCACCAGCCAGCTTCTCCGGCACTCATGCCACTCCTCGTCCTTACATGCTCTGTCTCCACCATCAGGAGTGTTGGGCAGGAGGTGCAAGAGAGGCCTCCACAATGTTCCAGCCTTCACTAGGTATGTGATACACATGCTTCTTCCTGTTTCCTGTCCAGAGGTTGCCTGGTCACTGCAACTACCACACTCCCCACCCTTGCAGCAGCTGCTCCACCTTGGGATCTCGGATTCCTCCTCCTCCCAGCCACACGCTGTGACTTGCCAATTATTGTGTGCTGTTTCCTCTTCTCCACCTTGCTGTGCTTAGATTGGCGCCCTCTTGCTGTCTTTCTTAGCTATTGCCGGTGCAATCCAGACCATATCCATTGTATCCACTGTGACAGTTTCTTTAGTTTCCTCCCTAGCTGCGAATCCTTTTGAGAACCATGATAAGCATAATTCATTTTACTTCATGTGAGTTGCTAATTGTCTATAATTGTTTATACACTCACTACACTTAGTCTGCGCACTTCGCTTTTTTTGCCTGTTTGATCTATTCAGGCTCTCAGAAGTACTGCATTAAATGTGCTGGTTTGGATTTTTCAGTGGTCCCCAAAAGCCAAGGGATTTCTCCTGAGGATTTTAAACCACACTGTGCTTTCTATCCATGTAGTTTTTCTCCATCCCAGGGTGCACCCATATTAGGGATTGAACGATTATTGGCAAGGCCGATATATCGAGGGCCGATATGCACTTTCCCCGATATATCGGAATTACCAATATTGCCGATATTGACGTGACGTCATTGCGTATGTTGCACCACGCGCCTCTGCACGCTGGGACAGCTTCTGCCTTCTTAGGCCGCCTCCCTCATCTAGAGTCGGGGAGTCTCGGGACAGTAAGTGTACAGTGCACACAGTGTGTTTAACACAGCCGCCACATACATACACCCACCCACAGCTGCCCGGTGCCAGCCAGCCAGCCACCCACACACCTACAGGCCTGTACCAGCCAGCCACAGGCTCTGTGCCTGTACCAGCCAGCCACCCACCACACAAGGTGACAGCAAGTCACCCACCAAAGGGTGCCAGCCAGCCAGCCACCCACCACGGGGTGCCAGCCAGCCAGCCAGCCACCCGCCACAGGGTGCCAGCCAGCCATAAAAGGGTGCAAGCCAGCCAGCCACCCACCACAGGGTGCCAGCCAGCTACCCACCAAAGGGTTCAGTAACAGATTTGTGTCGAAAATTGTGTTTATTTTTCAAAACTTTAAATGTTCAAAATATCGGCCCATATCGGCTGATAACGATATGCAATGGCCAAAATATCGGTATCGGCACCGAAAAACCGATATCGGTTGATCCCTAACCCATATTACATTTTTTTTTTTCTTTTCAAAATCACTTTTATTCGGTTTTCAGCAGTACACAGAAAAGAGTCAACAAAGGAATATACATATTCCAGTTCAAAACACCAGACAACATATTTTCGAGCAACATTTTGATACAAAGACGTATAATGGAGACAACATTACAGGTAGCATCAATCGACATTCTAGAATATGCATGAGAGATTACAATCTAATGGCTCACTCAGTCAACTATGAAGTTGACTAGTAATAAGGATAAAGCAATACAGGAAAGAAAACGAGTGGTTAAATTGTATATTGTACGAGGGTGGACAAAAGCCTCTGCAACATTTGCAGGAACAAAGTAAATATTTTCAGGATATATATTACATTTTTTTTTAATTGTTTCATTTATCTGGGCAGTTCTTGTTAATAAATACACTGATCAACTATAACATTCTGATCGCCTGCCATAACATAAACACCCATTTAACCACTTAAGAACAAGGAGGTTTTACCCCCTTTTACTATACGGCACTGCGTTACTTTTTTTGAAAAATATTTTTATTGGTTTAAACAATACCAACAAACATACAAATACATACAAACATGTAGGTTTTAATGTGGCCCTCGCAGGGGAATACAGTATATAGTGCAATATAGAGTTACATATAACAGGATCGGAGGAGGGTCAAAATGCTGAAGGAGAAAGCCTAGCTCCCATAGGTCGGTTAGAGGCACGGGCAATACTGTGTTACTTTAAATGACAATTGTCCTTTTTTTCCTCACAAACAGAGCTTTCTTTTTGTGGTATTTGATCACCTCTGGCCATTTTTTTATGCGCTATACACAAAAAAAACAGCGACAATTCTGAAAAAAAAAAAAAAAAAAAATATTTTTTATTTTCTGCTATATAACATTCCCAATAAAAATAAAAAAAAAAAAAAAAATCTTAGGCCAATTTGTATTCTGCTACATATTTTTGGTATAAAAAAAATCCCAATAAGAGTATATTGATTGGGTTGCGCAAAAGTTATGTCTACGAACAAGGGGAAAGATTTATGCCCTTTTTATTTATTTATTTATTTATTTTTTACTAGTAATGGCGGTGATCAGTAATTCTTAGCGGGACTGCGACATTGCATGCGGTGGACAGATCGGACCCCTAACTGACATTTTTGACACTTTTTGGGGGGGGGGGGACCAGTGACATTACTACAGTAATCAGTGCTAAAAATATGCACTGTCACTGTACTAATGACACTGGAAGGGAAGGGGTTAACCTAGGGGTGATCAAAGGGTTAATTGTGAGCCTAGGGGAGTGTTTTCTAACTGTATGGGGGAGGAACTTGTGAAATGATCATAGAGACCTGTGATCCTATATAGAAGTATCACAGGCGCTCTGTGATAATTTCAGAGAGAAGAACAGTCAGGGAAGGGGTTAACACTAGGGGCGATCAAAGGATTAAATGTATGCCTAGGGGTGTGCATTCTAACTGTGTGGGGGATGGGCTCACTGGATGAACACAGAGACCCGTGTTCCTAAATAGGAGGAACGCATGATCCCTGAGGTTAACACTGACAGAACAGCGGTCTGCCGTGTTCGCATCGGCAGACCGCCATTCTGTCTCCATGGGGAGCGATCGCGGGTGTCCAGCAGACATTGCGGCCGCTGATTGGCTCGTCCTCTAGCTCAGTGGTGGTGAATCTTGGCACCCCAGATGTTATGGAACTACATTTCCCACGATGCTCAACTACACTGCAGAGTACAGGGGCATCATGGGAAATGTAGTCCCAAAACATCTGGGGGTACCAAGGTTCGCCATCACTACTCTAGCTGATCAGCGCGTGTGCACGCCCACACTAACTGCTACACGAAGCTAAGTGCATGTGCGTCATTTCACGTTACAGAGCCGACCTGCCGCCTTGTAACTACGGTGGCTGTTTGACAAGTGGTTAATATTGAGTCAGTCCAATAAAACAGCCCCGACCCATCAAGGTATGAAGACCTCTGAAGGTATGCTGTTGTATCTGACACCAAGCCATCAGTAGTTGACTGTTGCCTCTCCTGGCTTGCCTTCTTTCCATAGTGCATTGTTGCGCCATCTCTTCCCCAGGTTGGCAACCCAAGCCCACATGGCCATATACAGTGGGTACGGAAAGTATTCAGACCCCCTTAAATTTTTCACTCTTTGTTATATTGCAGCCATTTGCTAAAATCATTTAAGTTCATTCTTCTTCCTCATGAATGTACACATAGCACCCCATACTGACAGAAAAACACAGAATTGTTGACATTGTTGCAGATTTATTAAAAAAGAAAAACTGAAATATCACATGGTCCTAAGTATTCAGACCCTTTGCTCAGTATTTAGTAGAAGCCCCCTTTTGATCTAATACAGCCAGGAATCTTTTTGGGAAAGATGCAACAAGTCTTTCACACCTGGATTTGGGGATCCTCTGCCATTCCTCCTTGCAGATCCTCTCCAGTTCTGTCAGGTTGGATGGTAAACGTTGGTGGACAGCCATTTTTAGGTCTCTCCAGAGATGCTCAATTGGGTTTAAGTCAGGGCTCTGGCTGGGCCATTCAAGAACAGTCACGGAGTTGTTGTGAAGCCACTCCTTCGTTATTTTAGCTGTGTGCTTAGGGTCATTGTCTTGTTGGAAGGTAAACCTTCGGCCCAGTCTGAGGTCAAGAGCACTCTGGAGAAGGTTTTTGTCCAGGATATCCCTGTACTTGGCCGCATTCATCTTTCCCTCGATTGCAACCAGTCGTCCTGTCCCTGCAGCTGAAAAACACCCCCACAGCATGTTGCTGCCACCACCATGCTTCACTGTTGGGAATGTATTGGACAGGTGATGAGCAGTGCCTGGTTTTCTCCACACATACCGCTTAGAATTAAGGCCAAAAAGTTCTATTTTGGTCTCATCAGACCAGAGAATCTTATTTCTCACCATCTTGGAGTCCTTCAGGTGTTTTTTAGCAAACTCCATGCGTGCTTTCATGTGTCTTACACTGAGGAGAGGCTTCCGTCGGGCCACTCTGCCATAAAGCCCCGACTGGTGGAGGGCTGCAGTGATGGTTGACTTTCTACAACTTTCTCCCATCTCCTGACTGCATCTCTGGAGCTCAGCCACAGTGATCTTTGGGTTCTTCTTTACCTCTCTCACCAAGGCTCTTCTCCCCCGATAGCTCAGTTTGGCCGGACGGCCAGCTCTAGGAAGGGTTCTGGTCGTCCCAAACGTCTTCCATTTGAGGATTATGGAGGCCACTGTGCTCTTAGGAACCTTAAGTGCAGCAGAAATCTTTTTGTAACCTTGGCCAGATCTGTGCCTTGCCACAATTCTGAATCTGAGCTCTTCAGGCAGTTCCTTTGACCTCATGATTCTCATTTGCTCTGACATGCATTGTGATCTGGAAGGTCTTATATAGACAGGTGTGTGGCTTTCCTAATCAAGTCCAATCAGTATAATCAAACACAGCTGGACTCAAATGAAGGCGTAGAACCATCTCAAGGATGATCAGAAGAAATGGAAAGCACCTAAGTTAAATATATGAGTGTCACAGCAAAGGGTCTGAATACTTAGGACCATGTGATATTTCAGTTTTTCTTTTTTAATAAATCTGCAACAATGTTAACAATTCTGTGTTTTTCTGTCAGTATGGGGTGCTATGTGTACATTCATGAGGAAGAAGAATGAACTTAAATGATTTTAGCAAATGGCTGCAATATAACAAAGAGTGAAAAATTTAAGGGGGTCTGAATACTTTCCGTACCCACTGTATATGATGATAAAGATGTAGCACCCTCCTAGGTTAGGTTGCTAGGATGTTAGGTAAATGTAGTGTTTTTTTTTTATTAATTTTTTTTATTTTTGTGTTAAAATGGTTTTATTGAATAGAACAGAAAATAAATAACATCAGACAGCAGATCACACACAGGAGTTCACAATGAGACGATCGTTGTGTTGGTATGGAAACGGTACAGAGCTTGGGGTAAAAAATTAGCTGTACCAAGTCTCTTCAGCAACTCACCATATGGCTGAGAGGTATAGAGTACCATTAGATTATACTCTTCTAGTTATACATAAAACAGATTTATGAGCATAAACTCAATCAGAACAATATAATCTTGCATCGCTCCTTTAGTGGTATATTAACCTGGTTAACTAGCCACTGATCAATGGCGGCCCGTCCATTGGGGGCGCAGGGGCGCCTCCCCCATATCCATGCGTTTGGCCCTCTAATCTACATGCAGGGCGCCGGACGAATGGATTCCAATAGGGGATTTTTTTTTTTTTTTAAGCACGTGATTAGGGCCAGAGGCTCTAATTGGCTTCAAAAAAGGGTGGGCTCGGGCCGCAGAGCACTGCACCCTGAGCCCACCCAGTTGTATGACAAAAGCGAATGAATACTTGCTATTATCACACTGATTTTCCTCCCAGCCAGTCAGAAAGCGGGTCATGAGACTCCTTTCCTGATTGGCTGAAAAGAGAAGCGATTTTACTGGCCAGGAAGAGGGAGGAGACGTACGGTCGGAGGAGACTCACAGCCGCTCAAGGAAGGAGCAAGTAAGGATTCTGGCTGTCCGGCTGGGAGGGAGCGGGTGGTAGATTTGATTGCCAGCTGGCCGTCCCGCCGGGAGGGGGAGGGGGGGGTGTTGGTTTTGCTGCCCCCCCACATTTTCATTCACCGGCCACCACTGCCACTGAGTGGCTATTAATATCCACTAAGATGACATTCTATTTTATCCTACATATTAAAGGTTACCAGAGAGGAGTTAACGTAGGGAGGAAAGAAGACAGGAGAAGGAAAGGGAAAGGAAAGACTGGAAAAGGTAGAGGGTAAAAAAGAGAGAACCCCATGGATAGAGCAACCCCTTAAGGGATATGAAGAGGACTTCTTGTGTAATCTTTCTTTGTTCCTTCTTAATCATTGAACATCAGTACTGCATATCAGCACCCATCAGTGCCGCCTATCAGTGCAGCCTATCGATGCCTATCAGTGATGCCTTATCAGTGCCCATCGGTGTAGCCTCACCAGTGCCTCCTTATCAGTGCCCATGATTGTCACCTTATCAGTGCCCCTCAGTGCAGCCTACCAATGCCTATCAGTGATGCCTTAGCAGTCTATCAGTCCCCATCAGTGCCTCCTTATCAGTGCCCATCAGGGTCACCTTATCAGTGCCCATCAGTGCAGCCTATTGATGCCTATCAGTGATGCCTCATCAGTGCCCATCAGTGCAGTCTATCAGTCCCCATCAGTGTCACCTCATCAGTGCCAATCAGTTTTGCCTATCGATGCCTATCAGTGATGCCTTATCAGTGCCCATCAGTGCAGTCTGTCAGTCCCCATTAGTGCCTCCTTATCAGTACCCATCAGTGTCACCTTATCAGTGCCCATCAGTACAGCCTATTGATGCCTATCAGTGATGCCTCATCAGTGCCCATCAGTGCAGTCTATCAGTCCCCATCAGTGCCTCCTTATCAGTGCCCATCAGTGTCACCTCATCAGTGCCAATCAGTGTTGCCTATCGATGCCTATCAGTAATGCCTTATCAGTGCCCATCAGTGTAGTCTGTCAGTCCCCATTAGTGCCTCCTTATCAGTGCCCATAAGTGTCACCTTATCAGTGCCCATCAGTACAGCCTATTGATGCCTATCAGTGATGCCTATCAGTGATGCCTCATCAGTGCCTATCAGTGCACATCAGTGAAGGAGAAAAATGTCATATGTGTTCAATGTTGCATGACCACGCAATTGTCATTCAAAGTGGGACAGCACTGAAAGCTGAGAATTGGCCTGGGCAGGAAGGGGGTAAAAGTGCCTGATATTGAATTAGTTAAAGTCTAAAAACATTCCCCTCTGGGTGATCTCTGTACATTGCAGGGATTATAACAAACTTTGTTGCAGATTTCTACCTTTTGTGATTCTGAAGAAATCATTGTTTGTTCCTCTGTGCTGAGTGGGTCTAATGGGAGTGGTTTCATAATTATCTATTGGCTGTGGCAGCTGCAGGGCTCTAATGAGGAAATCTGCTGGGCCTGCATCCCTTTAGACGTGTTCCTATTAGGAGTATCTCACCAAAAATGACATTTCTGTTGCAGGGGATGCCAGAAATCTGACTTGTATCTTAGTGCAGACTTCTGGGAAAATTGGTGAGCCAATCACACAAGCAGGAAATGATGTTTCTGGGGGTGTGGTCAGTATACATTCTGTGTACAGAACAGCTCCAGGCGGCCATATTGTATTGCATTTTCAGAAATTTACAACAGCTGCAGATTGAAAAGGAAAGATAATTTTTAATAACATTCAATTACAATATGATTTGTGTCACAATTGTATACGCTATATTGTTTTTTCTTTATTTGCTATTTTTTCCCCCACAAAAGTGGAGTTACCCTTTAAGTATCACGGTTCTTTGAGTTATAGGACTGATTATAGCGGTGAATGCGCTCTCCCGGTGGATACGACCTCTCAATCATTTCAAATTATTTTCGGGGGCTCTTCCTCTCTGGTTTTCTATGAGTCCTTCTTAAATGAAGTTTTATAATTAAACATCAATGAAATTCGGAAGGCGATCCTGCATATTAATCGCTCTCTGACATAACTTTCCTCCTATTACACAACTTGTCAAACTTCTAAAGACGGATTTGGTCAGGGAGTCGGCGTCTCTTAATCATCAGCCGTGGGAGAAAAAAAAAAAGAACCTAAAAGCCATTTAAAATGCCATATTGTGTCTTAGAATGTAATTTATAGCATCATACATCATAAGCAGTATCTATATAATTTATGGATAAGCTCTCTGTCTACCTGCCATAAATCATATATTGTCTGGAAAAAAAAATAGTCAAGAAACAAAGCAAAAAAAAAATGAAGCTTGTAACATTTCTTTTCCTGGTGGGGATTAAAGCAAATTCACATGGTGGTGGGTGTTATTTTTTATTTTTACATTTTTTTTTTGTTTTTTCTTAGTTTTTGATCACTTTTATTTCTATTACAAGGAAACATCCCTTGTAATAGAAATAGGCAGGACAGGACCTTTTTCATTTGAGATCTGGGGTCAAAAAGACCTCACATCTACACTAGAAAAAAAAATATATTTTATTTTACCTTTTATATTTTTATATGTTTTTGATCACTTTTATTCCTATTAGAAGGAATGTAAACAATAATAATAATAATAATAATAATAATAGAAATAGGCAGAACAAGTCCTCTTTAATGTGAGATCTGGGGTCAAAAAGACCCCACATCTCACATCTATACTAAAAAATAAAAAAAAATTATAATTTATTTTTCCTTTTATATTTTTATTTTGAAATGTTTTTGATCACTTTTATTTCTATTACAAGGAATGTAAACATCCCTTGTAATAGAAATAGGCAGGACAGGACCTTTTTAATTTGAGATATGGGGTCAAAAAGACCTCCCACCTCACATCTACACTAAAAAAGATAAAAAAAATAATAATTTATTTTACTTTTTTTATATTTTTATTTTTAAATGTTTTTGATCACTTTTATTCCTATTAGAAGGAATGTAAACAATAATAATAATACTTATAAAAATAGGCAGGATAAGTCCTCTTTAACCACTTAAGCCTCGGAAGATTTTACCCCCTTCCTGACCAGGGGGTATTTTGCGATTCGGCACTGCGTGACTTTAACGGACAATTGCGCGGTCGTGCGACGCTGTACCTAAACGAATTTGACGTCCTTTTTTTCCCACAAACAGAGCTTTCTTTTGGTGGTATTTGATCACCTGTGCGATTTTTTGATCACGCGCTATAAACAAAAAAAGAGCGTCAATTTTGCAAAAATAACAATATTTTTTACATTTTTCTATATGATATTCCCCCCAAAAAAAAAAGTAAAAATCAAATTTTTTTAAAATTTTCGGCCAATTTGTTTTATGCTACCTATGTTTGGTAAAAAAAATCGCAAAAAGCGTATTTTGATTGGTTTGCGCAAAAGTTATCGCGTTTACTAACAAAGGGAAAGATTTTTGTCATTTTTGTTGTTTTTTTTTAACGCGTAATGGCGGCGATCTGCGATTTTTTTTTGCGGTACTGCGACATTGGGGCGGACAGATCGGACCCTTGACTGACATTTGTGACACTTTTGGGGTTACCAGTGACATTTCTACAGTAATCAGTGCTATACATATGCACTGTTACTGTAAAAATACACTGGTTGTGAAGGGGTTAACTTTATTTGGAAGGGAGGGGCTGTGTGTATCCCTAGGGGCGTGCTTTCTACTGTGATTGGCTGTGGCTTGAGCTGTAAGGACACTGATCAACGGATCTACATACTAGATCCGTTTTATCAGTGTCTTTACAGCGAGGAGAATGACAGGCAGCTTGTTTACACAAGCTGCCTGACATTCTCCCTCTCCCCCGCCGATCGCCGAGTGACCGGCGGACATCGGGTCCGCTGGTCACACGCGCGGGGGGGTCCGTGACCACGCGGGAGCGGGAGCGTGCCTCCGGGGGCGCGCGCTCGCTCCCTAGACCCTCACAAGCTAGTGACGTAGCCCTACGTCACTTTGCCTGTGAGGGGCTGACTGCCGACGTAGATCGGCGTTAGGCAGTCGGCAAGTGGTTAATGTGAGATCTGGGATCAAAAAGACCTCACATCTCATATTTACACTAAAAAGCAAAAAAAAAAAAAATGCTATTTTTTTTCAGCATGAAAAAAAATGGGCCCTTTAAGGCTTTTGGGAGGAAGTGACGCATGACGTCACTTCGGTCCTCCAAGGCCATAGAGTTGAGTGGGGGGCCATCTTGCCCTGTCTAGGACTACAATGGACTGGATAATTTTCCAGCGGCTCCAGGAAGCGGGGAAAAACGACAGGGAAGCAGCAGGAGGGGGCACCTCTCCCGCCGCCCATAAAAGTGATCTCGTGGCAAATCCACCAGTGGGACTACTTTTATGTGAAAGAGGACCACCCGTTCTGTAAGAAAATACTGGGGTTATGGCAGCTTGCCGACCGCCCGCAGTATATTTACTGCGGCAGTCAGCCCCTCCTGGGCAAAGCGACGTAGTACTACGTCGCTCGCCCAGGAGCCTGCAGGGGGCGAGCGCCTGCCACCGGAGGCGCGCTCCTGCCCCCGATCGTTCAGGGACATACCCGCGCGAGTGACCGGCGGCTCCGATGTCCGCCGGTCACTCGCGATCTCCCGCTGGAGAGGGAGAAAGGCAGGCGGCTGATGTAAACACAGCCGCCTGTCATTCTCCCAGGTGTAACTGCAGAGATCATACGATCCTGCTATGTAGGATTGTATGTCTCCATGGTTACATCACAAGCCACGCCCCCCCACAGTTAGAATCACGCCCCTAGGGACACTCTTAACCCCTTGATCACCAATAAAGTTAACCCCTTCCCTGCCAGTGTCATTTTTACAGTAACAGTGCATATGTATAGCACTGATTACTGTAGTAATGTCACTGGTAACCCCAAAAGTGTCAAAAATGTTAGTCAGGGGTCTGATCTGTCCACTGCAATGTCGCAGTCCCGCAAAAAAAATCGCAGATTGCCGCCATTACTAGTAAAAAAAAAAACAATAAAAATGACATAAATCTTTCCCTTAGTTAGTAAACGCAATAACTTTTGCGCGAACCAATCAAAATACGCTTATTACCAAAAACATGTAGCAGAAAACAAATTGGCCTAAAATGTTAAAAAATTTTGATTTTTACATTTTTTTGGGGAATTTCATATAAAAAATGTGAAAAATATTGTTATTTTTTCAAAATTGACGCTATTTTTTTGTTTACAGCGCAAAAAGTAAAAATCGCACAGGTGATCAAATACCCCCAAAAGAAAGCTCTGTTTGTGGGAAAAAAAGGACCTAAATTTTGTTTGGGTACGGCGTTGCACGACCGCGCAATTGTCAGTTAAAGTCGCACAGCGCCGAATCCCAAAAAGTGGCCCGGACGTAAGACAGCATAATCCTCCGGTGGTAAAGTGGTTAATGTGAGATCTGGGATCAAAAAGACCTCACATCTCATATTTACACTAAAAAGCAAAAAAAAAAAAGGAAGTGACGTATGACGTAGCTTCGGTCCTCCAAGGCCATAGAGTGGAGTGGGGGGCCATCTTGCCCTGTCTAGGACTACAACGGACCGGATCATTTTCCAACGGCACCAGGAAGCGGGGAAAAAACGACAGGGAAGCAGTGTTAATTTTGGCAGCAAATTTCAATTTAGTTTTAGTCTTAGGACTAAAATGGCATTTTAGTTTTAGTCCCATTTTAGTCTTCTGCAAGTGTTTTAGTTTTAGTCGTATTTAGTCGACTAAAACTCCAGTACGTTTTAGTCGACTAAAACGTCCTACATTTTAGTTGACTAAAATTCATTTTAGTCATCTATAATCGAATGGGTGTAGTTCAATTGTAATTTGTAATGCATTATTTAAGCATTTCTCTACAATTTCCAAACTCATTATATAGTACTGCTGGTCCTGGAGTGAAAAATCTAATATGTTATTATTAATGGTATTAAGCTTTGAGCATGCACCAGTGTTAATTTTGGCAGCAAATTTCGATTTAGTTTTAGTTATAGTGCCATTTTAGCTTTAGTTGTATTTTAGTCGACTAAAATTGTGTTGATTTAGTAGACGAAAACGTTTTAGTCGGTTCAAGTCGACAAAATTAACACTGCAGGGAAGCAGCAGGAGGGGGGAGGCACCTCTCCCGCCGCCCATAAAAGTGATCTTGCTGTGAATCCGCCACTGGGACCACTTTTATGTGAAAGAGGACCGCCCGTCCTGTGAGAAAATACCGGGGTTATGGCAGCTATAACCCTGGTATTTAACGTCAAAGTAGTGATGTAAAACTGCGGCGGGCGGTCGGGAAGTGGTTAAAAAACAAAAAAAAAAAAAAGCATTTGTTTGCTCTGTTTTGCTGGATTAATGCATCAATCTTCACATTCCAAACCGAACAAAATATTTCACAAATGCCAAGATTGTTTAGAACCATACAAAAGGAAAAAGGAAACCCGGTGTTTTTAATTATTATTTCTCTTGCTGCAGTTCAGCTGATAGCCCTTCAGTAGATCTGAGTGCTGCGTTCCGTCCTGACAAAAGGAAAACATTTCAGAGTTATCAAAAGTTTTTGAAAAGCTTTTTCAGGTCATAGGAAAAGTAGATTCTTAGCCGAAAGTCTCTGTCCAGATAGCAAGCGATTGAGCTGCAAGTTTCAAAATGACCGGCTGAGCCATTGCTAGACTTGCCAGACTTCACAAGTTTGTTGCACAATTGTAGCAAGTCCGCATTGCATGATTCCCGATCAACTTTCTTTGGAGATGTAGCCCCCTCCTAAGTGGGTGCTGGAAGAGAGTGTGGTTTTTGGGTCTTTCTGCTTACCAGGAAGATTACCCAGGTAAATTTAGAGTGCTCTCTGCCTACCAGGGAGCAGGTATGGCTGCCATCTCATGCCTTTTAGGCTCCTTTCACACACTATGTCTGTCAAACGGACTCCGCAGAGGGATGACAGACGTGTCTCCGTGCTGTGTGCGGAGACACAGCTGTCAGTTCCCCATGCATCTCTATGGGGGAAATCGGATGGGAACGGACCGTCGGTCCGTTCTCATCCGATCCCATCCGATCCGATCCGCTGGACGGATGTAAAATAGGGTTTCCATCCGTCCAGATTTGACGGATCGGATCGGGTCGGATGTCAGCGGACATGTCTCCGCTGCCATCCGAGGCCCCATAGGAATGCATGGGGGGACCGTTCAGATCCGCCAAAAAAATGGACAGGCGGATCTGAACGGTCCGCCTGTGTGAAAGGGGCCTAAACCAGGACACACATTAATTACACAGCTTCTGTGGCTGATTAACCACTTTACCACCGGAGGATTTTGCTGTTTTACGTCCGGGCCACTTTTTGCGATTCGGCACTGTGCGACTTTAACTGACAATTGCGCGGTTGTGCTACGCCATACCCAAACGAAATGTACGTCCTTTTTTTCCCACAAAAAGAGCTTTCTTTTGGTGGTATTTGATCACCTGTGCGATTTTCACTTTTTGCGCTATGAACAAAAAAATGCGTGTAAATTTTGAAAAAATAACAATATTTTTCACATTTTTTTATATGAAATTCCCCCCCAAAAAATGTAAAAATAAATTTTTTTTTAAAATTTTTGGCCAATTTGTTTTCTGCTACCTATGTTAGGTAAAAAAAAATCACAATAAGCGTATTTTGATTGGGTTGCGCAAAAGTTATTGCGTTTACTAACTAAGGGAAAGATTTCTGTCATTTTTGGTGGTTTTTTTTTTACGAGTAATGGCGGCGATCTGCAATTTTTTTTGCAGGACTGCGACATTGCGGCGGACAGATCGGACCCTTGACTGACATTTTTGACACTTTTGGGGGTACCAGTGACATTACTACAGTAATCAGTGCTAAAAATATGCACTGTTACTGTAAAAATGACACTGGGAGGGAAGGGGTTAACTTTATTGGAGAGGGAGGGGTTAAGTGTGTCCCTAGGGGCGTGTTTCTTACTGTCATTGGATGTGGCTTGATGTGTAAAGGCCCGTACACACGTACCGATCGTCGGCATACAAACGTCGGTGGACGAAGGATCTGCCGATTGTACGCGTGTTAGTATGGTGCCTCCGACAGATGTCTGCGCACAATCCGCGGACAAAAGTCTTTCGTGCAAACATGAAAATATTTGTATGCCGACACCAGAACGGACGATTGTTCGCCTGTCAGTACACAATTCGGCCGACAGACCGCAGATTTGCAAGACTGGGCATGCTCAGAAAATAGAAAACACAGGGAAAGTTAACCATTACATGACATCACTTCTGCAGTCGGCGGACAAAATTCTTGTGCTGTCCTTGTGCTGTCTTTGCACTTTTCAGCAGACACCGACATCCCGGGGAGAAAAGAGGAACATTTGTAAGCCGACCATCGGTACGTGTGTACGGGGCTTAACAGCACAGATCAACGGTCCTACATAGCAGGACCGAGTGATCAGTGCTTTTACACAGGGGAGAATGACAGGCGGCTTTGTTTACATTAGCCCCCTGCTTTTCTCCCTCTCTACCGCACGATCGCGAGTGACCGGCGGACATCGGGCCCCCGGTCACACGCACCGGCTTCTTCGGGTACGAGCGGAACCGGGAGTGCGCCTCCGGCGGCGCGCGCTTGCCCCTATTCGCTCCCAGGCTAGTGACGTACCGGTACGTCACTTTGCCTGGGAGGGGCTGACCGCCGCACGACTATCTACGTCGGCGGTCAGCCCCTCACAGGCAAAGTGACGTAGGGCTACGTCACTAGCTTGTGAGGGTCTAGGGAGCGAGCGCGCGCCCCCGGAGGCGTGCTCCCACTCCCGCGTGGTCACGGACCCCTCCGCGCGTGTGACCAGCGGACCCGATGTCCGCCGGCCACTCGGCGATCAGCGGGGGAGAGGGAGAAAGGCAGGCAGCTTGTGTAAACAAGCCACCTGTCATTCTCCCCTGTGTAAAGACACTGATCACACGGATCTAGTATGTAGATCAGTTGATCAGTGTCCTTACAGCTAAAGCCACAGCCAATCACAGTAGAAAGCACGCCCCTAGGGACACACACAGCCCCTCCCTCCCAAATAAAGTTAACCCCTTCACTACCAGTGTATTTTTACAGTAACAGTGCATATGTATAGCACTGATTACTGTAGAAATGTCACTGGTAACCCCAAAAGTGTCAAAAATGTCAGTCAAGGGTCCGATCTGTCTGCCCCAATGTCGCAGTACCGCAAAAAAAATTGCAGATCGCCGCCATTACGCGTTAAAAAAAAAAAACAACAAAAATGACAAAAATCTTTCCCTTTGTTAGTAAACGCGATAACTTTTGCGCAAACCAATCAAAATACGCTTTTTGCGATTTTTTTTACCAAACATAGGTAGCATAAAACAAATTGGCCGAAAATGTTAAAAAATTTTGATTTTTACATTTTTTTTGGGGGGAATTTCATATAAAAAATGTGAAAAATATTGCTATTTTTGCAAAATTGACGCTCTTTTTTTGTTTATAGCGCGTGATCAAAAAATCGCACAGGTGATCAAATACCACCAAAAGAAAGCTCTGTTTGTGGGAAAAAAAGGACGCCAAATTCGTTTAGGTACAGCGTCGCACGACTGCGCAATTGTCCGTTAAAGTCACGCAGTGCCGAATCGCAAAATACCCCCTGGTCAGGAAGGGGGTAAAATCTTCCGGGGCTTAAGTGGTTAAACAGGTGTCTAGCAGACAGCTGAATATAAAAGGGCGTTACTTAACAAGGAAAACCCCAAAAGTGATACAAAAATGTAACAAAGGTGGAATTGCAACCATTTCACAGAGACGTCCAGGCCGTCCACGGAAGTTAATACCTCCAAAGGAGCGTCTTCTGATGAGAAGGATTGAAGCAAATCCCCATGCAGTTAGCTAAAGAGGTAGAAAGCCAAACTGGGGCGATTGTTTCCTGTGACACAATATGGCATACACTGCAGAGGAATGAAATGCATGGGTGTCGTGAAGGAAGCCTCTCCTAAAGCCCATGCACCATGTATTGCTGATACCTGACCAGATTGTCCATCTATCGCATTACTATGCCTGAGGTATCCCTTGAGTATCCACAAATACTGGGTGAGGTCTATCCCTTGATTGGGTGACCGTGCGCATCTGGTAAGTGGCTTAATTAGTTGCTCTCTTTTGGTGATCATCCACGGGTGTACACTTGCCTCCCAAGTGCTTAGTGTGTGTTGTTTGCCATCTATTGGGATCTGCGGTTCTTCCTTGTCTCTGATTGGGGTTAACAGTGACACACGGTACTTATAAAGGATTTCATGTGAGTGCAATTCTTTATCTCCTTTCTTTTTCCATTATCAAAAAATTGGGGTAGTGGGATAAGAGAGACCTCAAACTCCCCAATTGAAGAGGTACTCAATAGGAAAGGGGGATAGGGAAAATGGGGAATATTCTGGATTTTGGGGTACCAATCACTAATGATTATGAAATTAAGATATCATTGTTTAAAAAGACATATCTTTATTTAATATAAAAACAGAACCAACAGATATACATAATGACAAAAATTGCCAACAGTTACATACAGTCAAAATGGCTGGTAAGGATTTTAGGAATTTAACAAAGCTGTGGAGAGTAGTCGGGAATATCTCCACAATTTTTCTCTACATGTTTCGAGGACTGAGCCGCTTCTTCAGGAGAAACAACAATTTTTTGAAAAAAAAAAAAAATTATTCTATAAAGTAAAACAAAACTTAGGTAAACAAAAGTCAACAATTACATAAAACTAGGGATGCACCGAAATGAAATTCTTGGCCGAAGCCGAAGCCGAATAATAATGAAATGCTTGGCCGAAGGCCGAATACCGAACGCGGTGTTTCGCATTTTTTCCATTTATTTTGCCAATTTTTAAGGGGCACGCTGATGGGCACATTTTATGTTAGGGGGCACTCTGATGGGCAAAACAAAACATTTAAATCAGCGTTGCTCTTAACATAAAATATGCCCATTAGCGTGCCCCTTAAAATAAAATATGCCCATCAGAGTGCCCCTTAACATAAAATATGCTCATCAGCATGTCCCTTAGCATAAAATAAGGGGCACGCTGATGGCCACATTTTATGTCAAGGGAGCACTCTGTTGGGCACATTTTTTTTCTTTTTTTTTTTTTTTTTTTAAGGGGCACTTTATAGGGCACTCTAATGTAATGAGCATGGCAAGTGGCAACAACATATGGCAGTCTGCACACTAATGCTTGTGCAGCTGCCAGCTACCGTATTCTCCCCCAAATGTGCTCAGCTCCACATCACATACCTGAACTGCAGCCAGAGCCAAAAGCCGCGAACAGGGGGGCGGGGCGTGGACCTAGTGTGAAGGAGCCGCAGTCAGGAGCAGGGGGCGGGACGCGCGCGTGACGTCACACCCCCTACTCGCGGCCGGACAGGACACCGGCGGCGTGTGAGAAGGGAGCCGCGAGCCGCAATGAGGAAGGTGAGCGGTCAGGGCGGAAGCTGACATTGTTTGGCTCAAAATTATTCGGCCTTTTGACTTATTCGGCCGAACGCCGAAAGTGCTATTTTCTCTATTTTCGGCCGAATATTGTTCGGCCGCCGAATATTCGGTGCATCCCTACATAAAACAGTTGTACAGTATCAGAGACATTTAGCCAGGTGTATGGGGAGAGATGTTCATATTACCTGAAGTCACCATAGAGCAAAATATGCCAGATGGAGAAAGCAGGATCATCAAAAATGTCTCACCGGCGGGTATGGGAGACCTTAATAATAGTATAGGAAGATTAGGACATTAAAAGATTGGTATATCCATTAGATGTGTCAATGTATAAATAAAAAAAGAAACAGGGGGGAAAAAAAGAAAGGGAGGGGAAAAAGGGGGAAGGGTGGGGAGGAAGGGGAAAGAAAAAGAGAGAGGGAAGGGAGGGGTAGGGGAAAAGAGGGAGGGGAGGGGGGGGAAGGAAGGAGGGAAGGATCTGGGGAGGGAACAATGGGGGGGGGGAAGAATGTGGGTAAAGAGGTGGGGGGAAAAGAAAACAGGATATATAGATATACATTGACAAATAATATTCCAGGTAAAATAATCACCTTCAAATAGGTATAGCAGTGCACCATGCAGAGAGGGTTCGAGGACATCACAAAGGCTATGTATAAATATTTTTTTCTCCATTGTACGTACGGTGTTATGCCCCGTACACACGTACCGATTGTCGGCCGTAAATATATTCGGCCGACGACCGTTCGGCCGATTGTAGGCCTGTTAATTTAATGCTTCCGACAGCCGACAGCGCATTTTCGGCCGAACAGAATCTGTCGTGCAGGCATTAAAATTTTTGTTGGCCAACACCAGAACAGCCGATTGTTCGCCAGTCAGTACAGATTTCGGCCGACAGACAGCAGATTTGCAAGACTGGGCATGCTCAGAAAAGAAAAAAGACAAGGAAAGTTAACCATCACATGACATCACTTCTGCAGTCGGCTGTTGTTGGCCGACAAAATTTGTGTGCAGTCTTTTGCAGTTTTCAACAGACACGACAGCCCTGGACAAAAGACGGCCGATCGTTCGGCCGACGATCGGTACGTGTGTATGGGGCATTACACTATGTGCTTTTTTTCTTTTATCTGCCATATGTTTTTTTTGAACACCTGCCTTTGAGAGCCCTCCTCCCTCATACTGGTGAGAAGTCTAGCGAGTGGATCCTGTCATCATCTTCTTCTTTAAAGTGAGCCAAGGTCTGTCCATTAATTTGGAAGACCAACTATATTTGCTAAGCAGCCCTGTTTACTAATAATCGCTTTATAAGTCGCCATAGAGAACAACATCCACTCTTTGGAACTTGCTACAGTGGGACTTTCACATTTAGCCACTCACAGTCGCAGGGACTACACTTTTTGCATTTTTTGCTTTTTTTTTTTATTTTTTATGTATATATTCATCGTATTGGGACTATTTCATGAATTTATAGGTGATCACTATTAATTTGGTCGACATCACTGGTTTTGAACATATGATTTGTTTATGATATTTATTTTTATGGGTTAAGCGCTACACATATTTTGCACTATACTTTGGAAATGTTTCTATAGGTCCATGTCTGCAGCTTCCCTCCTTATTCACAAGGTCATTTCATTCTTCACAGTCACATTTTTTCACGTTATTATTTTTTAGCGCAGAAATCCATCTCATTTTTCATGCACAAAAAAGCCCACCTAGAATTTGCCAGGGCCAATGCTGAAAAAGAAAACTACTTGGGCTCTGTAATCTATTCTGGAGTGATGAGACCAAGGTAATTGTTTTTGGAACTGATGGCTTCAAAACTGTATGGCGTCCCAAAGGTGAGGAGTACAAAGAAAAATGCATAATGCCTAAAGTGAAACATGGTGGTGGCCGTGTCCTTCTGTGGGGATGCATGAGTGCTGCTGGTGTCGGGGAGCTGCATTTCATCATGAATTCACAGATATACTGCTACCATCACTCCGTGCCCTTGGTCGTGGGGTTCTGAAGAGACAAGTTGAGCATCACTCTCCATCCAGCATCCTGGCTCTAAAAGAGGTCATTCTTGAAGAATGGAAAAAGATCGATGTTGCAATATGTCGCCAACCTATTCATTCCATGCCTAGAAGACTTGGTGCTGTGCTTACATATCATGGAGGTCATATAAAATACTAGATGGAGTAGTTTTTGTTGTGGGGTGTATTCATTTTTTCATCAACTAATTTGAGTAAAACTGAAGATTTTGTCATCTAAGTTATATTATTAACCACTTGCCGACCGCCGCAAGTAGATATACTGCGGCGGTCAGCCCCTCACAGGCAAAGTGACGTACCGGTAGGTCACTAGCCTGTGAGGCTCTGGGGAGCGAGCGTGCGCCGCCGGCGGCGCGCTCCCGCGTGGTCACGGGCCCCCCCGCGCGTGTGACTGGCGGACCCGATGTCAGCGATCGTCGGGGGAGAGGGAGAAAGGCAGGCAGCTTGTGTAAACAAGCTGCCTGTCATTCTCCCCTGTGTAAAGACACTGATCACACGGATCTAGTATGTAGATCCGTTGATCAGTGTCCTTACAGCTCAAGCCATAGCCAATCACAGTAGAAAGTGTAGTGTAGTGTAAGGCCCCTTTCACACATGCTGTCCGTTTGTCCGTTTTTCATCCATCCGTTGACGGATGAAAAACGGACATCAATGCATCTCTATGTAAAAACGGATGACAACTGATGATCATCAGTTAACATCCGTTTTCATCCACTTCCGTCAATGTCCGTTTTTTTGAACGGATGAATACCCTATTTTTCATCCGTCAAAAAAACGGATCGGACGAAAAACGGATGACAACGGATGAAAAACGGGTGTCAACTGATGACAACGGATGACAACGGATGAAAAACTGATGTCAACTGATGACAACGGATGAAAAACGGACGACAACGGATGAAAAACGGATGAAAAACGGATAACAACTGACGAAAAACGGATGAAAAACTGATGACAACTGACGAAAAATGGATGAAAAACTGATGAAAAACGGATGAAAAACTGATACATTTGACGTGACTGAACTGATGAACTGAACGGACCGTATGTGTGAAAGGGGCCTTAACAAGCCGCCTGTCATTCTCCCCTGTGTAGAAACTGTGATCACACGGTTCTACTATGTAGGACCGTTGATCACTGTTTCTACAGCTCAAGCCACAGCCAATCACAGTTAGAATCACGCCCCTAGGGACACACACAGCCCCTCCCTCTCAAATAAAGTTAACCCCTTCACTGCCAGTGTATTTTTACAGTAACAGTGCATATGTATAGCACTGATTACTGTAGAAATGTCACTGGTAACCCCAAAAGTGTCAAAAATGTCAGTCAAGGGTCCGATCTGTCCGCCGCAATGTCGCAGTACCTCAAAAAAATCGCAGATCGCCGCCATTACGCGTTAAAAAAAAAAACAACAAAAATGACAAAAATCTTTCCCTTTGTTAGTAAACGCGATAACTTTTGCACAAACCAATCAAAATACGCTTTTTGCAATTTTTTTTTTTTTACCAAACATATGTAGCATAAAACAAATTGGCCGAAAATGTTAAAAAATTTTGATTTTTACTTTTTTTTGGGGGGAATTTCATATAAAAAGATTTGAAAAATATTGTTATTTTTGCAAAATTGACGCTTTTTTTTGTTTATAGCGCGTGATCGAAAAATCTCACAGGTGATCAAATACCACCAAAAGAAAGCTCTGTTTGTGGGGAAAAAAGGACGTCAAATTCATTTAGGTACAGCGTCGCACGACCGCGCAATTGTCCATTAAAGTCACGCAGTGCCGAATCGCAAAATACCCCCTGGTCTTTTAGCAGCCAAATCCTCCGGGGCTTAAGTGGTCAACCTTACTTTCATGTAATGAGCTAAAGAAATGTTCTATAAAACTCAGTTTTGTCAACATTTTGGAAATTGTTCTTGTGTTCATTGAGATATTGATTAAAATCTTACTTTTCAAAAGGGGTGCGCTCATTTATTCTAAGCATTTATGCTAATAAATACATATAGGAAGCTGCTAGCATGCTATGAGATGTTCTTCACAGCTTGAAATACTAAATATATGATGTGCAAAGCTATTAATAATGGTAGGAATAAGTGTTATCCAAATCAAAAAAGTGCAATGTCCCATAAAAGTCTCTTGTAATATTTTTTCAAATATAACACCTCTTCACAAGGCTCCACCACCAAGCTGAGACTTCTGTCTGTATATGCAGTAAAAGCATGCTTGGTATTCTCATCGTGGAACCTAAGGGGTTAATCCTCTGCATTGTGTAAAAAGGTTGTTTGATCCTGTCTTCTCGGATCCTCCCCTTCCACAGTCCTCAATCCATCTCCTAATACTACAGAGTTTTGGGGGCACCCTGCACATGCTCAGTTTGGTGTGTATTGCTAGAGAGTTTTTAGGAGGGTGCATGTGATCAACACAGGGCCAATCAGCAGTGTCCAGACAGAGGCTCACGAGTCATGTAGCCTCTTAGGACAGTCAGAGGAGAATGAAAACTCCTCCTAGATGCATTAACCAGACACCGATGGAAGTCACAAGATGGCTGTATACTGCTGATGAGAAAAAGTATTTAGCAGTTTATATTTACTAAAATAATTGTATTTTCATGTTCCGTGTACCGTGGGAGACCAGATATAGAGAATGCAGGCTCCTGGGGAGACCAGATATAGTGACTGCAGACTCCTGGGGAGACCAGATATAGTGACTGCAGGCTCCTGGGGAGACCAGATATTGTGAATATAGGCTCCTGGGGAGACCAGATATAGTGAATACAGGCTCCTGGGGAGACCAAATATAGTGACTGCAGGCTCCTGGGGAGACCAGATATAGTGAATATAGGCTCCTGGGGAGACCAGATATAGTGAATGCAGGCTCCTGGGGAGACCAGATATAGTGACTGCAGGCTCCTGGGGAGACCAGATATAGTGAATGCAGGCTCCTGGGGAGACCAGATATAGTGAATGCAGGGTCCTTGGGAGACCAGATATAGTGACTGCAGGGTCCTGGGGAGACCAGATATAGTGACTGCAGGCTCCTGGAGAGACCAGATATAGTGACTGCAGAGTCCTGGGGAGACCAGATATAGTGAATGCAGGCTCCTGGGAGACCAGATATAGTAAATGCAGGGTCCTGGGAGACCAGATATAGTAAATGCAGGCTCCTGGGGAGACCAGATATAGTGACTGCAGGCTCCTGGGGAGACCAGATATAGTGAATGCAGGGTCCTTGGGAGACCAGATATAGTGAATGCAGGCTCCTGGGGAGACCAGATATAGTGAATGCAGGGTCCTGGGGAGACCAGATATAGTGACTGCAGGCTCCTGGGGAGACCAGATATAGTGAATGCAGGGTCCTTGGGAGACCAGATATAGTGACTGCAGAGTCCTGGGGAGACCAGATATAGTGAATGCAGGATCCTGGGTTTAGTAACACTTTAAGTGTCCACACTCATTGGAGGCCTCACATTTGAGTGCAGAAGAATTTTTTGTTTGTTTCTCCAGCTTGGCATTAGCAGAATGATTTGGGCAAAATGTACTTTTCTGCAGGTTTTTCAATGTTACTGCCTATGAAATGTCACCATAATGCTCAAAAGCATTAGAGCTGTTTCGGGGACGGTTGTTTGAAAATCAAAAACATTTTTTTTTTGTTTCCTTTATCTAGAAGGTGCAGTATTTTTGAAGTCAATTAAAAAAAAATAATTATATATATATATATATATATATATATATATATATATATATATATATATATATATATATATATATATATATAAAGTATAATGAATTCTAAATCATCACCAAATTCTATTTTTTTTTTTCAAAATGGTAAAATCTGACTAAGAAGACAGACATTTTATTGAAACCCTAAAAAAAAGAAACAAGAAAGAAAGAGAACATGTTGTAGCTTCAATTTAGTGGTTAGACATGGTGTCTCCAGGTGTGTGTGTCTATAACAGTTACTATGAAATAGGAAAGCTTTAGACAGAATCACCGAAGAGCAGAGAAAATCAGTTAATCAAAAAGTTTCAAGGGAGCAGAGGCCAGGCTACCGAGACCATAGACCGACCTGGAAGCGGTAAATATATTGAAGTGGATAGTAGCTGATTCAAACCATGGCAGAGAATCTTATGTAGCAATCAAAGGACCCGTTCAATTCACACAAATGTGTTATGTAGGAGACTGGAGACCACATTGGTTACAGATACGCTATACACAAAGAGATATATTTATAGCGATGGGCACTGAGCTGTGTTTTTTGTCAAATTTTAGGCTTAAATTTGTTATTGTTAGATAGTAAAGGAAAGGCATGGAAAGGGAAAGAAAAAAAAAGGAAAGAAAAGCAAAGGAAATGGAAAAGGAAGGAAAGAAAGGAAAGGAAAAATGAAAAAAAAAAGGGGAAACAAAATCAAAGGAAAGGAAAAAGGAAAAGGAAAATGTAAAAAAAAAAAAAAAAAGGAAAGAGAAAGGGAAATGAAGGTAGGTGAAAGGAAATGAAAGGAAAGGGAAAGGAAAGTCAAACAAAAAGGTTAAGGAAAACAAGTAAAGGAAAGGAAAATGGAAAAAAAAGAAAGATTACAGTGCTCTGTCCCCCCCATCCCCTAGTAGCCTGTCACAGTGCTCAGTCCACCTTACCCCCCAGTAGCCTGTCACAGTGCTTTGTCCCCCCCCATCCACCAGTAGCCTGTCACAGTGCTCTGTCCCCCCATCCACCAGTAGCCTGTCACAGTGCTCTGTCCCTCCATCCACCAGTAGCCTGTCACAGTGCTCTGTCCCCCCCATCCACCATTAGCCTGCCACAGTGCTCTGTCCCCCCATCCACAAGTAGCCTGCCACAGTGCTCTGTCCCCCCATCCACCAGTAGCCTGCCGCAGTGCTCTGTCCCCCCATCCACCAGTAGCCTGCCACAGTGCTCTGTCCCCCCATCCACCAGTAGCCTGCCACAGTGCTCTGTCCCCCCATCATCCAGTAGCCTGCCACAGTGCTCTGCCCCCCCACCCACCCCCCCAGTAGCCTGCCATGTTGCTCTGTCCACCTCACCCCCCAGTAGCCTGCCACAGTGCTCTGTCCCCCCCATCCCCCAAGTAGCCTGCCACGTTGCTCTGTCCACCTCACCCCCCAGTAGCCTGCCACAGTGCTCTGTCCCCCACCCCCCAGTAGCCTGCCACAGTGCTCTGTCCCCCACCCCCCAGTAGCCTGCCACAGTGCTCTGCCCCCCACCCCCCAGTAGCCTGCCACAGTGCTCTGCCCCCCACCCCCCCCAGTAGCCTGTCACAGTGCTCTGTCCCTCCATCCACCAGTAGCCTGTCACAGTGCTCTGTCCCCCCATCCACCAGTAGCCTGCCACAGTGCTCTGTCCCCCCATCAACCAGTAGCCTGCCGCAGTGCTCTGTCCCCCCATCCACCAGTAGCCTGCCACATTGCTCTGTCCCCCCATCCACCAGTAGCCTGCCAGAGTGCTCTGTCCCCCCATCCACCAGTAGCCTGCCACAGTGTTCTGCTCCCCCACCCACCCCCCAGTAGCCTGCCATGTTGCTCTGTCCACCTCACCGCCCAGTAGCCTGCCACAGTGCTCTGTCCCCCCATCCACAAGTAGCCTGCCACGTTGCTCTGTCCACCTCACCCCCCAGTAGCCTGCCACAGTGCTCTGTCCCCCCATCCCCCAAGTAGCCTGCCACGTTGCTCTGTCCACCTCACCCCCCCAGTAGCCTGCTACGGTGCTGCTTGGTGATGTCACCCCTCTGCCAGGTGTCCCCTGTGTGACCATTTATATATACCATTTTAAGAAATGGTATACATTGGGACATGATTCCAAACATACTTAAAATAGATTTTGGGGTTATATTTTGCTTTGAACCCTTGCTATGCTTGCAGAGCCCTTTTTAAAGCTTTATTTGGGGTTCAGCGTCAGTTGGCAGATGCAGATAAAAAGTCACCGCTATTTCTGTTTCCAACTGCCTTAAAATGGAAAAAAAAATAAATTTAAGAAATTAAAAAGAAAAAGAATTAAAAGTACATTTTGGAGTACAGTAAAATTCCTTCTGAAAGCTGACATCTGTCTTTAAATGAAGCGTGAAGAATTCGTAGCAAATAGTCCAATTTCACCGGGATTATCGACTGACTAGACTTCCGGGTATTATATACAGTAATTCAAGTATTCCGCTTCAGCTGTAAAAGCAATTAAGATGACTTTCAAAGATTGGCGTATCCACCTCTTTTTAGTACATTTCACACCGATTTCAGGAAAAAAAAAAAAAGAAAAAGAAGCACAAGTCTTTTAACAGGTTCATTGAACTGCAATCAACAGCAGCAGGGCCAACCAAAGGGATAGTCGGCTTTCTTAGATTCCAATTTGATTGGCTGTGGCATCCTGGGAAGACACTCATGACATGGGTGCAGTCGGAGTGTGGCGGTAATTCTATTTTTCAAGAGGATACTTCTTCTACAGAAATGTATTTTAAAATATGAAAAGATTATTCTGCCTCTTCATGCATTTACAGAAAGACACGCAGAGCTATCAATATATAATGTACGCATTTGCAGGGGATGTTTAAGCTTTAGCCAATATTCACGATGGAGCTTCTACATTTTTTGAGGGGAAAAAAAAAAAAAAACATAGGAAAAAAGATTGAAACTTATTGCATTAAAGGATCAATCAAATGTGGTTATTAAAAAGGGTTATTTGAGGTATAAGTGGAGCCTGGTAGATATGGGCTAGCAATAGGCTAAGTCATTTTAGTGCAATCAGTTGCGCCACTAAATCATCAATTTGAGGGGAAAAAATGTATTTTATTTTATATAGTGTTTTTTTTTTTTTAAGTTTTTTATATTTTTGTTTTATTTTTTTTAGTGTTCTTTGAAATATTGTATTTTTCCTTTTCTGTGTATTATTTGATTGTTATTTGCGTACTGTCATTTTTTGTTATTTTTTGTTGTTGTTTTAACTTTTGTTTTTTTCTTTTTTTTTTTACATTAACGTTTTTTAAAGCTTTCGGGCTTAGTCATTTTAGTGCAATCAATTGTGCCACTAAATCATCAATTTGAAGGGAAAAATATATATATTTTATTTTATATAGTGGTTTTTTTTATTGTTTTTTCGTTTTTTTAATATTTTTGTTTATTTTATTTAGTGTTCTTTGAAATATTTTATTTTTCCTTTCTGTGTATTATTTGATTGTTATTTGTGTACTGTCATTTTATATTATTTATTTTTTTTTTTTCCTTTTTTTCATTAAAGTTTTTTTAAAGCTTTTGGAACGTACAAGCAATAGAAGAAAATGATTTCATTGACATATACTCGTTACTTGGACAGATTATGATGCAAAGCAAAATGTAATTTGACATATCTGGTAAGTGCAGCAATACTACTTTCAATATCTGTGAAAAGAAAATGTAAATGCTAAATCATCAATTTGAAGGAAAAAAAATGTATTTTATTTTATATAGTGTTTTTTTTTTTTTTTAGTGTTTTATATTTTTGTTTATTTTATTTAGTGTTCTTTGTAATATTGTATTTTTCATTTTCTACGTATTTGATTGTTATTTGTGTACTGTCATTTTATATTATTTTTTTTGTTTTTTTTACTTTGTTTTTTCTTTTTTCATTAATGTTTTTTTAAAGCTTTGGGAACATACAAGTAATAGAAGAAAATGATTATATTGACATATTCTCGTTACTTGGACAGATTATGATGCAAAGCAATGGTAAGTGCAGCAATGCTACTTTCAATATCTGTGAAAACAAAATGTAAAAAAAACAAGAAAACATAGCAAAAAAGATTGATACTTATTGCATTAAAGTATCAATCAAAAGTGGTTATTAAAAAGGGTTATTTGAGGTATAAGTGGAGCCTGGTAGATATGGGCTAGCAATAGGCTAAGTCATTTTAGTGCAATCAGTTGCGTCGCTAAATCATCAATTTGAGGGGGGGGGGGGAATGTTTTTTTTATTTTATATAGTGTTTTTTTTTTTTTTTTTTAGTTTTTTTTTATATTTTTGTGTTTTTTTATTTAGTGTTCTTTGAAATATTTTATTTTTCCTTTTCTGTGTATTATTTGATTGATATTTGTGTACTGTCATTTTATATTATTTTTTTTGTTGCTTTTACTTTGTTTTTTTTCCCTTTTTTTTTTTTTCTGTTTTCATTAACGTTTTTTTAAAGCTTTCGGAACATACAAGTAATAGAAGAAAATGATTACATTGACATATTCTCGTTACTTGGACAGATTATGATGCAAAGCAATGGTAAGTGCAGCAATACTACTTTCAATATCTGTGAGAACAAAATGTAAAAAAAACAAAAAACATAGCAAAAAAGATTGAAACTTATTGCATTAAAGGATCAATCAAAAGTGGTTATTAAAAAGGGTTATTTGAGGTATAAGTGGAGCCTGGTAGATATGGACTAGCAATGGGCTTAGTCATTTTAGTGCAATCAATTGGGCCGCTAAATCATCAATTTGAGGGGGAAAAAAATATTTTATTTTATATAGTGTTTTTTAGTTTTTTTTATATTATTGTTTATTTTATTTAGTGTTCTTTGAAATATTGTATTTTTCCTTTCCTGTGTATTATTTGATTGTTATTTGTGTACTATCATTTTATATTATTTTTTGTTGTTGTTTTTACTTTGTTTTTTCCTTTTTTTTTTTTTTCATTAACGTTTTTTAAAGTTTTCGGAACATGCAAGCAATAGAAGAAAATTATTACATTGACATATTCTCATTACATTATATTGTAAAGCGCTAAGCATACTGTTGGCGCTATATAAATCCTGAATAATAATAATAATAAAAATAATTACATGAACAGGTTATAATGCAAAGCCAGGTGTCATTTGACAGTCAAGCAGGACATATCTGGTAAGTGCAGCAATACTACTTTCAATATCTGTGAAAACAAAATGTAAAAAAAATCTCAGGGGCCATTTTTTTGGAACAGGAACAAGTCTATGATGGCTTAAACCATTTAAAGCCCATTGAACTCCTCAAAACCACCAAAAAAAAACTTTAATTTCTCCCTCCAAATTTACTCCAATCATTTCACCAAAATTGGTGAATCCCAAGGTAAATTAAGATTTCTCCTTCCAAACTGACTCCAATGCACTTCAATGAAATTGAAAAAGTTAAAAAAAAAAAAAAACTCAGGTTCAAACTTGGAATACTTTATAATTCCCAAGAGAAATTATTAAGATTTCTCCTTTTAAATTGACTCCAATGCACTTCATCAAAATTGTAAAAGTTAAAAAAAAAAGCAAAAAAAAAAAAAAAAAACACAAACTCAGAGTCAGAAAACTTTATAAATCCCAAGAGAAATTATTGAAATGTCTCCTTCCAAATTGAGTCCAATGCACTTTATCAAATAGTAAAAATAAAAAAAATAAAAAAAAACTCAGATTCAGAATACTTTAAAAATCCCAAGGGGAATTATTAGGATACTTTTACATTCAATAGAGACACACAATTTGCTTGCAAAAGAAGTCTACTCCTTTTCTTTTTACTTTATTTAATACAATTTATCATTTAAATATTAATAATATGCATTTATTATCATAAATACTTATTTAATTATTAAATAATAAATGTTTTATTTTTTATTTATTTTTTCTGCTTGCTTGTTTTTTTTAACAAGAATTTTGTTTTTTTTTATTTAGTGTTCTTTGTATTCTTGATCTTCTTTCTTTTCTGTGTTATTTGTGTCATTTTTCTTTTTTTAATTTTACTTTAATTTTTTTTTGTTTTTTATGTATACTGTTCGTTCTTTCTTTCTGTGAAAACAAAATGTAAAATAAATCTAATGGGACCATTTTTTTTATTTTTTTTTGGCACAGGAACAGACAGTAATAGGCATTGACAGGTACTCTTTATGGAGGGATTGGGGGTCTAAAAGACCCCAAACCCCTCCACTGCACTTCAATGTATTCAAAATGCCAAAATCTGCATTCTTGAATACTGACAGTTTTGTTAAATTGGTGCCATTGGCAGCCGAGTAAACAGGAAGTGACATTGTGACGTTGTGATGTCGCTTCCGGGTTACATCATCGGAGATCCCATCAAAGTGGAATCCGGCTTAGTTCGGGATTCCAACCAGCCGGGGGACCTGCTGGTTGCTTGGGTCTCCCGGTGGGCAAGGTGGCAGGAAGGGAGGGGGGGGGGGTGATGCCCCCATTCACTCACAGGAATAACGGCTGAATCCAGCTTAGTTCGGGACTCCAACCAGCCAGTGGACGTGCCGGCTGGTTCCTCGGGTCTCCCATTGGGCAAGGTGGTGGGAAGGGTGACGCCCCCTCTTGCTAGCTGGAATAATGGCTGAATCCGGCTTAGTTCAGGACTCCAACCAGCCAGGGGACGTGGTGGCTGGTTCCTCGGGTCTCCCATTGGGCAAGGTGGCGGGAAGGGTGACTCCCCCTCTCGCTAGCTGGAATAACGGCTGAATCTGGCTTAGTTCGGGACTCCAACCAGCCAGGGGACTTGCCAGCTGGTTGCTCAGGTCTCCCGGTGGGCAAGGTGGTGGAAAGGGAGGGGGGGTGATGCCCCTCTTGCTCGCTGGGATAACGGGCGAATCCGGCTTAGTTCGGGACTACAACCAACCGGTGGATGCGCCGGCGGGTTGCTCGGGTCTCCCGTTGGGCAAGGTGGCGGGAAGGGGGTGGTGACACTCCCTTTCGCTCGCTGGGATAACGGCCGAATCCAGCTTAGTTCGGGACTCCAACCAGCCAGCGGACATGCCGGCTGGTTGCTCGGGTCTCCCGTTGGGCAAGGTGGCAGGAAGGGGGGTGATGCCCCCTTTCGTTCGCTGGGATAACGGCCGAGCAGCTGCTGAGCTGCATTGGCTGTCATCTTCTGAAAGCCAACTGCTCGCTCTAAAAAACGGTTACGGGGTGATGCCTGCAGCTGCAGATCATCCCGCTACAACCAATTCCAGGTACGTTGGTTTGCGGGAAGTGGTTAAAGTTCGTGTGCGTGTAAAGGCAGGCGTCCCAATACTTTTGACAATATAGTGTATGTGATAGCACAGAAATTATATTGCTATTATTCCAGTATACAAACTCAAGAGAACGTGCAAAACATAAATCTATTCATGACAGCAGAAGAAAAAAAAAAACGCGTAGACCATACATGTGGTCAAGGGGTTAAATGTGTGCCTAACAATGTGTGTGTGTGTTTTACTCCTGCTTCACAGGAAGAAACAAAACCGGCACATCACTGCTGACCTTAGAGAGCTCTGTGTTGTTTACCTGCACAGGGCTCTCTTCTGTCATTCGCTTAGCCGATCAGCAGGTTGTGGCCATTGGCTGGGACCCGGCGATTGGCATGTGCTGTAGCGAATGGCAGCACAGCTGGGGGCGGCCAGTGAGCACACACACGCATGCCACCTTACCGGAAGTGCCGGATCACGTACATGTACGTGCAGGGCTGCTGCTGGAAATCACGGGGCCCCGTACAGCCTACCTGGCAGGGCCCCCCCTGAATATGTGAAGACAATATATTCATGAAAAATACACCAAAATCACTATTAGCAGACACAAACATTAGCCCTTTTTAACCAATTCTGGACCGGAAGGATTTGTCCCCTTAATGACCAGGCCATATTTTGCGATTCGGCACGGCGTTATTTTAACGGACAATTGCGCGGTCGTGTGACTCTGTACCCAAATAAAATTGATGTCCTTTTTTTCCCACAAATAGAACTTTCTTTTGGTGGTATTTGGTCACCTTTGCGATTTTTTTTTTTGCGCTAATAACAAAAAAAGAGCGACAATTCTAAAGAAAAAAAAAACAATATTTTTCTCATTCTGCTATATAACATTCCCAAAAAAAAATCACAATAAGCGTATTTTGATTGGTTTGCGCAAATGTTATCACGTTTACTAACGACGGGAACGATTTATGTAATTTTTTTTTTTTTTTTTACTAGTAATGGCGGCAATCTGCGATTTTTTTTTTTTGCGGGACTGCGACGGACAAATCAGACCCCTAACTGACATTTTAGACACTTTTGGGGGGGACCAGTGACATTACTACAACAATCAGTGCTATAAATATGCTCTGTTACTTTAATAATGACACTGGCAGAGAAGGGGTTAACCTAGGGGTGATTAAGGGGTTAAATGTATGCCTCATGCTTACTGAGGTGTGGGGGGGAGGGGGTTCTGTGACAGACACAGAGATTGCAGGTTCAGCTATGCAGGCGGGTCTTCTCACCTTTCACCGCCTCCCCTCCCACAGCCCGACTCCTGTTGTGTGGAGTGCCGCCGGAATCACTTGGAGTCCAATGACGTAGGTCTACATTGCTGGAGGCAGGGGAGCCGACCTGCTGCAGTAATATTACTGTTGGCGCTCGCCAAGCGGTTAATGAAACAACCAAAATATAAATAAATAAATAAATAAATAAATAAATGCGTACCAAAAAGTAACAAAAATTATAAATACCACAAATAGTAAATCCTAGAATAAATAAACTGAATAAATAAATAAAATGTATCGTGATTTATTTGCACACTTTGGATTTTTGCACATTTTGGATACATTTTTATTTATTTATTCAGTTTATTTATTCTAATAAAATATGTTGGGATTTATTTGCACACTTTGGATTTTTGCACATTTTGGATATATTTTTATTTATTTATTCAGTTTATTTATTCTAATAAAATAGGTCGTGATTTATTTGCACACTTTGGATTTTTGCACATTTTGGATAAATTTTTATTTATTTATTCCGTTTATTTATTCTATGATTCACTATTTGTGGTATTTATAATTTTGTCACTTTTGGATATACACAGTTGTATGATACGCATTTATTTATTTATTGTTTTTTTCATTAATTGCGCAGCATTTTTTGGATATATTGTTTATGCACTTATGAGATAGCGGAGTGCTCGCAGCAATTAACCTCAGTCTGGTTGCTCCTGGGATCTATTTATTTCACGGGGCCCCATACAGCCTACCTGGCAGGGCCCCCTCTGAATATGTCAAGACTAGTAATGGACGAACATCGGCCGGGGTGGTTCGTGAACGACAGCCGCAAATTTTCTCAAAAGTCCGCGAACCGTGAGTTCGCGGCTGGCCCCATTGACTTTAATGGGAGGCGAACTTTAAAAACCTTTAGGTCATATTTGCAGCCACAAAAGACGTACTAGCTGTGCACAAATAGTCCCAGCACATGGACAATGTCATAACAGAAGTATTGCAATTGAAAAAGTTGCCCTAAATTTTATTTTTTATTTTTTACAGCAAAAAATATATATTTTTTTTTCATAAATGAGCCAGAACTGACAGCAGCCGGTAAATACATGTCTAATACATATTGGGTCCATTCACACATCTGTAAAATGGGTCCGCATCCATTCCACAATTTGGCGGAACATTTACAGACCGATTGTTTTTCATTTCCAGTCTGAAAAATTAGGCATTCACAGGATAAAGAAGTGTCGGCCATTCCAGGCCCCAAAAATTTGCCCACATGCATTTACCTGACAGCTAAGAACGAAGTATTCTATGGCTGAAGATACATTAGGCATTCACATGATACAGAAGTGTCGGCCTGTATAGGCTCCAAAAATTAGCTTACCTGGTTAGAACTGACAGCAAAGAACTTCGTTTTTGATGGCTAGAGGTACAGTAGGCTTTCACAGGATACATAAGTAAGTGTCGGCCTGTATAGGCCCCAAAAATTAGCCCACATGGGTTTAACTGACAGCAAAGAACGTAGTGTATTTAATGGCTAGAGGTACAGTAGGCTTTCACAGAATACATAAGTAAGTGTCGGCCTGTATAGGCTCCAAAAATTAGCCCACATGGGTTTACCTGACAGCTAAGTACACAGTATTCCGTGGCTGAAGGTACATTAGGCATTCACACAGTATACAGAAGTAAGTGACGGCCTGTATAGGCCCCAAAAATTAGCCCACATGGGTTTAACTGACAGCAAAGAACGTAGTGTATTTAATGGCTGGAGGTACAGTAGGCATTCACAGTATACAGAAGTGGCGGCCTGTATAGGCTGCAAAAATTAGCTCACATGGGTTGAACTGACAGCAAAGAACGTAGTATTTGATGGCTATAGGTACAGTAGGCGTTCAGAGTATACAGAAGTAAGTGGCGGCCTGTATAGGTGGCAAAAATGAGCTCACATGGGTTGAACTGACAGCAAAGAACGTAGTGTATTTGATGGCTAGAGGTACAGTAGGCGTTCACAGTATACAGAAGAAAGTGGCGGCCTGTATAGGCGGCAAAAATTAGCTCACATGGGTTGAACTGACAGAAAAGAACGCAGTATACGATGGCTAGAGGTACAGTAGGCATTCACAGTACACAGAACAGTAAGTGCCAGCCTGTATAGGCGGCAAAAAATATCTCACATGGGTTGAACTGACAGCAAAGAACATAGTATATAATTGCTAGAGGTACAGTAGGCATTCACAGTACACAGAACAGTAAGTGTCCGCCTGTATATGCGGCAAAAATGAGCTCACATGGGTTGAACTGACAGCAAAGAACTTAGGTTTTGATGGCTAGAGGTACAGCAGGCGTTCACAGTATACAGAAGTAAGTAGCGGCCTGTATAGGTGGCAAAAATGAGCTCACATGGGTTGATCTGAGAGCAAAGAACGTAGTATTTGATGGCTAGAGGTACAGTAGGCATTCACAGTACACAGAACAGTAAGTGTCGGCCTGTATAGTCTGCAAAAATGAGCTCACATGGGTTGAACTGACAGCAAAGAACTTAGGTTTTGATGGCTAGAGGTACAGTAGGCGTTCACAGTATACAGAAGTAAGTGGCGGCCTGTATAGGTGTCAAAAATGAGCTCACATGGGTTGAACTGACAGCAAAGAACGTAGTGTATTTGATGGCTAGAGGTACAGTAGGCGTTCACAGTATACAGAAGTAAGTGGCGGCCTGTATAGGCGGCAAAAATTAGCTCACATGGGTTGAACTGACAGCAAAGAACGTAGTGTATTTGATGGCTGGAGGTACAGTAGGCATTCATAGTATACAGAAGTAAGTGGCGACCTGTATAGGCTGCAAAAATGAGCTCACATGGGTTGAACTGACAGAAAAGAACGTAGTATATGATGGCTAGAGGTACAGTAGGCATTCACAGTACACAGAACAGTAAGTGCCGGCCTGTATAGGTGGCAAAAATAGCTCACATGGGTTGAACTGACAGCAAAGAACGTAGTATATGATGGCTAGAGGTACAGTAGGCATTCACAGTACACAGAACAGTAAGTGCCGCCTGTATAGGCTGCAAAAATTAGCTCACATGGGTTGAGCTGACAGCAAAGAATGTAGTATTTGATGACTAGAGGTACAGTAGGCATTCACAGTACACAGAACAGTAAGTGTCGGCCTGTATAGGCTGCAAAAATGAGCTCACATGTGTTGAACTGACAGCAAAGAACTTAGGTTTTGATGGCTAGAGGTACAGTAGGCATTCACAGGACACATAAGTAGGTGTCGGCCTGTATAGGCTCCAAAAATTAGCTCACATGGTTTGAACTGACAGCAAAGAACTTTGTTTTTGATGGCTAGAGGTACAGTAGGCGTTCACAGTACACAGAACAGTAAGTGTCGACCTGTATAGGTGGCAAAAACTAGTTCACATGGGTTGAACTGACAGCAAAGAACGTCCTTTTGGACAGGACACTGGACGGGGGGCAAGTCAACAGTTCCATTGCAAATTGTGAAAGCTCTGGGCAGAAGTCAAGCCTGCCCACCCAGTTGTCCAGGGATTCATCACTCCTCAGAGCATCCACATCGGCCGTTAACCCAATGTAGTCGGACACCTGTCAGACATCTTTTTTTACGCTCCAACATTTGAGCCACAGAAGCCTGCCTTTTTCCAGAACAACGTGAAGACGGCATCATGGAAGGTGGAGTGTTGGACAACTGTGAGGAGACAGGAGAAGGAGAAGAGGCTGGACGGTGAGAGCATGGAGTGTGGCTTTGTGGGTTCTGACGGTGTTTCTCCCACTGGGCTTGGTGATGGGATTTCAGGTGGCTTCTTAAGGCGGTTGTCCCTAGGTGAGTGTTGGGCTTACCGCGACTGCGTTGACTGCAAAGGCTGCAGATGGCAACACTGGTGGAGCCATGTGCCGGCGTCCTGGGAGCACCAGATGTGACTGTACATGGTTGATGGCTTGCTCCTGATACATTTGTAGTCTGCTTTCTACCTCTTGTGCAATGCAAGTTCTGCCTGCCTCTCCTCCCTATCTGCCGGTCCGTCAGTCCGCCAGTTCTACAAATAATTGGCCAGTAACTGTTGTCACTGTGTGTAGCACAGTTAACACAGCAAAAGAGGTCAAATTTTTGCAGGACTAAAATACACTCTTAGAAAATTATACTGTTAAATAACACCCCACTTCAATATGTGGTATTGGGGGGGCCACAGGTTTATCACACCAGTTCCACAAATAATTGGCCAGTAACTGTTGTCACTGTGTGTAGCACTGTTTACGCAGCAAGAGGCCAGATTTTTGCAGGACTAAAATACACTCTTAGAAAATGATACTGTTAAATAACACCCCACTTCAATATGTGGTATTGGGGGGGCATTGGTGTATCACACCAGTTCCAAAAATTGGCCAGTGAGTTTGGCGCTGTGTGTGCCAGACTTTACTCAGCAAACGAGGCAATATTGTTGCATGACACAAATACACTTGAAAAATTTTACTCAGATAACACCCCACTTCAATATGTGGTATTGGGTGGCCACAGATTTATCACACCAGTTCTACAAATAATTGGCCAGTAACTGTTGTCACTGTGTGTAGCACTGTTTACACAGCAAGAGGCCAAATTTTTGCAGGACTAAAATACACTCTTAGAAAATTATACTGTTAAAAAACACCCCACTACAATATGTGGTATTGGGGGGGGGGGGGGGCATTGGCCAGTGAGTTTGGCACTGTGTGTACCAGACTTCACTCAGCAAACGAGGCAATATTGTTGCATGACACAAATACACTTGTAAAAGTATACTCAGATAACACCCCACTTCAATGTGTGGTATTGGGGGGGGGGGGGATTGGTCTATCACACCAGTTATAATAAATTATAAGTGCTTTTGTCACTATGTGTAGTGTTGCGGCAGAAACGCTAAGTCTCACCACCACACCTGTCACAATGCTGCACAGTGCACAATAATACTACTAATCCACTATAATATGCTTTCTACAAAGTATATTATACTGTGAATTACCCCCCTCCCCCACTCCCCCCACCCCTTTTTAGTGCACTGCACAGCAATACCAAAAAAATTGCAGCCCTTTAGATTACTTTTGTTGACATTAACAGAGCGATTTGTGTCACTGCAGATGACGATCTCTAACTGCCCCTACAGCACAGACTGAATAACCTGTCCCTATACTGAAGAGAGACTGGACCTATACCGAAATACCAGCCATGAAAAGGACTTTTGTTGACATTAACAGAGCGATTTGTGTGACTGCAGCCGATCTCTAACTGCCCCTAAAGCAACCACTGGATACCTCTCCCTAAACTCAAAAGATACTAGCGGACCTATACCAAAATACCAGCCCTGAAAAGGACTTTTGTGGATCTTCACAGCGCTATATGTGTCTAGCAAACTCTCCCTGATGAGCACAGCAGACCTCTCCCTACACTGGCAGAAAGCGGAATGTGAAATGGCCGCCAGGTCAGGTCTATTTATAGGGTAAAGGGACTGTCCATGTGCTGGAATGTTTCAATTGGCTGTCCCGTTCCACCTGACGGCTGTGTCATGGGTCAAAGTTCCCATCTCTAGTCAAAACAATATTTTCACTAAAAATACACTAAAATCATTATTAGCGGACACAAACATAACAGAGAACCCGTGTGAATTAGCCCTTTTTAATCGTTTTTTTTTACATTTTTTATGTCAAAAATGTTTACCATTATTTTATTTTATAATTTTGTTATTACAATGTTTAATTGTTTTTTTTTTTTTTTTTTTTACAATTTGTTATTTTTTTACAGGACAGGGAAGCCTGTAGCGCTGCGGGAGAGAGAGGGGGGCAGTGAAAGGGGGCACACGGGAGGGGGGGGTCAGAAGCAGGCAGAACAGGGAGGGGGGATTGGTGTTGGAGAAGCAATTACAGCACAGGTGTCAAACACAAGGCCCCCGGGCCGAATGCGGCCCCCCAGGCCATTTCATGTGGCCCTCGCACCTCTCCTGCAGCTGCGGCACCCCCCCTGTCTCTGTAGTCGGCAGCAGAGAGGACAGAACTTCTTTGTCAGATCCTGTGCAGCTGCAGAAAGGCTCGTCGTTGCCTACCCCCTCTCCCTTTCTCAGCAATTCGCACCAGAGAGGAGGGCAGATCTCCTCCTACAGATCCTGCACCTCTCTGTGCATCTGCAACACCACCTTGCCTCTGCCCCCAGCCTTGTCTCAGTATTCGGCAGCAGAGAGGACAGAACTCCTTTGCCAGATCCTGCACTCCTCTGTGCAGCCGCAACACCACCTTGCCTCTGCCCCCACCTTGTCTCAGTATTCGGCAGCAGAGAGGACAGAACTCCTTTGCCAGATCCTGCACTCCTCTGTGCAGCCGCAACACCACCTTGCCTCTGCCCCCACCTTGTCTCAGTATTCGGCAGCAGAGAGGACAGAACTCCTTTGCCAGATCCTGCACTCCTCTGTGCAGCCGCAACACCACCTTGCCTCTGCCCCCCCCCCTGGTCTCAGCATTCAGCAGACTCTGGAAGCTGACTCCAGCCCTCCTCTGGTTCTCCTCCAGACCCTGCATTTCTTCCCAGATCCACCCGCATCTTCTTCCTGACAGCTGCACAAGATAAGGGGCTGTATTGTGATGTAAGGAAGGGTGGGTGACTCTTGACTTCTGATGGTGGGGGGGTTCTTGTCATCTCGTGTAAGGGGGCGTGGGGTGCTCTGGACACCTAATCCTACAGATATAACCGGCCCTTTGAGAGCAACCATAATGCTGATGCGGCCCGCGATTAAATGGAGTTTGACACCCCTGAATTACAGGAATGATGCCATGTGTCTGTGTCTCTCCCTGCAGCAGCTGAAAGCTGGCAGAAGGGAGGGGGAAATGGCTTTCAGCTGCTGCAGAGAGCCACACAGGGCTTCCTTCTGTAATTGCCCCTCCACCCGACCACACTGATTCCCAATGCTATTGGGGCCCCCTACAGGAGGACTGGTGATCCACCGCTATCAGCGGCCCTGTGTACGTGATCCAGCGCAGCAGGGTCGTTCTGCTGCAGTAAATCTGAGGTAGGCGGTCCGCAAGCAGTTAGAAACTAATTTGAAAGAAAAAATATAAATAAATAAAAAAAAAAATAGCTCCAGGGCGAGACTTTTGATGGGAATCTCCGCGGTCATGAAGGCACAAAATACCGCCAGTTAGGAAAGTATTTAAATTATCTAATGCTGATGAGCTGGGACACATTTAATACAAGAAACTGGTTTGGAAATCTCCATCTACAGGCCTGTTTAGAGCTGCTGAAAAATGCACGGCTCTTCCCAAGGAACTCGGCTTATTGTATTTTTTATCATCATTATTATTTGACATGTTTTTCAATTGTAAATCAGAACAATCATCCAGAAGGAATCAATATTTCATAGCGACTCATGAAACAAGGAGGAAGCTTGTAAACTTGAGTTTCCTACAATGTAACAAGTTGTTACAGTATATAAAATAAATGAACAAAAAAATAAATAAAAGCAGAAAGAAATAAAGATATTCTCTAGTCTTCTTTTCTGGTTATTCAGTAGGGGCTCATTTAGAAGTGCATTGAAATCTGAGCGCCCATTAACGCGCCTCATGCGCAAGGCCACTTTTACGCTACTCCACTGAAAAAAAAAAAAATGGTAAAAATGCATATGTTTTTTTTACCATATCTTTAATGCATTTTTGTACCTTTTTTGGGTGTCTACTACTGAGGATTACTTTGTTGTTTTTTTTTTTTTCGTTTTTTTTTTTTTTTTTTTTTTCTTGTGCCCATTGTCTCACTAATATCTATTGTGTGCCCCACTATTATCAACATTTTTTCAATAGATTTACTGGCCAGATCACCAAGAGAAAACAGAAGGAGAAAAAAAAAAAAAAAAAGTTAAAAATAAAAGAAAACTAGTGCAGCCACCAACTGCAATATTTTACATTTTGGGTTTATTACCACTTTAACGGTGCCTTTCAATTGTAACCCCTGAACTTTGTCACTTGGGCTGCAACAAACGATTATTTTCATAATCGATTAGTTGGCCGATTATTGTTTCAATTAATCGATTCATTGGATAAAATAGAATAAAAAAAAACTCAAAAAAGTGTGTCCTATAATTTAGTTAATTTGTAAAATTTAAAAATAGGTATTGGTAATTGATATCGGAGAGTATTTGAGAAAAAGTATCAGTACTCATACTTCCTCTTCTGGGGTGCCTGTATGGAGGGTGTACTGAGCTGGGTGTGTGCCGCACTGTGTATAGTGACATGTGCGAACGATTATTCTCATAATCGATTAGTTGTCGATTAATAAATTCGTTGTTTAGCCCTAGATGGGTGCCCATACAGGGCTGGATTTACGTTTCAGGAACCTAAAGTCAGAGAATTCTGAAGCCCCCCCCCCCCCCACTAAAAAAAAAAAAAAAAAAGAAAGACTGACTTTTTTTTTTTCTTGATTAATTACCGCAAAGGTCTAGGAAATGCAGAATTTCAGTAAAATAATACACTACAGTGAATTTTAGGGCAAACAAATGCAAAAAATTACCCACATTTTTGGTAAAATATAAAAGCTGAGGTTGCACCGAGTAAATAGATACCCAACATGTCAAACCTTAAAGCGGAGTTCCACCCTGGATTTTTTTTTTTTTTTTTTAATACCCCCGGGACAGTCAGGGCTAGTGCATTCCACAATGGCTAGCCTCTGATCTGTCCCGGGTTGCACTTACCTGCAAGACGAAATACTTACCTTGCAAACGTCTTGTCCAGCGCTGCCATCTCAGATGTGGGCAGCTTGAAGCCAGCGCGTCCTCTTCGGCGTCTTCTTCCGCCTTCTGTGGTCCCACGATGCTCTGCGCCGGCCCCGACGTCACTTCCGGGTCGCGCGCGTCACCCCTCCACAGCTTCTGGGCATGCCCAGAAGCTGTTTAGAAGGGGATGACGCGCGCGACCCGGAACTGACGTCGGGGCCGGTGCAGGCGCAATGATTCCTGGGAGCTATGACGTCCAGCTCCCAGGAATCATTGCAGAGCCAGGAAGTGACGACGGGCCGCGGCCGAGGAAGGAGGAAGAAGGAAGTAAGGTAAGTATATTTTCTTCGCTACGAGGTAAGTAAAAAAAAAAAAAATATGCGATTATCCATTTCTTTTTCAGGTGACCCGGAGCGAGAAGATGGAGGTAAGTATAAAAATAGGGTGGAACTCCACTTTAAATTTACGTGCGCCTGTGAAATAGCGGGAAATTTCAGGACCCTATATTTTCTTGTAAGCTTGAGTTCCTACAATGTAACGAGTTGTTATAAAAAATAAATAAATAAACATAAATAATAAAAGTGGAAAGAAATAAAGATATTCTCTGTCTTCTTTTCTGTGTTTTCAGTAGAGGCTCATTTAGTGCCCGTTCACATACGAGCGACGCTACCTCGGAGGTCGCGGTGCGAGCAGCGCGCCGCGACCTCGGAGCGGCCGCAACGGACTTCATAACATTGAAGTCTATGGCGGTCGCCTCCTGGTCGCCCCAAAGAAGCTGCGGACCCTTTTTCTAAGTCGGAGCGACTTGTGTCGCTCCTATTAGAACGGGTCCGCAGCTTCCCTATGGGAGGCGACCTACGGCGACCTGTGAGGCGACCAGGTCGCCTCACAGGTCGCCCTAGTGTGAACCAGGACTAAGAGGGGCAAAGAAATTTGGGCGCCCATAAACGCACCTCATGCATAAGGCCGCTTCCACTCTGCTCCACTGAAAAAAAAAATGTAAAAATGCATATGTGTTTTTGCTATATTTTTTATGCATTTTCTGGGTGTCTATTACTGAGGATTGCTTTATCTTTTTTTTTTTTTTTTTTTTTTTTTTTTTCCCGTGCCCACTGTCTCACTATCTATTGTGTGCCCCACCATAATCACATTTTTTTTTTTTTCAATAGATTTACTGGCCAGGTCATCTAGAGAAAGTATAGGAAAAATATGGCTCAGAGCAAAGATTTATTGGAGTGGTGTCCTAAAGGGGAGTAATAGAGGAGGGGAGGGGGGGGGGTAACCCATATGTATGCTGCAAAAAAAAAAAAAAAATGCAATAAACGACCCACATTTTTTGGTAAAAGAAAAAAGATGAGTTTGCACCAAGTAAATAGATACCTTAAATGTGTGTGCACCCGTGAAATGGCAACATACTTCAGCACCGTAGATTTTCTTGTAAACTTAGGTACCTACAATGTAATAAGTTGTTATAAAAAATAATAAAAAAATAAATATATACAAAGAATAAAATACACGAATAATAAAAGCGGAAAGAAATGAAGATATTCTTTGTCTTCTTTCTATTTATTCATTAGGGGATCATTTAGAGGTACAAGGAAATCTGAGCGCTCATAAACGCACCTCATACATAAGGCCACTTTCACTCTGCTCCACTAAAAAAAATGGTAAAAATGCATATGTGTTTTTGCCATATATATATATATTTTTTTTTTTTTGCGTTTTTTGGGTCTATATTACTTAGGATTACTTTGTTGTTTTTTTTTTTTTTCCTTTTCTTATGCCCACTGTCTCACTAATATCTGCTGTGTGCCCACCATAATCATTTTTTTTGTAAATAAATGTAATGGCCAGATCACCAAAAGAAAAAGAGGAGAAAAGAAAACTATTGCAGCCACCACATCTAATGATTGGTAAGCTGGGACATTTTATATTTTTGGTTTAATAGCGCTTTAATGGTGCCTTTCAATTGTAATACCTGAACTCCGTCACCTGGATGGCTGTTCATACAGGGCTGGATTTATATCTCAGAAGCCTATAGGCAGAGAATTCTGAAGCACCCCCCCCCCCCAAAAAAAAAAGATAGTAAGACTTTTTTTCTTCAAAAATTACCAAAGAGGTCTAGGAAATGCAACATTTCCATAAAAAACACACTAAAGTGAATTTTAGGGCTAACAAACAGAATCTTTTTTTTTTTTTTGGTAAAATATATAAGATGAGGTTGCACTGAGTAAATAGACACCAAACATGTAAAACCATAAATGTATGTGCGCCTGTGAAATGGCGACATACTTTCATACCCTATATTTTCTTTTAAACCTGAGTTCCCACAATGTAATACGTTGTTAAAAATAAATAAATAAATAAACACAAATAATAAAAAAAAAAAAAATATTTAATATATATATATATATATATATATATATATATATATATATATATATATATATATATATATATATATATATTAATGTTTTTTTTTTTTTTCTCTTTGCCTTCTTTCTGGGTTTTCAGTAGGGGCTCATTTAGAGTTGAGTGCTAAAACTTGCATCCAATTTCTAAATTGCTGCATTTGTAAATTTCAAAAGCCAATATAAAGGATTGGTAGTGGTAAGGAAAAAAAAAAAAAAAAAAAAGCATTTGTGGGTTTAACTAATCATTTTTTTTAGGGGCGGGGCAGGGTGTGTGTCCTATGCCTAAATAAGTTTGATATTAAGTGTCCTTTGTTCCCATCTGAAAAAAGTTGGGAGGTGTGCATATATTTTAATATACGTTAAAGGGAAATTTGGTGGAGTTTTAAGCACATATGCACTATAAAGAATTTAAAGGGTAACTCCACTTTTGTGGGGGAAAAAAATAGCAATCAAAGAAAAAACAATATAGTGTATACAATTGCGACACAAATCATATTGTAATTGAAAATTATTAAAAATTATCTTTCCTTTTCAGTCTGCAGCTGTTGTAATTTTCTGAAAATGCAATACAATATGGCCACCTGGAGTTGTTCTGTACACAGAATGTATACTGACCACACCCCCAGAAACATAATTTCCTGCTTGTGTGATTGGCTCACCAATTTTCCCAGAAATCTGCACTAAGATACAAGTCAGATTTCTGGCATCCCCTGCAACATAAATGTCATTTTTGGTGAGATACTCCTAATAGGAACACGTCTAAAGGGATGCAGGCCCAGCAGATTTCCTCATTAGAGCCCTGCAGCTGCCACAGCTGATTGATAATTATGAAACCACTCCCATTAGACACACTCAGCACAGAGGAACAAACAATGATTTCTTCAGAATAACAAAAGGTAGAAATCTGCAACAAAGTTTGTTACAATCCCTGCAATGTACAGAGATCACCCAGAGGGGGAGGTTTTTTCTCAACAAAAGTGGAGTTACGCTTTAAGCCTTACCCTCCGACATAGCAAGCTCCTGTTTTCTCATGTAAGTTGCCATTTAAAAATAGGCACATTTAAGGCTGAGGTGGACTTGGTCTGTGGTGCTACATCGGTATATTGGTTTTACCAAAGTACTGTATATCTTTAAGTTAGAGTTATGCTTTAAACCATGGGTGTCAAACTCAATTTCACCGCTTGCTGCATCACCATTATGGTCGCCCTCAGAGGGCCGGTTCTATCTGTAGCCCACCACTATCAGAAGTCAAGAGCCCCCCCATCCTCCCTTACATCACAATGCAACCCCTTTACCATGTGCTGCTGCTGGGAAGAAGCTGGAGGCAGAGCTAGGAAGCAGCAACCACAGGGTCTGGAGGAGGGCTGGAGTGAGCTGACGGAGTCTGCTGCATGCTGAGACCAGTGTAGGGGAGGGGGGTGCTGCAGCTGCACAGAGAGGTGCCAGAATCTCTAGGAGGAGTTGTGTCCTCTCTGCTGCCAACTGCTGAGTTGGGGAGGGGGGGTGGTCCTCTCTGCAGCTGCAGAGCAGAAGCACAGGATCTGGCAGAGGAGTTCTGTCCTCTCTGCTGCCGTCTGCTGAGACAAGGTGGAGACAGAGACGAGGGAGATGTAGCAGCTGCAGGGGAGGTGCAAGGGCCACATGAAATGGCCTGGAGGGCCGGATTCAGCCCGCGGGCCTTGTGTTTGACACCTGTGCTTTAAACCATTGAGGTTAGTTGTGTTTTATTGTATGTTAGTTAAAGTGGTAGTATCCCGCTTTTTGACACTTTTACCTACAGGTAAGCCTATAATAAGGCTTACCTGTAGGTACAAATAATATCTCCTAAACCGGCATGGTTTAGGAGATATTTACAGTGCATGCAGCCGCTCGCGCGCGGCGCATGCGCTGTGAAGGTCCGGGGGGACCTTCAATCTATTTGCTGGGAGCTTGCCGGAAAATCACTCCCGCGTGCACGCGCGGGAGTGACGTCATCGCGGCTCCGGCCAATCATCGCGCCGGAGCCGTCTCTTCCAGCCAATCACCGCGCCGGACCCGCCGAACCCGGAAGAGACGACGAGGGATCATGGCAGCGCCCGCAGCGATGTCCGGGGGTCCGTGTCGGGGCTTCGTCCTAAGGTAAGTTACACATAATGGGCTAGTACGCGATGCATACTAGCTCATTATGCCTTTGTCTTGCAGGTTTTTTTTTTTGGTTTTTTTTTGTTCTTTGGGTTTACAACCGCTTTAACTTGTAGTGTGCCTTAATTTTTTACAAAGGAGCCGAATTCCGGGAATTCAGCTTTTATACTACTTTAAGCCCTTGCCAAGTCAGCAGGCATCACACCCGCCACAGGCACTCAAGGTACGCCATAGGGAGGTTACACAAAATGAAGATGTAGCAAACATGAATTCAATGGGGTATTTAAACCGTGTATCTTATTTTTCTTTTTAAGAGAATCTAAAAGAATAGAATGGAATTGGCAGAGACCCGTTGTCTTCCCTAAAAAAAAAACAAAAAAAGCAATTATTGACACTTAACATTGAAAGGAAATGTAATGTATTCACATCCTTTGTCACCTTGGCCTGCATCTAAAACTGCGTAACGTGTCCTGCCATCTACAGCTCAGCGGGAAACACAATTTGGCACATAGTTAAAAGCGATGGGGTTCAAAGAACGCCTTATTATCCACTCTGACAGATTTTATGTGATGGCGACAGACATTTCTCATAACGCTGCACGCAGGGCGAGCCTACAGACAAAAACAGCCGTGTCCTGAAAAGTACTTTGTTTTCACTCACAAACGTTTACTCTTTGGCTTTCACCTGAGCCGCTTTAATGTAAAAAAACACAAAGCAGAGCCTTTTAACCGCTTGCCGACCGCCGCAAGTACATATACTGCGGCGGTCAGCCCCGGCCAGGCAAAGTGACGTATATATACGTCACTAGCCTGTGACCGGCTTGTGAGCCAATAGCGGGCGAGCGTGCGCCCGCTGAGGCGCGCGCCCACCCCGGCTCGTTCACTGAGGAGTCCGTGCGTGTGACCGGCGGACCCGATGTCCACCGGTCACACTGCGATCGTCGGTAGAGAGGGAGAAAGGCAGGCGGCTGATGTAAACAAAGCCGCCTGTCATTCTCCCCTGTGTAAAAATGGAGATCAGACGGTTCTACTATGTAGGACCGTTGATCTCTGTTTTTACACCAGTAGCCATGTCCCACTACAGTTAGAAGCACGCCCCTAGAACACACTTAACCCCTCCCTCTCCAATACAGTTAACCCCTTCCCTGCCAGTGTCATTTTTACAGTAACAGTGCATATGTATAGCACTGATTACTGCAGTAATGTCACTGGTAACCCCAAAAGTGTCAAAAATGTCAGTCAAGGGTCCGATCTGTCTGCCGCAATGTCGCAGTCCCGCAAAAAAAATCGCAGATCGCCGCCATTACTCGTTAAAAAAAAAAACACCAAAAATGACAAAAATCTTTCCCTTTGTTAGTAAACGCAATAACTTTTGAGCAAAACAATCAAAATACGCTTTTTGCCATTTTTTTTTTTTTTTTACCAAACATATGTAGCATAAAACAAATTGGCCAAAAATGTTAAAAAATTTAAATTTTTACATTTTTTTGGGGAATTTCATATAAAAAAATGTGAAAAATATTGTTATTTTTGAAAAATGTACGCTCTTTTTTTGTTTATAGCGCATGATCAAAAAATCGCACAGGTGATCAAATACCACCAAAAGAAAGCTCTGTTTATGGGAAAAAAAGGACGTCAAATTTGTTTAGGTACAGCATCGCATGACCGCGCAATTGTCCGTTAAAGTCACGCAGTAAAAAAATCGCAAAAAAAACCATGGTCAGGAAGGGGGTAAAATCTTCCGGGGCTTAAGTGGTTAAATAAGGTTGCAGGGATTTACCCAGATAGCATTTTCAGATTCTGACTTCTGACATTAGCTAAAAAAATGTATTCCGATATTTGTTAAAATAACAAAAAATAAATAAAATAAATAATAATAATAAAATGATTCCCACCTGCGAGACTCTTCCATAAAGTGGAATTAAATGGGGGTGGGGTGGAATCATCACTTGCCTGCTGCCTAGGTGTTGCACAGTGATGATGCTGCACACCTGACTACAGTATATCACCTGATGGGTTGCAGTCCTTGCCCTTGTGTTTGTGCTCCAAGGTGCATCTCTGCTAGCAGTCTTCTGTTCTCCGTGTTCCTCTGTGTGTGACCTGGTTAGGCTGACAACCAGTGGCGGATGGTGCTCCATGGGGTGGAGGCAGCAGACGGAGCACACCATACCCCCCCCCCCCCCAACCACACCAGCTTCAGCCCGCACTGCCCCCCCCCAGTCACCGGTCCCCCACCAGCTCAAGCCCGCACTGTCCCCCACCAACTCCAGCCCGCACTGCCCACCCCTGGTTGCCAGCTCACTCACCCTGGGCAGGCAGCGGCGGCGGCGGCTTCTAAGCCATAATAATCTCTCTCCTTCCTAGCAATGTATTATTAATTACAAAGTTCTACTTTTAAATCACCCGCTGGCCAAGGGATGTCAAACTCACAACCATCACAATTGCAGGCCTTGTATTCTACCAGCTATGCCACCGTCAAGTACACTTAGGTTGAACACACTTTCCCTGCCCTGAGTGTGTTCAGCTTAAGCAGGCTTAACGGTGGCGTAGGTGGTAGAATACCAGGCTTGCAAATGAGAGAGATCTGTTAGTTTGATTCCGCCAGCCAGCGATTTATTTATTGGAATTCAGAGGTCAGAGTCCTTGATAATGTGAAAACTCGAAAGTTCCCGCGAAGAAGCCCATTTGTTCGTCATTTGACGAACGAGTGAACAGCCAATGTTCGAGTCTAACTTACGTTCGACTCGAACTCGAAGCTCATCCCTATTCAGCATTGTTACACTTTGGCAATTGTGCGGTCATGCAACACTGTACTCAAACTAAATTTTTATCATTTTTTTCACACAAATAGTGCTTTCTTTTATTATTATTTATTACTACTGTTTTTTTTTTTTTTTTTGCTAAATAAACAAATAAAGAACGAAAATTTTGAAAAAAAAAAAACGTTTTCATTTTTCATTATAAAATTTGCAAACAGATAATTTTTCTCCTTCACTGATGTGCACTGAGGAGACAGCACTGATGGGCACTGATAGGCCGCACTGATAGGAACTATTAGGTGGCACAGATGGGCACTGATAGGTGGCACTGATGGGCACTGATAGGCAGCACTGATGAGCACTGGTCGATGACAATGATGGGCACTGCTGTATTTTTTTTTTGCTAAATAAACAAAGACCGAAAATTAAAAAAAAAAAAACGTTTTCATAGTTTGTTATAAAATTTTGCAAACAGGTAACTTTTCTCCTTCACTGATGTGCGCTGATGAGGCAGCACTGATGGGCACTGAAAGCCTGCACTGATGGGCACTAATGGGGCAGCACTAATGAGGTGAAATTGATGGGCACTGATAGGCCACACTGATGGGCATTGATGAGGCTGCACTTATAAGCAGCACTGATAGGCACTGATAGGTGGCACAGATGGGCACTGATAGGTGGCACTGATGGGCACTGATAGATGACACTGATGGGCACTGCTTTTTTTTACTAAATAAACAAATAAAGACTGAACATTTTGAAAAAACAAAAACAAAAAACGTTGTCATAGTTTGTTATAACATTTTGCAAACAGGTAATTTTTCCCCTTCACTGATGTGTGCTGACGAGGCAGAACTGATGGGCACTGATAGGCTGAACTGATGGGCACTAATGGGGCAGCACTAATGAGGTGGCATTAATGGGAACTGATAGACCACACTGATGGGCATTGATGAGGCTGCACTTATAAGCAGCACTGATAGGCACTGATAGGTGGCACAGGTGGGCACTAATAGGTGGCACTGATGGGCACTGGTAGATGACACTGATGGGCATTGCTTTTTCTTTACTAAATAAACAAATAAACATGAATGAACATTTTGAAAAAAAAAAAAAACGTTTTCATAGTTTGTTATAAAATTTTGCATACAGGTAATTTTTCCCCTTCACTGATGTGTGCTGATGAGGCAGCACTGATGGGCTGAACTGATGGGCACTAATGGGGCAGCACTAATGAGGTGGCATTGATGGGAACTGATAGGCCACACTGATGAGCATTGATGAGGCTGCACTTATAAGCGGCACTGATAGGTGGCACAGATGGGCACTGATAGTTGGCACTGATGGGCACTGGTAGATGACACTGATGGGCACTGCTTTTTTTTTTTTGCTAAATAAACAAATAAAGACTGAAAATTTTGAAAAAAAATACAAACTTTTACATAGTTTGTTATAAAAGTTTGCAAACAGGTAATTTTTCCCCTTCACTGATGTGCGCTGATGAGGAAGCACTGATGGGCACTGATAGACTGCACTGATGGGCACTAATGGGGCAGCACTAATAAGGTGGCATTAATGGGCACTGTTGAAGCTGCACTTATAGGCAGCACTGATAGGCACTGGTAGGTGGCACTGATGGGCACTGGTAGGCGGCACTGTTAGGTGACATTAATCAGGAGGCACTGGTGGGCCCTGATGGGCAGCAGTAGCGCACACTGATTGGCAGTAGTGGTGGGCACTAATTTGCAGTAGTGGTTGGCACAGATTGGCAGAATCCAATTATCATCTCTTTTCTCTCCTCCTTCACGCGCTGACAGGGTGAGAAGAAGTGGTGAAGAGAGACGGTAATTGGCTTCTGATGACATCATGATCAGCGGTGATTGGACGCAGCTGCTCACGTGGTAAAGAGTTGCTGATTTGGCTCCTTACTTCTTTACCCAGCTGAAGGCACACGGCGAACGTGATCACAGGAGGCCATCATATGACGCTCTCCCAGAACTGTGCGACCACGCTGTAGCCATAATTTGGCTATATATTATGTATTAGGAAATACCCAAGACCAACCTCCCAGAATGGTCAATGTGGGGAGGGGGGGAAGAAAGGGGAAAGGGGAAAGGGGTAAGGATATTAGGTGGGACTTTCAAGGTACTGTAGCCATATGTCATAAACAGTAATAAAATCGAAAAAAAATTGATTTCAAAAACATAGTATTAAAACCACATAGCAACATATAACAACATATGTAGGCACAAAAAGTGTTTACATATAGTCTGAACAATATGTGTGGACACAATATAAGTTTAGGCAATCCTATTATGGATTCTAAAACTTCCAAATGTGTAAACCTCAACATGTTTCGTGGTAGGACCACTTCTTCAGGAATATACTGTACACATTTATGCTTTAATCTAATGATGACAAATAGACAATTAGTAATCACATAATAGGAATATAACATAATGTGTATAGGAGGGTATGGGAGGAGCCACCTTACCCAGTGTCCAGAGCCAAGTTGGTTCACACAAAGCGGGCATGGCCACCAAAATCCTCTCACCGGCAGACATGGGAGACACTGTATTATAACCGATTATAAAGAGCATATTGTATATAGTTTGGTATGGTATTAGGTAGATTTAAAACCCGCTTCCCATGATAGGGGAGGGGGTAGGAAGAGCCCCAGATAGTGACCTAGACATGCAATAGGGATGTGTGGTCAAAACTCTCCCCAGAGCCCATGTAGGCAAGAAGAACCAAGAGAGGAAGGGACAAAAACAGCATGAGAATGGAGGAAAGAAGGAGAATGGGGAAGGAGAGGGGGGAGGGGGACAGTGCCATTTTAAGAGCATTATAGGCCCCCGGGCAACTCAGTGCACTGGGGCCCCACCTACACAATCACCCACGAGAATAAAAATGCAAATTATGGATAAGGAGATATTTATTGGTACAGCAGTGCCAGGCTAATGACAGCTTCCAAGTTGGGCAGCTCGGTCCGGGGAATACATACACGGACAGGAGTCAGACCCAACTGTCCTGTGTGTGCCTGTTCCCGTGGAGGTTGACAGGCATTCCACGGCCCAAGTGGCCTGACAGCAGCGCAGGGCCGACAGGCGCTTGCCACCTGCTGAGTTCGGTGGTGGGATGCACACGGGAATTGGGACTAAAGCTTGGCTGGGGCTGGGTCGCTGGGCAGGTGGGGCCCCCCGGGCCAGTGGGCCCCCGGGCAACTGCCCAGCATGCCCATTCGGTAAGATGGCCCTGGAGGGGGAGGGGAAGGGGGAAAACATCTTTGGGCTATAGCGTGGTTGGCAAGTAGTTAAAGTCTAATAAGAAATAAAATTCGCTAGAGTTGAGATTTTTGGTGGACTAAAGAGGGGAAATCTTTCACCGGGGTGACCATACCTCCGGTGCCATCTCATATGGTAAACATGTGCATTATTTCCAATCAGACTGTCACAGCCCGAGCCCCAGTACAGAAAAGACTGAACAAAGGCCGCTCTCTCTTTGATATATGCACTTTCAGAAAGGTACGCGTGTCACTAATCTGGAAGACATTCTATTACAGGAATTAATAGCTTTAAAACTCATTTTCTGTTAGATCTATCGTAATCATTGAAGAGGGAAGCAATATAATTTGGTTGAAGATTCAAGGATAACCGCGGTTCAGAAACTTTCATTTCACCTTGTCGCCGAAAAGTAAGCGTTTTTTAAGTAATTTCACATGCATGTGGACAAAAAAAATAAAAGGTTTAAAATTACTGAGTCTGGAAATGATATCATTACGAAGTCATATGATTAAAAAATGTTCTTTTTATGAGCTCTTCTAAATTGACTTTTTTCGCCTTATTCAATAAAGAGTTCTTACTGTTAAGTGCTAATTTTTAACTTAAAGATATACAGTACTTTGGTAAAACCAATATAGCGGTGAAGCATTACAGACCAAGCCCACCTCAGCCTAAAATGTGCCTATTTTTAAATGAAAACAGGAGCTTTCTTTGTCGGTGGGTAAGGCTAAAAGAGTAACTCCACTTTTGTTGAGGAAAAAGCCATTCCCCTCTGGGTGATCTCTGTACATTGCAGGGATTGTAACAAACTTTCTTGCAGATTCCTAACTTTTGTTATTCTGAAGAAATCATTGTTTGCAGGGCTTTTTTTCTCCGGGAAAAGGTGCAGGTACTCCCCTCTTCTGAGTCACCCCTTGTCTCCACCCCCTACCCACCTCTGAGTGCTGTCCTTTGGTTCCACCCTCTACCCACCTCCCAGTCAGAGATGTATAGTAACTAAGTAGAACTACTTCACTACTGTACTTAACCACTTTACCACCGGAGGATTTTGCTGTCTTACGTCCGGGCCACTTTTTGCGATTCGGCACTGTGGGACTTTAACTGACAATTGCGCAGTCATGAAACGCCGTACCTAAACAAAATTTACGTCCTTTTTTCCCCACAAACAGAGCTTTCTTTTGCTGGTATTTGATCACCTGTGCGATTTTTACTTTTTGTGCTATAAACAAAAAAAAGCCTAAATTTTGAAAAAATAACAATATTTTTCAAATTTTTTTATATGAAATTCTCCCTTAAAAAAATTTAAAAATCAAAATTTTTTAAAATTTTTGGCCAATTTGTTTTCTGCTACCTGTTTGGTAAAAAAAATCACAATAAGTGTATTTTGATTGGTTTGCGCAAAAGTTATTGCGTTTACTAAGGGAAAGATTTCTGTCATTTCTGGTGGGTTTTTTTTTAACGAGTAATGGTGACGATCTGCGATTTTTTTTTGCAGGACTGCGACATTGCGGTGGACAGATCGGACCCTTGACTGACATTTTTGACACTTTTGGGGGTACCAGTGACATTACTACAGTAATCAGTGCTATAAATATGCACTGTTACTGTAAAAATGACACTAGCAGGGAAGGGGTTAACTTTATTGGAGAGGGAGGGGTTAATGTATGCCTGGTGCTTACTAACGTGTGTGGGGGGAGGTGGCTGAGTGACACAGGGACAGATCGCAGGTTTAGCTATGCTGAACACTGCGATCTGTCACTCCCTGTCACTTTGTTTACACAAGTGGGCGGATCTCCAAACTCGATTCCCCCGACGATCGAGGAAGAGTGGCGGTGATCGCCGCTGCTCCTCCCCTGGCCCGACTCCCGCTGTGACTGAATACAACGGGAGCGAGCCTCCGGCGGCGCTCGTGCGCCGCCCACAAGGGGAGGAGTCCAGCGACGTAGGTCTACGTCGCTGGACGGGAACTAATCAGTTTGCCGCAGTAGAGCTCGAGTGAGCGGTCGGCAAGTGGTTAAAGATATACAGTAATTTGGTAAAACCAATATACCGGTATAGCACTACAGACCAAGCCCACCTCAGCCTAAAATGTGCCTATTTTTAAATGAAAACAGGAGCTTGCTATGTCGGAGGGTAAGGTTTAAAGCGTAACTCCACTTTTGTTGAAGAAATAAACATTCCCCTCTGGGTGATCTCTGTACATTGCAGGGATTGTAACAAACTTTGTTGCAGATTTCTACCTTTTGTTATTCTGAATAAATCATTGTTTGTTCCTCTGTGCTGAGTGGGTCTAATGGGAGTGGTTTCATAATTATCTATCAGCTGTGGCAGCTGCAGGGCACTAATGAAGAAATCTGCTGGGCCTGCTTCCCTTTAGACGTGTTCCTATTGGGAGTATCTCACCAAAAATGACATTTCTGTTGCAGGGGATGCAAAAAAATCTGACTTGTATCTTAGTGCAGACTTCTGGGAAAATTGGTGAGCCAATCACACAAGCAGCAAATGATGTTTCTGGGGGTGTGGTCAGTATACATTCTGTGTACAGAACAGCTCCAGGCGGCCATATTGTATTGCATTTTCAGAAAATTACAACAGCTGCAGATTGAAAAGGAAAGATCATTTTTAATAACATTCAATTACAATATGATTTGTGTTGCAATTGTTTACGCTATATTGTTTTTTCTTTATTTGCTGTTTTTTTCCCCACGAAAGTGGAGTTACCCTTTAAAGTGTAGTAGTCAGCCATTTATTTATTTGAGTTACATTTTTTATTATGTACTTCAGTAAGGCAGTAAATCCTACAGAAGAGACAAAGAAGTAACAAAAACTGGTAAATCTAGTATCCCAGTCATAGAACAGTATAAATCACAGCATATATCAAATTCCCAACAACAACAAAAAAAAGTAAGGTAAGGCATATGCAAAATGTAATAAAAGATAACATTCAGAATGATAACATTTAACAGATAAAGATTCATCAACTCAGTAAAGACATATGCGCTGAGATCATAAGATTATTCTTACCTCTTGAAGCATTGACTTGCCTGCGTACATTTTTATTATTTCCTATGACAGAACAATAAAACAACCAAAAAGATAAAAAAGAGAGAAGAGAAAAAAAAAAAGAGGAGGATGGGGATTGGGGAGGGAGAGATGGGGTGGGGGTAGTGAAAGGAGTAGTCGGCCATTTTAAACCTTTAAAAGTAAAGCACCCTAAGGCTGCATTCACATGTCAGCGTATGATCGCGGGCAGAACCGCCGCGGTTCCGCCCGCGATCCGGAGGTTTATTGCAAATCGCGGGACGCCTAGCGTTGCCCGTTGATTTGCAATAGCCCCCCAAACGCCGAGTGATGTTGCCGCGATTTACGCCCGCCGAATCGCGGCAACATCGTGCAAACAAAATCGCGGGACGCAATACGCTCCAAAGAAGCTCTTGTACTTTTTTGGAGCGTATTGCGTCCCGCGATTTTGTTTGCGCGATGTTGCCGCGATTCGGCGGGCGTAAATCGCGGCAACATCGCTCGGCGTTTGGGGGGCTATTGCAAATCAACGGGCAACGCTAGGCGTCCCGCGATTTGCAATAAACCTCCGGATCGCGGGCGGAACCGCGGCGGTTCTGCCCGCGATCAAACGCTGACATGTGAATGCAGCCTAAGTGGGGATGAGAGTAGAAATGCCCAACCAAGTTAGACAAATTTATTTTTTTTCGGAAATAAAAATAAATAAAACTCCACGCAAAAAAAAAATAAAAAAATTAAACCATATATATAGCATATAAATCTGTTTCATATGCATGAATAATAGAAATGGTTTTATAGTTTTATATGGTTTATAGTTTTATTTGATTGCGCAGTTTTATTTATTTTTAATGCACTTTTTGATGTGGAAACACATAACAGCAGCTGCAGCAATCATTTGTAATATTTATTGAATTTGGTTCACAACTTGTCTGGTGGCGCGGGAGACTCTGGTATTTATCTGTTTTTTTTTTTTAAGGTATTGAATTCCTGGGGAATTTTAGGTTAGATTTGCCTCTGATTAAAGCGGAGTTCCGGCCTCAAATACCTTTTTTTAACTAAAAATACCCCTATAGTACTAATCCATCGCCCTTTACAGAACTGCTATTCTCATACTTACAAGGTGTACGGTATTGGATTTTAGTCAAAATCTTAGTTTTTAAAAAAAGGTTGTCTGGGTGCGGCCATCTTGGATGTTGGCATCTGAAGCCGCTGTGTCCTTCTTCCTGATTCCAGGGAGGGTTCTGGGAGTTCTTCCTGATTCCAGCCTCCTGAGGGTGATGACAAACAGTTCCCAGCATGCAATGCAAAGGCGGAAGTGATGTCGGTGGCCGTGGCCACAGAGGGGGGAGAAGGAGGAAGTACAATCAAAAATGCCTTGAAAATAAGGTAAGGGACCCCTGAAAAAAAATTAAAATACCCAATTTTTGATCAGCATAGCGAGCACTCCAGGAATCACTAAAGTTGCAAAATAGGCCGTAAGTCAGCTTTATGTCTAACTCAATAACACTTGTAGAGATAAGTCAAAAAGACAGTAAGAGAAAATGTACTGGTGACAATTAACCACTTCAAAACCAGGCATTTTAACCCCCTTCCTGTCCAGGCCAATTTTCAGCGCTATCACACTTTGAATGACAATTGCACAAAGAAAAAAAAAATTAATATATATATATAACAGGGCTTTTTTTCTCAGAGAGTAGGTGCAGGAACTCCCCCCTTCTGAGTAGCCCCTTGTCTCCGCCCCTTACCCAACTTCAAGCACCTCCCTTGGTCCCACCCCTTACCCACCTCCCAATACTGCCCCTTTTAGGGAACTCAGAACCAAGTATCATTCTGTGGTGCTAAGTGATTTGTATGGAACTTAATAATTATACCAAGAAAAGCAGCAAACTAGATCCCCTGCAGCCAGCAACAATAGACCCCCCACAAACAAACTATTACCCACTATCCTTAACATTGGATGGGTATTTTTGGGCTAGAGGCTGTAGATAATGGTCCAGGTAATCTCTGACCCTGGAAAAAAATTGAATCCACCCTATTAACTGGTTCCCGACCGGCCGCCGCCTATAAACTGCGGCAATGTGGCCCTCCTGCGCAAACCGACGTAGGGCTACATCGGTCGCAAGAAGGGAGCCAGGGGGTGAGCGTGCGCCACCACGGGTGCCCTACCGCCCCAATTCGGCAGCGGGGAAGCCGAGAGAAGGACGGTCGGCTGTTGTAAACACATCTGACCATTCTTCTCCCTGGAATGATCATAGAGCTCATGTGATCCTTCTATATAGGATCACAGCTCTCTATGGTCATTTTATAAGCCACACCCCCCACAGTTAGAATCACTCCCCTAGGCTCACATTTAACCCCTAGATCACCCACAATGTTAACCCCTTCCCTGCCAGTGTCATTATTACAGCAACAGTGCATATTTTTAGCACGGATTACTGTAGTAATGTCACTGGTACCCCAAAAAGTGTCAAAAATGTCAGTAAGGGGTCCCATCTGTCCACCGCAATGTCGCAGTCCTGCAAGAAATCGCAGATTGCCGCCATTACTAGTAAAAAAAAACAATAAAAATGACATAAATCTTTGCCGTAGTTAGTAGCTGCGATAAATTTTGCGCAAACCAATTAAATACGCTTATTGCGATTTTTTTACCAAAAATATGTAGCAGAAAACAAATTGGCCTGAAATGCTAAAAAATGTTGATTTTAAATGTATTTCATTTTTTTTTTTTTTTAGAATGTTATATAGCAGAATGTGAAAAATATTGTTTTTTTTTTTTCCAGAATTGTCGCTCTTTTTTTGTTTATACCACAAAAAAAAAAAAATCGCACAGATGATCAAATACCACCAAAAGAAAGCTCTATTTGTGGGGAAAAAAAGGATATACATTTTATTTGGGTACAGTGTTGCACGGCTGCGCAATTGTCCATTAAAATAACGCAGTGCCGAATCGCAAAATAGGGCCTGGTCATTAAGGGGGAAAATCCTTCAGGTCTGAAAGTGGTTAATGTTAGTATAAAGCGACTCAACATCTATACTTGCCAGTATGTAATGTGGGTTCGGTGTTATATCTTTTGAGGCGATTAATTATATCTCTACTATCCTTAACATAAGATGGGTATTTTTGTTCTAGAGGCTGTAAATAATGGTCCAGGTATTCTCCGACCCTGGAAAAAAAATGTAATCCACCCTATTAACCAGTTGCCGAGTGCTCACTCAAGCTCTACTGCGGCAAAGTGGTTAGTTCCTGTCCAGCGACGTAGACCTACGTCGTTGGACTCCTCCCCTTGTGGGCTGCGCACGCGTGCCGCCGGAGTCTCGCTCCCGCTGTATTCAGTCACAGCGGGAGTCGGGCCAGGGGAGGAGAGGCGGTGATCACCGCCGCTCTTCCCCGACTGTCGGGGAATCGAGTGTGGAGATCCGCCCGCTTGTGTAAACAGAGCGGGCGGATCTCCTAAGTGACAGGCAGGGTCAGATTGCAGGGTTCAGCATAGCTAAACATCCGATCTGTCCCTGTGTCACTCAGTCACCTCCCCCCACACATGTCAGTAAGCCCCAGGCATACATTAACCCCTCCCTCTCCAATAAAATTAACCCCGTCCCTCCCAGTGTCATTTTTTACAGTAACAGTGCATATTTATAGCACTGATTACTGCAGTAATGTCACTGGTACCCCCAAAAGTGTCAAAAATGTCAGTCAAGGGTCCAATCTGTCCGCCACAATGTCGCAGTCCCGCAAAAAAAATCGCAGATTGCCGCCATTACTCATTAAAAAAAAAAAACACCAAAAATGACAGAAATCTTTACCTTAGTTAGTAAACGCAATAACTTTTGCGCAAACCAATCAAAATACGATTTTTAAATTTTTTTGGGGCGAATTTCATATTAAAAAATGTGAAAAATATTGTTATTTTTTTCAAAATTTATGCTCTTTTTTGTTTATAGCACAAAAAGTAAAAATCGCACAGGTGATCAAATACCACCAAAAGAAAGCTCTGTTTGTGGGAAAAAAGGACGTAAATTTCGTTTGGGTACAGCGTCGCACGACCGCGCAATTGTCAGTTAAAGTTGCACAGTGCCGAATCACAAAAAGTGGCCTGGACGTAAGACAGCAAAATCCTCCGGTGATAAAGTGGTTAATAATAGGTCTTCCTGTGGTCTTTTTTTATTTTTATGAATTTTGGGGACCTGATAGATAATAGGTGTTTTAGGGGCCTCTAGAATCAAGTATTTAGCTTCCTTTTATTCTGTTATACCCTCTTTTTTGCTTTCCTTATCATTTTTGTTAGTTTAGCACTAAGGTGGTTTAACGGGTCTCAATTTTTCATAAGTTTATCCTACAATAAATTTCAGCTAGCCTGGGCCGCATGGCCTTTTCTTACACATGATAATAGAATGTCCTAAAATTTCCTCTTAGGATGGAGACAGGGGACTGGTCCTCCTCTGCCTGGAGACATTGCTCCCTACGGGTTCCGGGCTCGGGAGGACGGTCCTACCCTCTATCCTCTACCTTCAATGTCATGGAAAGGATTTTACATCTGTACTAACTGTACCTTATTGCTTAAGGAGACTTGAACTGGATACACCTTTGTACTCTTTTTTTCCTCTCTTCTCCCCTTTTGTTAACTGTAACATTCCCTATGTTATCCTCCATGTTGGAGGTTTGTTCTTATGTTACCTTCTTACATTGTAAATCAATAAAAATTTATTGAAGCAAAAAAAAAAATTTTTTCATAAGTTTCCTTTTCTGCTATTAATCTGTTCAATTCTTTTGTATAGTAACTTTTATTCAGGATAACTCATCCCCTCTTCCTTTTCTCTAGTGTTTCAATTGCCTTGTTAATATATTTATTGCCTTTAATAGGGTCAGACTGAATAGTTTTTATCTCTTCCGCCACGGAACATCGAGGCATTGGTTTTTGTTGGGTTTTGGATTAAAGGTGGAGTTATTCTCTTAGCCACTATGTTCATATTGTGTCTCTTCCATGGGTTAGGGTATAGTTTTTGTAGCAAAATGTTTAATATTGAGTTTTCTAATAAATGTATGTAAATCCATAAAATTTATATTTTTGGGTGGGCATATTTCAAACCCAGTTCTAGGACCTCTAACTCCTCCGAGGTGAAGTTAATATCACTTAGTTTGAAAATACCTGTGTTTAAGTTTCTCTTTCTTTCTCCCCTTGCCTCTACATCCTCTATATTTGTTCTTCCTTCCTCTCTTTGATATTGATTTGGTTGGTTGGGTGTAGTGGTATGGTGTTCTGGGTCTCCAGATGTTGTATGGGGGGTCTCCATGGACCTCTCCATGGGCCTTCCCTCCCTCTGTATCCATTGTTCTCCGACCATAGGTGTCTACCATTACCCCTCTCCCAAAAAGTTAGCACTTTATCTTTAGCACTTTACCAAATGTTTGTTTTATATCACAATTGATGAATGTTTGGCTCGTTATTTGAATGCACTTTATTAGCGCAGCGCTGTGGTCACTCGACATCATTTAATAGGAAGTGTCCGCATCATGCAGGCATTGGCATGTACACCTGAAGAAGGACCCAAGCAGGACGTAACCATAAGATAAGAAGACTCTGGGCTGCACCCTCAAATGACCATGGCTTATGGTAAGTAAGAAAGGGCATTTAGATAGGGTTTTTCTTTTTTTTGATCCATTGTTTACATAGAAGGGGGTGAGAGACAATAATGTGTGGGGTGTGAAATTTTCCCGAAGTGGGAGGAAATTCACCAAAATCAGTAATTTTGTAGCAAACTCAATCCTGCCACAATAGCTTTGCTCATCCTAGGAGTCAACGTAAACTCTAATCTAAGAGTTGACTTTAATGACTTTACTGCAGCGCCTTGCCCTGCACATGCACTGCCCCCTCTTTAAAGAAATCAATTTTGGCCAATATGGTGGTTCTCTATAGATCGTAGGAGGAAAATTTTATCTCTGCCATTGGGGCTAAGATCCAAATTGTGTGCCTAAGAGTAGGGATGAGCAGAGAAATTTTAACCAAATGGTGTTTGTTGTAAAGTGGCTGAGTTTGCCTTTGGTCACGATTTTGCTTCTTCTTGACTTATTGCATTTCATCACAGTGACAATGAACTTGTTGAGTTGAAAAATTAGGCATTTTGCTTTGCAACAGTAAGGCAAAATGCATCGCAGTCAATTGCATGCAAACTTCCCCAAAACCAGTCATTTTACAGCAAACTCAATTTGGCCAAAATCACGTAGCTCATCCCAACCTAAGATTTTACTTTAAATAAATCAGAGCGAAGTCTTGTCCCAGGCCGAAACGTTGTGTCGCACCCTCTTGAAGTGTAGATAGATTTTTGTTTGTTTAGTGTAGGTAAGCCTGTCTGTGTTTTTCCTGGGTTGGGCAAAGAGCATCACTAGGACCTCCCTCCTACTTCTTAAACTTGCTGGAAACATCCAGAAGGATGGGAGGGGAGGTAAAGTGGAACTGCCTGGAGTATTCTGAGGGCCCTGACCAATCCCCAGCCTGGGTTGGCAGGGAACAGGCTCCCTCAAATACTCTTGGTCAGCCCGGCTGGAAGAAGTTGTTCAGGTGGAAGCTAGACTGTTAGGCTTTCAGTGGCCTTTGAGGGAGCTCCCCAGTCGGGGGGGGGAGGGGGAGGTAACCTTGGGCCTGGGCTTGACAGACAGGACCCTCTTCAAGACACATGGAGGTGTCCTGGCCAGGAGGCACGGGAGCAAAAAGAGAAAACTGTCAGGCAAGTCTCCAGGAGGAACAAGGAACAGCCAAGAAAGCTGATGAGTGACACACAGTCAGGAGGACTGGGAAGGTGCAGTCTGGGATGGATATAGAGCCAGTAAGGAGGACTGTGGTGGCACGGGCAGGAGAAAGGGCAGCTGTAGCATGGAGGGCTGGTAGTGACTGTTGGTGTTGTAAGCAGAAGCAACAGATAGGACAGCTAGCACCAATGACTTCTATCTTTTTGCTACACAATAGGGGCCTGCGAGCCCTGCCAGCAAAAGGCATTTACACAGATTCAGCAGAGACTGTGCTGGATCTGAAACCTGTGCTAGCTGGTCCTGGGAGTTGTTGTTCTGCAGTCGTGCTGGAGGTAGAAGAGGAAAGTGTATATACTGGAGCAAAATATAGTTGAAGTCCCTAACAATTTCTGCTGATCAAATGGGCATCCCAAATCATCATTTTTGCCTATCCAAGTTCAAATCCCCTAAAAAAAAAAAAACTAACAAAGCTGCAAGGACTGTTACTTGACTTTGGCGTAAGCGGAAAATCTTCTGAGTCCCGCTGCCAATGGCTCCTGCTGCTATCAATCTTTCCAATGAGGAAAGAGACAGCAGCTGCGTTTGTGCACATCACTGGATCGGATGGGCTCAGGTAAGAAAAAAGGGTCTGGGGGGGAGCTGCAGCACAGAAGGTTTTTCACCTTAATCCATAATATGCATTAAGGTGAAAAACCATTAAGCAGAGTTCCACCCCCCCACAAAAAAATTTAAAGTCAGCAGCTACAAATACTGTAGCTGCTGACTTTTAATATTAGGACACTTACCTGTCCAGGGATCACCCCTGACGATTTTTGGATCAACTCTCGGGTGCTCCCACCGCCTTTCATGGTAAGGGAATCCAGCAGTAAAGCTGGTTCCCTACTGGGCATGTGTGAAACGCGCTACACTTTCTAACTGGAAAGAGGAGGGGAGCCGAACTTCTGAGGGAGAGGAGTCTCACGGAAGTGGGGACGGGTACCTGTCAAAAACAGGTACCCATTCTCAGTGGTGTATTTAGGTTTTGTGCTGCCCTAGGCCTGACTAAACTTGTGCACCCCCTAATTTAAATATGGTCAACCCCTTCCTGTCAAGGCCATGCCCCTCCCCATTTAAGACCTGCCCTGCCATCTGCAAACCACACCCCTGAGGATCTTCCACTGTGTTCACAGCACAGCCCTCCCCTCCCCTCCTCTGCCGTCCTTGGATCTCAGCATGACATTAAAGCGTAAGTTCACTGGACACAACACCCCCCAGTACCCCTGTTCCTGCGATCCTCCACTGTCAGGATGCCGCTTCACAAGTCAGAGAATTTGAAAACCCCATGGCATCACTTACATTTGTAACTCTCAGCAGAAGAGGCATTCTGATTGGTCAGCACCATCACATGATGGTACTGGCCAATCAGATTCTGTCTAGCCCGTCCTGTCAACATGCGGACGCCCCCCTCAGCACTGGTGACACACATCACAACCAGTGGTTAGGACATGATGGGTGTCACCCCTCTGGTGGGTGTCACCCGGCTGCGGTTCGCACCCTCCACACCCCCATAGCAACGCCACTGCTGGTGCTACACTAAAAGTGTAGAGCAGGCTGGCAGGGACTATTTTCGTTCGGGAGCAGGCTGTTTTTTTCGCACGGGGGAGCTTTTTTGCCACCCCTCAGAAAAGTGCTGCCCTAGGCATAATTGGCCTAGACCAAGAAAGAGCATTGCCCATTCTCCCCTCCCCTCCCCCCTGAAAGGTGCCAAATGTGGCACCTGGAGGGGGGGGGGAAGCAGATAAGTGGAGTTTCACTTTTGGGTGCAACTCCTCTTTAAGGCATTTTAATGCTGAAAACACCTGAACTCAGTTATCTGGAGGAGCTTTCTCAGACTTTTGGCCATATAACGTGTTATAGCCACTACTTCACTGCATATATTGCATTTTTTAAAATGTGAAAGTTGGCACAAGTACAATTCAGATTCAGGGAAGAAACGTACAAGTCACCATTGATGAGCATTTTAAATGTAATTTCATAATGGAGTATGATAAGAATTGATTGGATTCCCCAAAGTGACTATGAGTGTGATAGACTTCTCTGGCTCCTCTCCCTTCTGGGGAAAGAGAGATTTATTACATGTAATCAACTTTCCAAAAAATATCTTAATTAGCTCTGATGGTTTTTCGTGTTGCATAGTTTAATTTCGGGAACGTTTGTCATAACATATTGGCTGCTACTAAATGAGGGTTCAGAATGTTGATCTGCCAATAAGCTCAACACCGATATTTGATTTTTCAGTTGCGTAATGCAGAGCGCGCTATTTTTATTAACTTATTTATTGCTGACATTTATATTATTGGATTATGGAAACGTTGACCTCAACCCCATGGCTCGAAGGAACTGACACTCAAATGACCTTGTCACACTCACATATACCACTCACCAGCCCCTTTATTAGGTACACTTTGCTAGCAGGGGAAAACTGGGCCAGGGGGCAGGGGCCAATTGCCCTCCAGGCCGCTCTGATGCCCCCATAAAAAGGCTGCACCACTTGTGCCACAGACATGCCTAAAGGATTCCAAGTGAAAGAAAATCCCTTCCGCTGACCTACTGAGTGCATGATGAAGACAAGTACAGAGCGCAGCCCTCCCCGCCCAGCATAGATAGTGTAAACTGTGTCTGAGCAGAGGCCGGATCCATGCCCCACTGGAGACTCTCCTCCCCTGTCCAGCCCTGACCAAGCTGTTCCAGCTCCACCCAAACGCCCCCTGCTGGCCAGGACAGGAACCCAGAAGAGAGTATTTGGAGCGGAGCTTCAGCCTGGAATGGGGGTCAGGAGGAGGCCGGGAAGAGGGAGAGTGGGAGGGGGGCCAATTTGCTGCACCATGGGCTTCTGGTTTGTACTAGCCCCCTGGGCCAAAAGTTGCCCGTCAGCCCCTGCTTGCTAGTACCAGGTTGGACCCCCTTCTGCCTTCAGAACTGCCTTAATTTTTGGTGGCATAGATACAACAAGGTGTTGGAAACGTTCCTCAGAGATTTTTCTCCATAGTGACATGATAGCATCACGCAGTTGCTGCAGATTTGTCGGCTGCACATCCATGATGCCAATTTCCCGTTCCACCACATCCCAAAGGTGCTCTATTGGATGAGATGTGGGGAGTGTGGAGGCCATTGGAGGACAGTGACTTCATTGTCATGGTGAAGAAACCAGTGGTGAGATGATTGGAGCTTTGTGACATGGTGCATTATCCTGCTGGAAGGAGCCATCAGAAGATGGGGACACTGTAGTCATAAAGGGATGGACATGGTCAGCAACAATACTCAGGTAGGCCGTGGCCTTTAAACAATGTTCAAGTGGTACTAAGGGGCCCAAAGTGTGCCAAGAAAATATCCCCCACACCATTACACCACCAGCCTGAACCGGTGATACAAGGCAGGATGGATCCATGCTTTCATGTTGTTTACGCCAAATTCTGACCCTCCCATCTGAATGTCGCAGCTGAAATTGAGACTCATCAGACCAGGCAACGTTTTTCCAGTCTTATATTGTCCAATTTTGGTGATCCTGTGTGAATTGTAGCCTCAGTTTCCTGTTCTTAGCTGACAGGAGTGCCACCCGGTGTCGTCTTCTGCTGCTTCAAGGTTCGATGTGTTGTGCATTCAGAGATGGTATTCTGCATACCTTGGATGTAACGAGTGGTTATTTGAGTTTCTGTTTCCTTTCTATCATCTGGAACCAGTCTGCCCATTATCCTCTGACCTCTGACATCAACAAGGCATTTTCCTCCACACAACTGCCACTCACTGGATATTTTCTCTTTTCCCCACCATTCTCTGTAAACCTGAGATATAGTTGTGCATGAAAATCCCAAAAATACTCAGAACAGCCCGTCTGGCTAGAAGAACCATGCCACGTTCAAAGTCACCTAAATTCCCTTTCTTCCCCATTCTGATGCTTGATTTGAACTTCACTACATCCAGATGCCTAAATGCATTGAGTTGCTGCCATGTGATTGGCTGGTTAGCAATTTGTGTTACCAAGCAATTAAACAGGTGCACTTAATGAAGTGGCTGGTGAGTGTATACAAATACATTAAATGACAACCCCCTACCCAGTGCCCCCCCCCCCCCTTCCACAGTCACACACACACTCCAGAGAGGCAACCAGCAGTCTTTCATCTTTTACTATTTTTTGTGACTTTTGACTTTTCCAGTTGGTTTCCTTGCAAAAGAAGATTTTAGATGATGCAGGGAACATGATGGCCTCTCTCTGTATCAATACACTGTGAGCACAAGGAGGCGGAGCCATGACACCATGCACTCACATTCTTATCTTACTCCTCCCAATTAGGCGATGCGGAGTGTCATTCAACCCAGAAAACTGAGGACATCTTGTGGTGAAGAAGAGGTACTGCAAGAAGCAACTCTAAATTCAAGAAAAAGTTGCAGCCAAAGCCCTTTTTTTTTTTTTTTTAAAGGAGCCCAAAGGGGACATTTACTTAAATTCAGGCCATTTTATTTAAAGTATAACTATAAGCAAACTTTTTTTTCTTAGTTTTGGATATAGTAGAGAGGGATTAGAACATCTGTCAGCTTTTTATTGTTGTCTGTGTCCTCTATTTGTTTTCCATTATTATTGAAGTTGAAGTAAAAGAAGTTCCTACATTTTGGGTTGTCCCCAAAAAAGTAATAGAAGGCAAACCTTCCAATGGGGGCCCCAAGAGATTCCCTTAACCACTTAAGCCCCAGGCCTATTTCTTACACTTTTTGTTTACAAGTTAAAATCAGTATTTTTTCCTAGAAAACTACTTAGAACCCCCAAACATTATATATATATATATATATATATTTTTTTTTAGCAAAGACTCTGGAGAATAAAATGGCGGTCATTGCAATATTTTTTGTCACGCGGTATTTGCGCAGCGGTCTTTAAAACGCCATTTTTTGGGGGGAAAAATTATGAAAAAATCACATTTTACTGCATTTAAAAAAACTAAACAGTAAAGTTAGCACATTTATTTTGTATATTGTGAAAGATGATGTAACGCCGAGTAAATAGATACCCAACATGTTATGGTTTAAAATTGCGCACACCCGTGGGATGACGACAAACTACGGTCAATATAAATCTCAATAGGCGACGCTTTAAAAAATTTTAACGGCTACCAGTTTAGAGTTAGAGTGTAGCTCTTTTTTTAAATTATTGCTCACTCTCTGGCAATTGCGGCGATACCTCACATGTGTGGTTTGAACAGCGATTTCATTCGCGGCTCGACTTCCACATGCGTTTTCTTTCGTGCGTGAGCTAATGGCGACTGGGGGCGGCTAAAGTTTTTATTTTTTTTTCCTATTTATTTATTTTTTTTTTACTTTTACACAGGTTTTAAAAAAAAATAAAAATCTGATCACTTTTATTGTTGTCACAAGCAATGTAAACATCCCTTGTGACAGCAATATGCAGTGACAGGTACTCTTTATGGAGGGATCAAGGGTCTAAAAGACTCCAAACCCCTCCACTACACTTCCATGTATTCAAAACGCCGCAAACAGCATTTTTGAATACATTTGTTTTTTAAATTTGCCGCCTTTAGCAGCAGAGAAACCTGGACGTGACGTCATTGACGCCGCCTCCGGGTTACGTCATCGGAGACCTGATCGAAGCCGCTTCCGGCTTTGATCGGGACTCCATCCAGCCGGCGGACGTGCTGGCTGGGTTACATAGTTACATAGTTAGTGAGGTTGAAAAAAGACATCAGTCCATCCAGTTCAACCTATGATGTGTGTGTGTGTTTGCTTTTAACCGTACATTGTATACCCCTGTATGTTGTACATTGTATACCCCTGTATGTTGTGGTCTTTAAGGTGTCCATCTAATAGTTTTTTGAAACTATCAATGCTCTCTGCTGATACGACTGCTTGTGGAAGAGAATTCCACAGCCTTACCGCTCTTACAGTGAAGAACCCCTTACGCACTTTAAGGTTAAACCACCTTTCCTCAAGTTTTAGTGAGTGGCCACGTGTCTTATTGTATCTCCTTTCTCTGAATAGTTTGTTCCTTATGCTCGGGTCGCCAGTACAGTATTTGTACATTGATATCATATCCCTCCGGTGGGACGGGAGACCCGGGCAAAGCCGCGGAAGGCGGCGGGAGGGTGGGGCATCCCATCCCGCTCGCCGAGGTAACGATCGAGCGGCTCCCAAGCCGCATTGGTCGTTACCGCCGGGAAGCCGACCGCCGGCTCTAAAAAACGGTACCGGGATGATGCCTCTAGCTATCATTTTCTCTCTCTCAAAGATTCCGAGGTAGGTTCCAAAATCATCCAGGCCATACATGGGTCGAATTCCAAGCAAATTTCCTTTCGAAAATCAGAAAGTTCATGCATTTTGTGATTCAATGGTGCCACCATTGATTTCTGAACTCGACCGACTAAACCTTAAATTTCACCTCATGTTGCTACAGAAAATAATTTTTGTAGCCGGGGATCTTCTTTCCTTTCCAGGTCACAGCGCATGTGCATTTCTTTTTTGATTATATTTCTCGCATGATTCTCCCATTATTAATTAAAAATGTATTCCTTTTTTAAAACATTTCCAACATGCCCAATTACTCAAATCCGATGGCTGCACGAAAATCAGCTGTTGCCCACTAATTGTGCGAAATCCGAAGGAAAATTCTTAGTTACTATTTTTGCAAGAAAATTCTTTTGGAATTCGACCCATGTATGGCTGGCTTTGAGGACAATTTCCATAAAGTGCTCAGCAGACCTTGTGGATTGTGTAGATGTCAGGACCTAAGGCTGGGTATAGACGGTACGAATCTCGGCTGGTTCAGCAGGAACCGGCCAAGATTCAAACCAAGTATGGACAGGCTGAATGTTCCAAGTTGATAAAATCGATCAACATGGGTACAACCAACCTACCAGATATTATTTGTGCTTATCACTAGCAGGGGCTATATAGCTGCTAGCAATAATCACTGTCTTTTCCCGGTGGGGATGGTTTCCCCTGCCCCACCTCCCCCCAACCACCACCAGGAGAACACAGAAGGGAGGGTGGAATTGTGGTCGAATCATGCAAAATTTGCACCTTCTATGGCCTGCCTTAGCCACCATCTGCTTCTTCCTCTCCTACCTCTAAAACCGAAAATTGGAACTACAAATTTTTGCTTGAATTTTGCACCATTAGTGGGCCGCAGCAATGGCCGCTTTTTATGCGGCCATTGAATTTGAGTGATCAGGCATTTTGGACGTTTTTTGAAAAATGAAAAAAATTCTAATTAATGATGGAAGAATCGTGCGAGAAATATAATCAAAAAAGAAATGCACATGAAAGAAAAGAAGATTCCTGGCCACAAAAATTATTTTCTCTAGCAACACGAGGGGAAATTGAAGGCTTGTTTGGTCGATTTTCTAAATCAATGGCGGCGCCATTGAATTACAAAATGCACAAAATTTCTGATTTTCAAAAGAAAATGCATTCGGAATTCGACCCATGTATGGCTGGCATTAGGAGACCTTGTGGGCTTCAGTCTGCTGTTGTACCTTTCAGGCAGTGAAGCCGTTTGCCTCTTGCAGTACCTAAGTATTCTGTTGTTAGAATATGATTAAGGAAGGTTTGCCCCCTTAACCTCTTCCGAACCGCCCGCCGCCATTCTGCTGCAGCAGGGCGGCCCTCCTGTGCAAACCAACGTCGACCTACGTCGGTCACGTGCCTGCAGCTAGGGGGCGAGCGCGCGCTGCCCCCACTCGGCAGCGGGGAAGCTGATGCATGGGGCAAGCGGTTCCGATTGCCGCCTGACACCCGCGATCGCACCACGCTAAGATAGAAGAACGGTCAGCTGTTGTAAACACAGCTGACCGTTCTTCTCCCTGGAATGAGCATAGAGCTCCTGTGATCCTTCTATTTAGGATCAAAGCTCTCTATGATCATTTCACAAGCCACGCCCCCCCTCAGCTAGAATCACTCCCCTAGGCTCACATTTAACCCCTTGATCACCCACAGTGTTAACCCCTTCCCTGCCAGTGTCATTATTACAGTAACAGTGCATATTTGTAGCACCGATTACTGTAGTAATGTCACTGGTCCCCCCCCCAAAAGCGTCAAAAATGTCAGTTAGGGGTCTGATCTGTCCGCCGTATACTGCTAAAAATCGCAGATCACCGCCATTACTAGTAAAAAAAAAAAAAAAACAATAAAAATTACATAAATCTTTCTTGTAGTTAGTAGACGCGATACATTTGTGCCAACCAATCAAAATACGCTTATCGCAATTTTTTTTTTTGTACCAAAAATATGTAGCAGAAAACAAATTGGCCTACAATGTTAAAAAATTTAGATTTTTTGAGAATGTTATAAAGCAGAATGTAAAAAATATTGGTGTTTTTTTTTTTTTTTTTCAAAATTGTCGCTCTTTTTTTGTTTATAGCGCAAAAAATAAAAAAATTGCACAGATGATCAAATACCGCCAAAAGAAAGCTCTATTTGTGGGAAAAAAAGGACAGCAATTTTATTTGGGTACAGCGTCGCACGACCGCGCAACAATCTTTCTTGTAGTTAGTAGATGCGATAACTTTTGCGCCAACCAATCAAAATACGCTTATTGCGATTTCTTTTTTACCAAAATTATGTAGTAGAAAACACATTGGCCTAAAATGTTAAAAAAGTTAGATTTTTCATTTCTTTTTTTTTTTTGAGAATGTTATAAAGCAGAATGTAAAAAATATTGGTGTTTTTTTTTTTTTTTTTTCAAAATTGTCGCTCTTTTTTTGTTTATAGCGCAAAAAATAAAAAATCGCACAGGTGATCAAATACCACCAAAAGAAAGCTCTGTTTGTGGGAAAAAAAGGACATAAATTTTATTTGGGTACAGTGTCGCACGACCGCGCAATTGTCGGTTAAAGTAACGCAGTGCCGAATCACAAAATAGGGCCTGGTCAGGAAGGTGGCAAATCCTTCCGGTCTTAACCACTTGCCGACCGCTGCAAGTACATATACTGCGGCGGTCAGCCCCGTGCAGGCAAAGTGACATATGGGTATGTCACTCACCTGCGAGCCAATAGTGGGCGAGCATGCGCCGCCAAAGGCGCGCTCCCGCCCCCGCTCGTTCACTGTGATCCCCACGTGTGTGACCGGCGGACCCAATGTCTTTTGCGCAAACCAATCAAAATACGCTTATTGCGATTTTTTTTTTTACCAAACATATGTAGCAGAAAACAAATTGGCCTAAAATGTTAAAAAATTTATTTTTACATTTTTTTTGGGGGGGGGGGGATTTCATATAAAAAAATTTGAAAAATATTGTTATTTTTGCAAAATTGTCGCTTTTTTTTTGTTTATAGCGCATGATCAAAAAATCGCAGAGGTGATCAAATACCACCAAAAGAAAGCTCTGTTTGTGGGAAAAAAAGGACATCAATTTCATTTGGGTACAGCGTCGCACGACCGCGCAATTGTCCGTTAAAGTCATGCAGTGCCGAATCACGAAATAGGCCCTGGTCTTTGAGCAGCCAAATCCTCCGGGGCTTAAGTGGTTAAAGTGGTTAACTGAAGAAAGAAAATCAGGTGCGCTAAATTCACATATGTCACACATCAAGACTTGGGTGTGACACTATAATGAGTGACCAACCAACCTCTGCAGTGTGTACCTTGGTTGATGTGCACTAAGAGGGTATATGGTATTACCAGATACCCTGGTGCTAGCAAATAAACAGTGATGGATGAAGTAATAGTTTTCAATGTGATAATAACAACATAATCAAATGGTGCTTCACAAATAATACAAAATAAAGTCCAAAACTCCAGTGTGAACCACCTAAAGTGTATATACACCCCTGGGGGGTACACAAGTCCCAAGTTCCCACACAAATAATACAGTCCACAAACGTGTATTGGGTAAAAATGTGAGGGTGCAATGGTTCCACCACCTTGATGGGGGTTGGCCTCTTACCATAAGAAAGAGGTCAAGGGCGGATAATTAACCCAGTAGTGTCCTAGGGGTCCCGGGGATCACCTTGGGATGTGCAGACAAAATTGGCCTCTTACCAGATCACTCAAAGTATGGGCAAGTTGTCTCACTCTTGGTATTATGTCCCAATCCCGGTCCTCTATCTTCCTGGGGGGTTCTCTCTATTATCCCGGATGGAGGCTTCAGCTTGTGGCTCATGAAAATAAATCAGACCATAGTGCAGTACCTTGGGTGGTTTTATTTAGCAAAAGTAGATGCACTTACATTTAGACGGTCATCCCAAATCACAAAAACCAATTCCAGTAATAGAGGCCGAGACCACCTGCAGTGCGGTCCGGCGACCAACGATGACGGCGCGGCGCTCCTCTCTGACGCGTTTCCACTCAATAGTCGTCTACGGAGATAGGAGTATGCCTGCACCGTCATCTTCCGCCCTTAAAAAGCAAATGTGTGACGCACTTCCAGTGTCCGCAGTATCCTCCTTCCTGTGCGCGCACAGGAAGTGACCTCACACAAGAAGTCCGTCCCGATGCTTCCTGTTATGAAGAGTAAACATCCGGATCAAAGTCCGTGACGCTCCCTTGATCAGCACGATCGCCACCCATATAATGGGGACCGATCCAGGCCGCCACAGGAAGTCGAGATCTGGGCTAACTGGTACTTTACAAATAAAGGTCATATATGAAATGCCCATTACAATTCCGTACGGTACAAAATAAAATAAAAAGCCGCAATACTTCTCAGCTAATTGCAGCCGTTGTACAATAAAACAATGTAAAACCCTGCCATCAATATAGGTAGGTGAATAAATTTTACACAATATTAAATAATATTTAAATCACATGTTTAAAATAATAATAATAAAAATCAATAAAATATTACCTCAAATTAAACATGATTTGGGCAATAGGTAAAAGAAGAAAAAGAAAGCCAATAGGTAAATGACCTGCCTGTTATCAAAACAAGATGTGTCACTAAATGTGAAGAGGAGAAGGGAGCAAAGATATGGCGAATCTCTAAACCATTCACCTGTTATTAATGAATGAGTTGATGTCAAGATCTACATTATGTCCTAGGGGGCGGGAGCTCTTCAGCTGGTAAATCCAGAAGGTTTCCCTTCTGGATATAGTCCTTCTCAAATCGCTACCTCGCCAGTGGGGAGTGTATTTCTCTATTACTACCACCTCTAAATCGTGATGTTTCTTGTGGTGGTATATAGCACAATGTTGGGATAGGCTGTGACCTGGAAAACCTTTCCTTATGTTTGCCAGGTGTTCACAAACACGGATACTTGCTGTCCTGATGGTCCTGCCTACATATTGTTTTTTACAGCTGCAGGTCACAAGGTAAATGACCCCTTTAGTATGGCAGGTAATAAAGTCTTTTATGGGAAAACTTTCTCCAGTGATAGTTGATGTGAAGGTATTGGTCCTTTTGGTCTTAGCACTTCGACAGAGATTGCAATTTTTACATGGATAGTACCCCTTAAGGTTGGGAAAGAGGATTGGGGTTACAGGAGGTTCTACATATGTCCGAGCTATTGTCTCCTTCAGGTTTTTGGCCTTCCTGAAGATCATCTGTGGACCCGTAGGGAGGACTGGACCTAATACTTTATCCTGCCTCAATATGTTCCAATGTTTACGAAAAACATGGTTCATCCATCTGTAGTTGCCCGAGAACTGCGTGATGAAAGCAAAGTCAAAACTTTTCTTAGTTGTTCCTTCATCTCGTTGAACGGTCAGTTCCACTTGTGTGCAATCTTCTAACTCCTTCATCTCTCTATCCAATGTAATGGGATCATAGCCCTTCTCTGTGAAGCGTTGTTTCAGAATTTCTGCTTGAGTGTGATAATCAGAACGTTCTGTACAATTCCTTCGTATCCGCCTGAATTGCCCTCTGGGGATAGACTTTAGCCATGCTGGATGATGGCAACTATCGAGTGAGATAAACCCGTTCTTATCTGTGGGTTTGTGGTAGGCACTTGTTACGAATCCATTCCCTCTTCTTGAGATGACTAAATCGAGGTAATGTACTGACACAGTACTCCAGGAATAGGTAAACCTAATGCCCCAACTGTTTTGGTTAATATGGACCATAAACTTGTGTAAACTCTCCTCGTTTCCTTTCCAAATAAAGATAGCATCGTCTATGTAACGTCGCCAGAATAGCAATTCCTGTATCCTCTCGGAAAAAATATTCCTGTCTTCCCAGAGTGCCATAAAAAGATTGGCGAGGCTGGGGGCAAATTTAGCCCCCATCGCCACGCCTTTCCTTTGGAGAAAAAACTGATTTCCAAAGTAGAAGTAGTTGTGTTCCATGCCGAATGTGAGTAATTCCAGAATAAACCGCCTTTGTTGTAATGGAATCTCATATGCCTGGTCCAGGAACACACTAGCTGCCTCATACCCCATATCATGGGGGATGACAGTATACAAGGACGTAACATCCGCGGTAACTAGTAGAATGTTCCCCTCTACTTCTAAATTGGTGATCTCCTGTATACACTGGGAAGTGTCCTTCAGGTAGGCTGGAGTTTCCCTAACTAGAGGTTGCAGGAAGAAGTCAACGTATTTGCCTATCCTAGATGTTACGGAATCTATTCCGCTCACTATAGGTCTTCCTGGAGGTCTAGTCAAGTTCTTGTGAACTTTTGGAAGATAATAGATGATTGGTATACGTGGAGCCAGTGGAACCAGGAATTCTTTTTCCTTTTCGCTTATAATACCATCTTCAAAACCTCTTTTCACAATCTTTTCGAGCCTCCTCTTATAAGTCCCAGTAGGGTCCTTCCGAAGGATTTGGTAAGTGTCTCGGTCTGATAAGAGGTTTTGCATCTCTTCCAGGTAATCCTCTTTGTTCAGGAGTACCGTTCCCCCTCCTTTATCAGCCGGTCGAACAATCAGATTTTTATTGTCACATATAGCTTTGATCCCTAAAGATAAATCTCTTTGGGATTGGATTTTCATCTCTTTCTCCTCCAATTCCCTCAGGACAACCTCCTTGAAAATTTTGACATGATCACTGGACTTGCCTCCAGGGTTGAACAGGGAAGCATTCCTGAGGTTGGTGGGTATACATGCGGTCTGACTGTATGACACATAATTCCTTTCTTTGGCGTTGCACAAAAAATGTCGCTTAACATTCAGTTTGCGTATAAATTTGTGCACGTCAACAAAGGTCTGGAACTTGTTGAGTGTTTTTTTCGGGGCATATTTCAGTCCCTTATTAAGCGTGTGTTTTTCCTTTTCTGTTAAAACCACTCCACTCAGATTGAAAATTCCAGGGGTATCTACTTTTTCTTTTTTCCGTGCGCTGCCCCCCCTGCAGCCTCTACTGGTTTTTTTCTTTTGGCTTTGCCTGGTCCCTGGCCTAAAAAACCCTTTGGCTTGGAATTAATGGGGGTTGATAATAAGCCTCTTTTTGGTGGGTGCCTTTCATCCTCATCCGAATCATCATAACTTAATGATTCGTATCTGTTAGGCATCGAATACCTCGACTCTTGAGGTGTATGGGATGATTGGGAATAATACCCAGTGTGGTCCACCTGTCCTCTAAACGGGGATCTAGATCTTGATCGTCTCCGATTCCTCTCATCCGATCGATCCCTTCTATTATATCCAGTGTTTGGATGTTCTTTTCTCTTTTTATCTTCCCATTTAGCCTTCCCCTTGCCCTTAGGTGGGGGGGGGTGGTTGTGTCTCCCTTAACGGTCTGAAGTTCCTGTGATAGGATTGCCCACTGGTAGTGACCCCAGTTTGGGTCGGCGTTCCGCCAGGATTTTCTCCGGGGAGGTTTCTGGTAGGGACCTCTGGAGGTTCCACAAAATCCACTTTTCTAGTTGACTCTCCTGATGGTCCTTCTCCTGGATGTAAGGGGGTGACACTCATAGGTTCTTCTCCTCCTTGATTTAATTGCCATTTGAAAACTCTCCCTGAGGAGTAATCGTCCAAATCACGGAAATACTTCTTCCTCTTTTTGGCTTTCTGCGTAACCTCCTCCATCGTCATAATCTCTCTTAGTTCTTGATTATAAACTTTGTAGGCTGGTTCCTGCATAAGGGGTGTTAGTTTCTCTTTAATTTCTTGAATCTCCTTGTTTAATCGGATGACTTTTTTCCTCTTTCTATCAACGAGAAAGCTAAGGAGACTCATCCCAGCTACATTAAAAAATTGGTACCAATCCGTGACTTCGGGATCACCCTGGTCAGGATTGATATTCCAACGCAAGCTTCGTGGGACCATCTTTTCTTGCATATATTTTTCCAAAAAGACGATGTCCCAAGAAGCATGGAGTTCTGCCACTAACACATTTTTGAGTCGCATGAAAATGCCTCTCATATCTGTGAAATCATTTTTTGTCTTATCAAAGACCTCTTCTACGGCTAATTTCCGTGTACTATGGTATTCAAAGATATCCATAGGGATGGATCCGCTGCACTAATATAAAAATAATCGTGATGTGTATAAAGAAAAAGTGCGCTGGATAAAGTAGGTGAAAAAGCAGCAACCTTAGAGCCAATAGATGATATGAAATGAAGAAAGAAAATCAGGTGCGCTAAATTCACATATGTCACACATCAAGACTTGGGTGTGACACTATAATGAGTGACCAACCAACCTCTGCAGTGTGTACCTTGGTTGATGTGCACTAAGAGGGTATATGGTATTACCAGATACCCTGGTGCTAGCAAATAAACAGTGATGGATGAAGTAATAGTTATTATAAGCGAAAAGGAAAAAGAATTCCTGGTTCCACTGGCTCCACGTATACCAATCATCTATTATCTTCCAAAAGTTCACAAGAACTTGACTAGACCTCCAGGAAGACCTATAGTGAGCGGAATAGATTCCGTAACATCTAGGATAGGCAAATACGTTGACTTCTTCCTGCAACCTCTAGTTAGGGAAACTCCGGCCTACCTGAAGGACACTTCCCAGTGTATACAGGAGATCACCAATTTAGAAGTAGAGGGGAACATTCTACTAGTTACCGCGGATGTTACGTCCTTGTATACTGTCATCCCCCATGATATGGGGTATGAGGCAGCTAGTGTGTTCCTGGACCAGGCATATGAGATTCCATTACAACAAAGGCGGTTTATTCTGGAATTACTCACATTCGGCATGGAACACAACTACTTCTACTTTGGAAATCAGTTTTTTCTCCAAAGGAAAGGCGTGGCGATGGGGGCTAAATTTGCCCCCAGCCTCGCCAATCTTTTTATGGCACTCTGGGAAGACAGGAATATTTTTTCCGAGAGGATACAGGAATTGCTATTCTGGCGACGTTACATAGACGATGCTATCTTTATTTGGAAAGGAAACGAGGAGAGTTTACACAAGTTTATGGTCCATATTAACCAAAACAGTTGGGGCATTAGGTTTACCTATTCCTGGAGTACTGTGTCAGTACATTACCTCGATTTAGTCATCTCAAGAAGAGGGAATGGATTCGTAACAAGTGCCTACCACAAACCCACAGATAAGAACGGGTTTATCTCACTCGATAGTTGCCATCATCCAGCATGGCTAAAGTCTATCCCCAGAGGGCAATTCAGGCGGATACGAAGGAATTGTACAGAACGTTCTGATTATCACACTCAAGCAGAAATTCTGAAACAACGCTTCACAGAGAAGGGCTATGATCCCATTACATTGGATAGAGAGATGAAGGAGTTAGAAGATTGCACACAAGTGGAACTGACCGTTCAACGAGATGAAGGAACAACTAAGAAAAGTTTTGACTTTGCTTTCATCACGCAGTTCTCGGGCAACTACAGATGGATGAACCATGTTTTTCGTAAACATTGGAACATATTGAGGCAGGATAAAGTATTAGGTCCAGTCCTCCCTACGGGTCCACAGATGATCTTCAGGAAGGCCAAAAACCTGAAGGAGACAATAGCTCGGACATATGTAGAACCACCTGTAACCCCAATCCTCTTTCCCAACCTTAAGGGGTACTATCCATGTAAAAATTGCAATCTCTGTCGAAGTGCTAAGACCAAAAGGACCAATACCTTCACATCAACTGTCACTGGAGAAAGTTTTCCCATAAAAGACTTTATTACCTGCCATACTAAAGGGGTCATTTACCTTGTGACCTGCAGCTGTAAAAAACAATATGTAGGCAGGACCATCAGGACAGCAAGTATCCGTGTTTGTGAACACCTGGCAAACATAAGGAAAGGTTTTCCAGGTCACAGCCTATCCCAACATTGTGCTATATACCACCACAAGAAACATCACGATTTAGAGGTGGTAGTAATAGAGAAATACACTCCCCACTGGCGAGGTAGCGATTTGAGAAGGACTATATCCAGAAGGGAAACCTTCTGGATTTACCAGCTGAAGAGCTCCCGCCCCCTAGGACATAATGTAGATCTTGACATCAACTCATTCATTAATAACAGGTGAATGGTTTAGAGATTCGCCATATCTTTGCTCCCTTCTCCTCTTCACATTTAGTGACACATCTTGTTTTGATAACAGGCAGGTCATTTACCTATTGGCTTTCTTTTTCTTCTTTTACCTATTGCCCAAATCATGTTTAATTTGAGGTAATATTTTATTGATTTTTATTATTATTATTTTAAACATGTGATTTAAATATAATTTAATATTGTGTAAAATTTATTCACCTACCTATATTGATGGCAGGGTTTTACATTGTTTTATTGTACAACGGCTGCAATTAGCTGAGAAGCATTGCGGCTTTTTATTTTATTTTGTACCGTACGGAATTGTAATGGGCATTTCATATATGACCTTTATTTGTATAGTACCAGTTAGCCCAGATCTCGACTTCCTGTGGCGGCCTGGATCGGTCCCCATTATATGGGTGGCGATCGTGCTGATTAAGGGAGCGTCACGGACTTTGATCCGGATGTTTACTCTTCATAACAGGAAGCATCGGGACGGACTTCTTGTGTGAGGTCACTTCCTGCGCGCACAGGAAGGAGGATACTGCGGACACCGGAAGTGCGTCACACATTTGCTTTTTAAGGGCGGAAGATGACGGTGCAGGCATACTCCTATCTCCGTAGACGACTATTGAGTGGAAACGCGTCAGAGAGGAGCGCCGCGCCGTCATCGTTGGTCGCCGGACCGCACTGCAGGTGGTCTCGGCCTCTATTACTGGAATTGGTTTTTGTGATTTGGGATGACCGTCTAAATGTAAGTGCATCTACTTTTGCTAAATAAAACCACCCAAGGTACTGCACTATGGTCTGATTTATTTTCATGAGCCACAAGCTGAAGCCTCCATCCGGGATAATAGAGAGAACCCCCCAGGAAGATAGAGGACCGGGATTGGGACATAATACCAAGAGTGAGACAACTTGCCCATACTTTGAGTGATCTGGTAAGAGGCCAATTTTGTCTGCACATCCCAAGGTGATCCCCGGGACCCCTAGGACACTACTGGGTTAATTATCCGCCCTTGACCTCTTTCTTATGGTAAGAGGCCAACCCCCATCAAGGTGGTGGAACCATTGCACCCTCACATTTTTACCCAATACACGTTTGTGGACTGTATTATTTGTGTGGGAACTTGGGACTTGTGTACCCCCCAGGGGTGTATATACACTTTAGGTGGTTCACACTGGAGTTTTGGACTTTATTTTGTATTATTTGTGAAGCACCATTTGATTATGTTGTTATTATCACATTGAAAACTATTACTTCATCCATCACTGTTTATTTGCTAGCACCAGGGTATCTGGTAATACCATATACCCTCTTAGTGCACATCAACCAAGGTACACACTGCAGAGGTTGGTTGGTCACTCATTATAGTGTCACACCCAAGTCTTGATGTGTGACATATGTGAATTTAGCGCACCTGATTTTCTTTCTTCATTTCATATCACCTATTGGCTCTAAGGTTGCTGCTTTTTCACCTACTTTATCCAGCGCACTTTTTCTTTATACACAAAGTGGTTAACTAACCGCGAATCCTCCTGCCATCCTTGTACAGTCCTTTGGCTTTGCCCAAATCCCCGTCTTCATAGTTCATGTTTATTATTGCTGTTTTGCATGTACATATTCCCATGGCACCCTCCCTTGTAAAGCCCCCCCGTGCTCTTCCAGAATTCACCTTGTTTGTATTTCATACCAATTCGCTGCTCCTTCGTAAGTAAATAGAAGTCTTTGACCTGTTCTGCCAGACGCGCGGCGTTCATACATTACTGCGAGTTTATAAAATTAAAAGATGGTGCTGTAAGTGGCCACGCGGGGATCCCGCAGTGTATTAAGCGCAACCTTTACATCTGCAAAGTACAAACAAAACTGCCGGGGAAGCTGTGTGCTGGGGCTTGCAAATAATTCCGAGCTGCTGTGAGAGACAATAAAAAAAGACAATATCAGGAAGTAGCAAACTATTCACCTGGGACAATCTCCGAGCGTCAGCAAGAAGCTACAAAGAAATAATCCAGGTGAGGAGGTACGCGCGAGACGGCGGCGCGTGCCAAGAATCGCTGATGCAGCCGAGGCTTAATGGAGTATGTGAGCGGGAGGAGATGCCAAAAAACCCGACACACGCTGTTCAACTTTTTTTTTATTTATTTGAAAATAAAGAATAATTTCACCGCCAAAAGAACTAAATAAATAAATAAAAGTAACAATAATAAATAATAATTATAACTATTACTATACATGATAGACATTGTACCATTTATGTCAGTCTGTGCTCAAAGAGCTTACATTCTAATGTCACCACCACAGTCACACACTATTATTATTATACATTTATTATTATTATTATTATTATTATTATTATTATTATTATTATTATTATTATATTTTTTTATTATTATTATTATTATTATTATACATTTATCTCACTCTGACATATTCCACAGTGATGTACAAAGCAGATTGTGCCAACCAAATAAGTCTGCAGCAGAAAAGCGCACATTTTAATGTCACCACCACAGCCACACACTATAATTATTATTATTATTATTATCATACATTTATATCACTCTGACATACTCAATAGTGATAAAAGGTTTAGCACTGTAAAAAAAACTTTTCGCTAGATAAGTAGTGCGTTTTATATACAACCAGTGGCGGCTGGTGCTAAACTTATTTTTGGGGGGGGCAAACAACCCCCCCCTCCAGGGTCACGGCATTGTGGCTTTCCAAACAAATCCCCCCTCCCTCCAGGTCTGCACTCACCCCCCCAGGGCCACGGCGTAGTGGCTTTCAAAACAAACACCCCCCCCCCCCAGGTCCGCACTCACCCCTCCAGGGTCACGGCGTCCTGGCTTTCCAAACAAACCCACCCCTCCTTCAGGTCTATACTCACCCCTCCAGGGTCATGGCGTTGTGGCTTTCCAAAAAAAAAACCCTCCAGGTCCGCACTCACCCCTCCAGGGTCACGGCGTCGTGGCTTTCCAAACAAACCCCCCCCCTCCAGGTCCGCACTCACCCCTCCAGGGTCACGGCATCGTGGCTTTCAAAACAACCCCCCCCCAGGTCCGCACTCACCCCCCCCCCCAGAGTCATTGCGTCGTGGCTTTCCAAACAAACCCCCCCTCCTCCAGGTCCGCACTCACCCCCCCAGGGTCATTGCGTTGTGGCTTTCCAAACAAACTCCCCCTCCTCCAGGTCCGCACTCACCCCTCCAGGGTCACGGCATCGTGGCTTTCAAAACAAACCCCCCCAGGTCCGCACTCACCCCCCCCCCCAGAGTCATTGCGTCGTGGCTTTCCAAACAAACCCCCCCTCCTCCAGGTCCGCACTCACCCCCCCAGGGTCATTGCGTCGTGGCTTTCCAAACAAACCCCCCCTCCTCCAGGTCCGCACTCACCCCTCCAGGGTCACGGCATCGTGGCTTTCCAAACAACCCCCCACCCCTCCATGTCCGCACTCACCTCTCCAGGGTCGCGGCATCATGGCTTTCCAAACAAACCCTCCCCTCAAGGTCCGAACTCACCCCTCCAGGGTCACGGCGCCATGGCTTCCCCGCAAACCCAGTCTTCTTTAGATCCGCCTCCTGTCCTGATTGGCCGGGAAGAGAAGCCGGAAACCGATAGCGAATATTGATTCGCTAGTATTATATGTGGGTGGGTTTGGGGCACAGAGCCAAACCTTTTTCGAGCCAATTAGAGCCTCAGGCTCTAATCATGTGCTTGAAAAAAAGAAAAAAAAAACCTCATAGAAAACTATGAGTCCGGGCCCCCGCATCCAACCCTGCATGCAGACTAGGGGGGTGCCCCCTTATGGACTGGCCGTTCCTGTTTACAACTATATAGATCAGACCAAAATGAGGGACAAATGATGAGGAAAGAGGGACAGAGGGACTTAGTTCTGAATAAGGGACATTCCCTCAAAAATCAGGGACAGTTAAAAGCTATGATAATAATATTATTATTATTATAAATGTACCACCCTTTAACGTGCTACTCAGGGATGGGATAAGGGTTGGGCAGGAGGGATGGCTGCCTTGGGCGCAATCGTTTATTGCAGGGATGGGAGCATGCTGAACCTAACCCTAAGAGAATGGGGGTGGGGGGGAGCAGTTTGGCATCTTTGCCCTGGGCGCTGGATGGCCTTGTCCCCGCACTGGTGCTACTAGTGTTAGTATAGGCAAATTTATGTTATGATTCATGGCTAGTTTGTGAGTCTGGAATTGGGTCAGGGTTTACTGCAGTCAGGCTGGATGGCTCACAGAGACAGGTCTCTGGTACCTCCCCCTGGATCTGGAAGTTTTGAGAAACTTCTAGAATTTAGTGGGCGGAGGCAAGGAGGACTGATCTGCATACTTGAGAGAACTTGGCCAATCTCCAGGCAGAATGTCCTGGCAGAATGGTTAAGTTAGTCCTTAAAAATGGGAGAGTTGGTAGTTCATGCAGGTAGTACAGAGGCGAGGAGATAGTCCTGAACATATTGTGCTATTTTGTAAAGGGGCTTAGAGCTCCTAGTCCTCAAGGGACTTTTGCTTTTGATCACTAAAGACTGTTGGAGGCCAGGAGGGAGAACAGTCCAGGATTTTTGTACATAGGGAGGAAGTAGTCCCATTCATCATTTTCAGTCAAGTCAGGCATCCCATAACCCCTCTATTCCATTCAAGTTTTTGAATGACCATCATGTCAGAGGTCCCCCGATTACGTCAGAGCCCTCCCTTTATGTCAGAGTCATACCTTACGTCAGAAGCCCCAATCACATAGGAGTCCCCCCTATAAACCAGAGGGTTCCCCCTATGCACGAGAGCCATCATCAGATTCCCCCCAATACATCAGAGGTCCCCCATCACATCAGAGCCTCCTCATCACATCAGAGGCCCCCTCATCAACACAGAGTCCCCCCATCACATAGGAGTCCTTCCATCAACATAGAGCCCCTCCCCAATCATAGAGCCCCCAATCACAAAGTCTCCTCTTCACATCAAAGTCCCACCTTCTTACTCAAGCAGCATGGCAGAGGCTGGGAGGAGGTCTGGAGGAGGCAGACTTCCTCCTTCCACTAAATGCTGAGGGCGGCTCTGCATGCCTCCTGCCCTTTATCAGAGACAGAGCCATGCATCACCATGGTGTGAACCTGCCGGTGACCATCACCATACCAAGGAAATTCACCTTGTGTCCTGGCCCTGAAGGGTCATTAGTTGTTATGGTCCTGGTGGTGCCTTGGTAACTCATGACCAGTGCTGGGACAAAGGGTGGGCAAGAGGGAAAGCTGCCCACTGTGAAGTGGTAGAGAGGGGGTGCCCTCTCACCGCATGTTCCAGACCTGACACAAAAAACAAACCTTGCATGTGTAACTACCGTCTAACTGCTAAAAAGCAAGTGATTGCCCATGCATGTGCCAGGCACACTATATGCACACCATGAACAGCTGAAGCAAAGGGGGCAAAGAATGGGCACAGAGTGGTTAGCATTAGCAGTGGGTAAAGGGGATGCAGTTCTGCAACCTTGCCCTAGGCGCTGGACAAACCTGACCCGGTACTGCTCCTGACACTCATCCAGGGCAAACTAGGTTGCAGCACCCCGGGAGAACCCAGATGACACACCAAGATTGCTCGGCATCCTGATGGAGGAACACTGTATTAATGAATATGGAGCTGCATTCATTTGTGTCTCAAAACTGTACAGTGTAACCTAGGTCTGGCAAGGAAACAGGGAAGGGGGGGGGGGGGAGGAAATGAAAAGAATGAAAAGAAAATTGAATGAAAGGAAAATTGCCAGAATATCCTGGAAATTTGGATTTTAATGTGCCAAAAATATCCAACAAAATCAATTCATATGCATTTTATTTATGATACAGAAAAATGAAAATGGCAGTCAATGTTAAGAATGTCAGAATAAATTTATGTAATACATAACATCATCTGGTCGATGGATCGGCGCGTTTCACTCAAAACTGCTGAGCTTCCTCAGGATCCAATTGTGTGTACATACAGAAAAACTTTAGTTTAATTTACTCAACCAATTTTTTGAGAAGGTAACCAAATTTTGAATTTTAAAATGGAAATACAGTGGGTACGGAAAATATTCAGACCCCCTTAAATTTTTCACTCTTTGTTATATTGCAGCCATTTGCTAAAATCATTTAAGTTCATTCTTCTTCCTCATGAATGTACACATAGCACCCCATACTGACAGAAAAACACAGAATTGTTGACATTGTTGCAGATTTATTAAAAAAGAAAAACTGAAATATCACATGGTCCTAAGTATTCAGACCCTTTGCTCAGTATTTAGTAGAAGCCCCCTTTTGATCTAATACAGCCAGGAGTCTTTTTGGGAAAGATGCAACAAGTCTTTCACACCTGGATTTGGGGATCCTCTGCCATTCCTCCTTGCAGATCCTCTCCAGTTCTGTCAGGTTGGATGGTAAACGTTGGTGGACAGCCATTTTTAGGTCCCTCCAGAGATGCTCAATTGGGTTTAAGTCAGGGCTCTGGCTGGGCCATTCAAGAACAGTCACGGAGTTGTTGTGAAGCCACTCCTTCGTTATTTTAGCTGTGTGCTTAGGGTCATTGTCTTGTTGGAAGGTAAACCTTCAGCCCAGTCTGAGGTCCAGAGCACTCTGGAGAAGGTTTTTGTCCAGGATATCCCTGTACTTGGCCGCATTCATCTTTCCCTCGATTGCAACCAGTCGTCCTGTCCCTGCAGCTGAAAAACACCCCCACAGCATGATGCTGCCACCATCATGCTTCACTGTTGGGACTGTATTGGACAGGTGATGAGCAGTGCCTGGTTTTCTCCACACATACTGCTTAGAATTAAGGCCAAATAGTTCTATTTTGGTCTCATCAGACCAGAGAATCTTATTTCTCACCATCTTTTAGTCCTTCAGGTGTTTTTTAGCAAACTCCATGCGGGCTTTCATGTGTCTTACACTGAGGAGAGGCTTCCGTCGGGCCACTCTGCCATAAAGCCCCGACTGGTGGAGGGCTGCAGTGATGGTTGACTTTCTACAACTTTCTCCCATCTCCTGACTGCATCTCTGGAGCTCAGCTACAGTGATCTTTGGGTTCTTCTTTACCTCTCTCACCAAGGCTCTTCTCCCCCGATAGCTCAGTTTGGCCGGACGGCCAGCTCTAGGAAGGGTTCTGGTCGTCCCAAACGTCTTCCATTTGAGGATTATGGAGGCCACTGTGCTCTTAGGAACCTTAAGTGCAGCAGAAATCTTTTTGTAACCTTGGCCAGATCTGTGCCTTGCCACAATTCTGTCTCTGAGCTCTTCAGGCAGTTCCTTTGACCTCATGATTCTCATTTGCTCTGACATGCATTGTGATCTGGAAGGTATTATATAGACAGGTGTGTGGCTTTCCTAATCAAGTCCAATCAGTATAATCAAACACAGCTGGACTCAAATGAAGGTGTAGAACCATCTCAAGGATGATCAGAAGAAATGGAAAGCACCGGAGTTAAATATATGAGTGTCACAGCAAAGGTTCTGAATAGTTCGGACCATGTGATATTTCAGTTTTTCTTTTTTAATAAATCTGCAACAATGTCAACAATTCTGTGTTTTTCTGTCAGTATGGGGTTCTATGTGTACATTCATGAGGAAGAAGAATGAACTTAAATGATTTTAGCAAATGGCTGCAATATAACAAAAAGTGAAAAATTTAAGGGGGTCTGAATACTTTCCGTACCCACTGTAGCTGTATAATATGGAGATACAACAAAGGAAAAAACCTCCACAGGAAGAGGAACCAATCTGTCCAAACAAGGGGGTGATATAAAGGGAAAAGGCACCCCAGACAGGGTCCCCTAATCCAAATTATACAGAGATCAACAAACCAGATCCATCATACAAAAGTACCCATAAGCAAAAAATGCAACAATAGAAAATATTGACCTGGCACCTGTCCAAAGAGAGCGTATGATTTTTTTGGATATTTTGGGCACATTCAAATCCCCATTTCCAGGATTTGCTGGCAATTTTCCTTCCTCCTTTTCCCTTCCCTCCCCTTTCTCTCCTCCCTTTCCCTGTTTCCCTGCCAGACCTGGGTTACACCTTTGAATTTCCAGGGGACGGTGCCAGAATTTTGTAGACAGAGGTCCACTCTCCACCCAATTTTTACTTAGTTTGTGCCTTCATCTGCCCGGAATTCACTGAAATATTTTTATTGGATAGCTATTCAAAGTTGTCCTTTCTTCCACATTTACAGCCACCTCAAGTATGACATTTATGATGACAGCAATTCAATATTATTTTCTAGTCCGCAATACGCATTATTTGTAATCCTGTGTCATCTTGACGTTCCAGATTTATGCACCCCGGAATAATTTATCGCGGTACGTAGCAGGTGAAATATCTGCTTCGCAGGCGGTTTGCTTCTTTAGAAATTTTATATCTACAGTTTGCGATGGCAAGGTCATATTGCTCTTTCTTTATTTCTAAAGGTCAGCCTGACAAAGGAGAAGATCAGCTGAGAATCAATGAATCTTTCCAGTCTCTTGAGCCCTATAAATCCCGGCGACATTGGTGATCATGGCTCTAAATTCTCCCGAAACCGAGGCTTAATTCTTTCTCGGTCAAAGTAAACTTTGCACAACGGCCAGAAAACTGAAACTTTCCTAAGATAACAGATATTGTTTCAAATGGACCCCGTGAAGGGAGACAACAGTCATTCTAAAATGTGACAACCTTACGTCTCCGATCCTGCATGCCGGTTAAAGCGCATGTAATCACTAATGATGAGTTTCTCTTATCTGGTCTCTTTTGGTCTGTTAACCACTTGCCGACAGCAATAAATATACAGTATCTCACAAAAGTGAGTACACCCCTCACATTTTTGTAAATATTTTATTATATATTGAGGTGAGGACTCTGTGTAGGCCAGTCAAGTTCCTCCACCCCTCACTCATCCATGTCTTTATTAACCTTGCTTTGTGCACTGGTGTGCAGTCATGTTGGAACAGGAAAGGGGCCATCCCCAAACTCTTCCCACAAAGTTGGGAACATAAAATTGTCCAAAATGTCTTGGTATGCTGGCGTCTTAAGAGTTCCCTTCACTGGAAATACAACCCCATGCAAAACAACCCCACACCATAATCTCCCCTCCACCAAATTATTTGCACCAGTGCACAAAGAAAGGTCCATAAAGTCATGGATGGGATAGTTTGGGGCAGAGGAACTTGACTGGCCTGCACAGAGATGAATGTGGGGGCCATTCATGGGTATCTATTCCTTCATCCTCCTGGAACTGGCTGCATACTCTCGCCACATGAGGTTGGGCATTGTCGTGAATGATGTTACAGGCAGCATAATGTCCTCCATGGCTTCTTCAGACCCTTTCACGTCTGTCACATGTACTCAGGGTGAACCTACTGTCCTCTATTAAAAGCACAGGGTGCCAGTGGCGGACTTGCCAATTCTGGTGTTCAGTGGGAAATGGCAATCGAGCTCCACGGTGTCGGTCAGTGAGCACAGGGCCCCCTAGAGGACTCAGGCCATTAGGCCACCCTCATGAAGTCTGTTTCTGATTGTTTGGTCAAAGACCTTCATGTCAGCTGCCTGCTGGAGGTAATTTTGTAGGGCTCTGGCAGTGCTCATCCTGTTCCTCCTTGCACAAAGGAGCAGATACCGGTCCTGTTGATGGGTTGAGAACCTTCTACGGCCCTGTCCAGCTCTCCTAGAGTAACTGCCTGTGTCCTGGAATCTCCTCCATGCTCTTGAGACTGTGCTGAGAGATACAGCAAACCTTCTGGCAATGGCACGTATTGATGTGCTATCCTGGGGGAGTTGGACTGCCTGTGCAACCTCTATAGGGTCCAAGCCAAATGCAAAGTGAAAAACAGTCAGAAAAGATGAGTAGGGGAAAAAAAGGTCATTCCTGTTTTGGGGGTCGTCTCATTGTTGCCCTTTTAGTGCACCAAGACAGGCATATATTCTTGTTGGAGGGTATTCTCCCCTCCCCCCCCCCATTAGACTTTGGAATCACGCTCTCCTTTTTTTGGTGTTTATGTTTATGTTTTTCTTTTATGAGTTTTTATAAGGGTATTATCTTGCGTTTTTTCCAAAAGTATGAATTGCCGTCCATGGACACTATAAGTTCGTATATGCCTGAGTTTACTCCTACTCTTTTTTTTTTTCAAAATCTTTTTATTTGGTTTTCAGATAATAAAATAAAACACAGGAATAACATACATGTACGATGAAACGAAGCAATGTACATATCACAACTTTGCATTCAATAGAGAAAACAAAAAAAAAAAAAAAAAAAAAAAGAAAGAAAGAGAAGAAAAAAAAAAAAAAAAAAGAAGAAAGAATTGCAATGTCATCAAACAAACAAGTAATATATAATGCCATCTAGAAAACACACATATGAGGCCTACCGCCCCTTACTGGAAACATTTGTGGGGATAATTGTAGTAAACGAACTCGTTAGCCAACATCTGAATGTATGCTACTACAATACCTGATCAGGAGGAGAAAGGGGAGGGCGGAGGGACATGCGACCCATTTCTACACTTTATCCTTAAGTAGTAATTTTTGTATGGCTCGATAGGGGTGCCCCGTCCCGGGAACTTGCTGCCACCCCCCGTGTTGAGTCCAGTTTCCCTCCGCCCTGCCCACCCCGCAGCCGCCGCCCACTTATAGTTGGGCTCAGCTCATGCTATGTTTGGGAAAATAATCGTTCCAGATCGACCAATTGGCCTGAAATTGTCTCACTTTAAGTTCAGTATATGCTAGGGTTTTTTCATAAATAAAAGATTCTCCCACAAGTTGAATGACCTCCCTCTGCGAGGGAACCTCTGCACATTTCCACTTACGAGCTATGGATAGTCTAGCAGCGAAAAGGATATTTTGAACAACAGTCCTAAACTGGGGGGGGTACCTGTCTACATTAATACCCAGGATGGCCTGCTCAACCGTAACTTTGTTTAGAATTCCTGTGATGGAAGCAATAAGTTTGGATACAGAGGCCCAGAAACTTCTCAGAGATACACAGGACCACACCACATGTAGCAAGGTGCCCACTTGACCGCACCCCCTCCAGCATAGGTTAGATGCCTCAGGAGAGTATTTGGCAATAGTGTATGGTGTTTTATACCACCTGAGATGCAATTTTTGAAGCACTTCCCTGAAGTTGGAGCACCTAGTGTGTGCTCTAGTAAGCTTATATGAGTTTAGCCATTGTTTAGTGGTGAATTCTTGATTGAGTTCGCCTTCCCATTTGAGATGATGGGTGTTTTTGATAAATGACCCTTTATCTTGGAGAGCTGTATAGAATGTGCCTATACCCTTGAGCCTTGCGCCAGGCCCAAAACACAGAGAGTGAACCTGTGCAGGCATAGAGATGCTGGTTTTGTCTAGAGTAGAGATCAATCGTGCTACCCTCTGAAACGTGAGAAACTCCCTGGCAAAGGAGGGGAACCTCGCACACCTGGTGGCAAAGGAAGATTCACCCTGATGTTGCTTAAAGTCTTGGATAGTACGTAAGCCAAAAGTTGGCCAGTGGCTCACCTTCAGATCCGGGGAGAGGAAGGAGAGGGACGTCAGTGGGACAGGAACATCTACTCTGCCACCTACCGTGGCACTGTGGGTAAAGAAGTACTGCCAGGCCTGTATTGTAGCACTTATAGTTGGGTGCGGTGTGGATAATGTGCGTCTAGCTAGAGGGGTGCTCAGTATCAAGTCAGTTAGGGACCCTTGTGATACCTCTGACCGTTCCAGCTGGGTCCAGTTGGGAGCCTGTTCCGGTTTCAACCAATGAATGGATTGTGTGAGGATAGCTGCTATATGGTAATCCCTCACATCTGGAACCCCCATGCCCCCCACTAGGGGATGTCTAACCAGATTCCTATGGGAACATCGGGGTTTCATCCCGGCCCACAAGAACCTGGAGACCACGGATTGTATTTTACGATAAAACGCCTGGGGAATCCCAATGGGAAGCACCCTGAATAGGTACAGGAGCTTCGGGAATGTTATCATTTTAAATGCGGCATTCCTGCCCGACCATGAGAGGAAATGTTTACCGTATCTTTCAAAGTCACCTGTCAAGGTGTCCATAAATGGGGTAAAGTTAACTTTAAACAGATCCCTCATATTGCTCGCCAGTTTAATTCCCAAATAGTCGATGGGGCCCCGGCTCCACTGGAAGGGTACCAGGCGTGTAATCTCTGTTTGCATTTTATCATTGAGTCCCACCCCTAGCATGTGTGACTTAGTGTCATTGATCTTGTAGTATGAAATGGAGTGAAATTCCTGAAGAACCTCCTGAGCTGCAACAAGGGATGTATCCGGGGCTGTCATGGATAAGATAACATCGTCCGCGAACAATGATATCTTATTTGGGATACCGTGGATGTCCAGACCTCTGATGTCCGGGTGATTTCTAATCCTTTCTGCCAGAGGCTCCATCAGGAGAACGAAGACCAGTGGAGAAAGTGGGCATCCCTGCCTGGTCCCATTTGTGATATCAAATTTCGTAGAAAACATACCTTCCGTGTAGACGTAGGCCGAAGGCTTAGTGTAAAGGGCCATAATTGCGTCCAAAATCTCACCCCCCATGCCGAAACGTTGAAAAACTTTGTGGAGATATCCCCAGTGAATCCTGTCAAAAGCCTTTTCGGCATCAAGGGACAGGAACACTGCGGGCGTACGTGTGGACTCAGCATGGTGGATGAGATTCAGGAGGCGCCTTGTAGCGTCAGTAGCCTGACGGCCCAGCACAAAACCCACCTGGTCCTGTTTAATGATGTCAGGCAGGAACCTAGCCAACCTGTTGGCCAAAATTTTTGCATAGACCTTCAGATCCACATTCAGTAGCGATATGGGTCTGAAATTCTTCGCACAGTCCGGGGGTTTCCCCGGCTTAGGGAGCGTTATCACAGTAGCCTCCAACATTTCTGGAGGAAAGGAGGCAGACGAGGCAGCTTTGCGGAACACATCTTGAAGTCTTGGTGCCAAAATTTGCACATATTGTTTATAATATTCTGATGAGAACCCATCAGGGCCCGGAGCTTTTTTTAAGGGTAGGGAATGGATTGCAGTGGAGATTTCCGTCGCTGAAATAGGGAGATTCAAGTCCGATAGTGCTGATGGAGTCAGTTTGGGTAGGGAGACTGAGGCTAGAAAATTGTCTATGTCCTCCGGGGACGGCTGGGGGGTGGACACGTCATCCTTCAAATTATATAGGGAGCCATAGTAATGGCTGAAGGCATCTGCGATGTCTTTGGGGTTGGTCAAAGTCTGGCCAGTCGAGTGGTGAGTCAGCTTAGAAATACGCTGTCGGATGCGTTCGTCTTTTAGGTGGTTGGCCAAAAGTTTGCCAGCCTTGTTTCCGTGAGCAAAAAAATTAGCTTTCAATTTACGAATTTGAGTTTGATGCTGTCCAAGTAGCAGCAAGCGCAACTCGTTTTGGGCCTGCGTCAATTGGTCAGTGATATGTGGAAGTTGATTTTGTTTGTTAAGAGATTCTAACTGTTGTATTTTTTGTAATATGTCTTCCAACTGCTGCCTCCTCTGCCTCCGTTTAGCTGCACTTTTAGACATGAGGAAACCTCGCATAAATGCCTTATGGGCGTTCCATATTGTAAACGGGCAAGTTTCCCCATTGTCATTGGTGCGGAAGAATTCCTCCAGGGCCACTTGGACCTCGGAGGAAGTCTTCGGGTCACAAAAGATATTAATATCGTTTTTCCATCTGTTGGCTCTCGTGGAGCAGACCCGAGGGCCTATAGTCACTGAGACTGGAGCATGATCCGACCAGGTAATTTGGCCTATAGTAGATTCCACTACCTGTTGTAGCAAAAATTTATCAGAGAGGATTACATCAATCCTGGAGTATGAGGAGTGAACTTTGGAAAAAAAGGAAAAGTCCTTCTCCGAGGAGTGATGGCATCTCCAGATGTCCTGCAGGTCTGAGGAAATCAAAAATTTGGATAAGTCCGCTCTGCGGGGATGTTTTGGATGGTCTCTTGAAGTGTCCTGGTGACATTTAGGTACCAAGTTCAGATCCCCTCCCAGCAACACAAATCCTGAGAGATCCGGTTTAATGCTTTTCCATAGCTTCTTTAAAAAAAAATTTTGGTTAGTATTGGGGGCATAGACGTTGATGATGGAATATGCGACTGAGTTTAACGTGCACTTCAACAGGATGAAACGTCCGTCAGGGTCAGAGTGGTGTGAAATGTATTTATAATCCACAGAGTCTTTAATGAGGATGGCCACTCCCCCTCTTTTCTTAGGGCCATTGGCATAGTAGACATGTGGGAATTGCTTGAACTTGAGCATGGGGTGAGTAGCTACACAGAAGTGGGTCTCTTGAACGAGCATGACATCACATTTTTGTGCTTTAAGTTCTCTGTATAGCATATGACGTTTAAACGGACTATTAAGACCTCGAACGTTCAATGATGTCAGTTTGAAAGACATGGTGTTTTGAAACTGAGTGAGCACAGCAAGGTGCGAACGTCAAAAATAGTCAAAAAAAAGAACAGAAACAAAATATGAAGAGTGATAAAAGGGGTGAACACACACAACACAAGGCGCTCGGAACCGTTGGCGCCTGTAGGTAAAAATTAGACGATATCCGGGTGGAAATCTGAGCAGAATAGAATCTGCTAACTTGGGGCAATTAGTACAAAAATACTATAAGCAGCCGAACAGAACTGCCGGATATTCATAACTTGACGGTTTAATGAATGGAGGGTCAACTCCAATATGAAGCACGTGTATATTTGCTGGTAGGAGTCCTCAATCAGGTGGATGGAGAACGATCAGGGCCCCTAGAATGGCGTTGCACATCTGGATCATCAGAGTCCAGTATACCCCACTGACGGAGCAGGTTAATGCCGAATTCCAGGGTTGTTATTTTGAATTCCTTGTCCCCTTTAGTGACTAGAAGTGTTGCCGGATAGTTCCAGCGATACTGGATATGGTGGTTTCTCAAGGGTTTTGTTACGGTTAACAAATTTCTTCTCCTGTTCATGGTGTGGGCAGATAAGTCTGCATATAGTGACAGGCCTTGCACGCTGGCCGGGAGGTCCACTGCCTTCCTCATCCGTGCCATGACCCTCTCCTTTACAGTGTAAAAATGTATTCTGGCGATAGCATCTCTGGGGTATTCGTCTGGAATGTGTTTAGGTTTCGGTAACCTGTGGATCCTGTCAATTGCTAGGTCAGTGGGTGCAACATTCGGTAACAAGTCCTGCATAATGGAAGTGAAGTATTCAGACAGATCTTGAGGTTTAACCGATTCGGGTATACCCCTGATTTTGATATTGTTCCGTCTGGAACGATCCTCAAGGTCTGCCACTTTAGATTTAAGCCATATTATTTCGTCATCGTGGTCGTTATGGGCATCTACCATGTCGTTAAATGTGTTGGCAAACTCCCCCATCTTGTCTTCAATTTTTGTCACTCTGTCAGTCACAGCAACCACTGCAGTATTGCATTGAGACATTAATTGCAGCATGTCAGAGTGTATAGCAGAGCGCAGTGAGAGCATCATGTCCCTTAACATAGAGGCCATCACAGGCTGATCACCTGCAGGGAGAGCTGCCATAGTTTCCTGGAATTCCAGGGTGTCATTAATGGTGATGCCCTGTGAAGGAACTGCGGCAGCATGGTCCGTTTTTTGTTTGGACTTCACCGGGCTATTAGACTGAGACGTCGGGGAGGACTGTGGCGGGTGGCCCCCCTCGCTGTTTAGCATGCCCGAGGGATTCCCACTGTCTCTGGAGCTTGGGGATGGTAAGCGTTGGGGCTGTGATGAGCGTGGCGGGCCGGCGCCATCTTGGCTGCGCGGCCTGGTATTCGGGGTGAAGAAGTTCAACATCTTACCCGGCTTTCCACGATCTTTCCGCTTGTGGGACATGTCCGGTCGAGGTTCGCAGGTGTCCGGAGTGTAGCTGTGGTAGCGTGGAGTGACCCTCTCCGTTGTAATATGCTCCGGTCTGTCTGCGTGGCGAGGAGCTGCAGGCTCAAGCTGCCATTCACCTCGCTAGCCGGCTCCGCCCCCAGTTTACTCCTACTCTTGAATGTGGTTACCTACGGTCGACCACCCCCTGAGATCTTGCCCCATCTAGGTGCCTGATAGGTATTCCTCAGATTTATTGTGGATATTAAAGTAATTTCTCACAATCTTAGGGTGTTTAACTCACCCCGCAAGAGAAAGAAAGCCTTTAGAACAAATAAACACCTTGGGGCTAATATCCTACTCCTTCAGGAGACTCACTTTTCAGAATCTAAATCACCCTTATCACTTTGATAGGTCATTTAGGCTTCGTTCACATCTAGGCATTTTTGGGCAATTTTCTGCTCTAAGTCTCAGCTCTAAAAACGCCCAACAAGACAAATCCCATTAATTTCAATGGCCCCTGTTCACATCTGAGCGTTCTGTCACCTTAACCACTTAAGCCCCGGAAGATTTTACCCCCTTCCTGACCAGGGCCTATTTTGCGATTCGTCACTGCGTGACTTTAATGGACAATTGCGCGGTCGTGCGACGCTGTACCTAAACGAATTTGACGTCCTTTTTTTCCCACAAACAGAGCTTTCTTTTGGTGGTATTTGATCACCTGTGCGATTTTTTGATCATGCGCTATAAACAAAAAAAGAGCGTAAATTTTGTAAAAATAACAATATTTTTCACATTTTTTTATATGAAATTCCCCAAAAAAAAATGTAAAAATCTAAATTTTTTAACATATTAGGCCAATTTGTTTTATGCTACATATTTTTGTTAAAAAAAAAATCGCAAAAAGCATATTTTGATTGGTTTGCGCAAAAGTTATTGCGTTTACTAACTAAGTTAAAGATTTTGTCATTTTTGTTGTTTTTTTTTTTTAACGCGTAATGGGGGCGATCTGCGATTTTCTTTGTGGGACTGTAAACTTGCGGCGGACAGATCGGACCCTTGACTGACATTTTTTACACTTTTGGGGGTACCAGTGACATTACTACAGTAATCAGTGCTATACGTATGCACTGTTACTGTAAAATGACACTGGCAGTGAAGGGGTTAACTTTTTTTGAGAGGGAGGGGTTGTGTGTGTCCCTAGGGGAGTGATTGGCTGTGGCTTGAGGTGTAGGAACAGTGATCAACGGTCCTACATAGTAGAACCATATGATCACTGTTCTTACACAGGGGAGAATGACAGGCAGCAGTGTTTACATTAGCCGCCTACCTTTCTCCCGCTCTAATGGACGATCGCGAGTGCCCGGCGGACATCGGGTCTGCCGGGCACACACGCGGGGGGGTCCGTGACCGAGCAGGAGCGCGCCTCCGGCGGCGTGCGCTCGCTCCCCAGAGCCTCACAGGCTAGTGACGTACCCATACGTCACTTTGCCTGTGAGGGGCTGACCGCCACAGTATATGTACTTGCGGCGGTCGGCAAGTGGTTAAGCAAAACGCCTGTCGCTCAAAAAAGTACACAAGCTTCTTTTTACGGGTGGTCACTTGTCAACCCAAAACCGCCTGCACATAAATGCTGCAAAAAGGCTGCCAAAACACCTTTAAATGCCCCCCAAAAAAAAAAAAAAAAACGCCTGTAAAAATAGCAACACCTATATGTGAATGGAGCCTTAGGCAGAGCTATTTCACCACTTTTGGGTCCAGATCTCAGGGCGTTGCAATTTTTATTAAGCATACAGTCTTATAGATGTGCAGCATGTGTATAAGGACCCAGTGAGCAGATTTGTAATCATTCAAGGTTCCTTGAAGGGTAAGGATATTACAAAAACCAATGTACATGCTCCTAATGACTCACAAGCTACTTTTTTTAAAATCATTCTTCCAGGTCCTGGATAAATATCTCTCCCCCTCATCTTCTACTCTACTTGTGGGGGCTTTAACCTCTTCGTTCCTCTCAAAACTTCCTGCTCTCTAGCTCCCTCGTCACCTCCTCCCATGCTCGCCTCCAGGACTTTTCCAGAGCCTCTCCAATCCTATGGAACTCCTTACCCTTATCTGTCCGATTATCTCCTACTCTATTAGCTTTTAGGTGATCTCTGAAAACCCTTCTCTTCAGAGAAGCCTATCCTACCAACACCTAACAAATGTACCTCCATTTTCTCCATCAGCTCATCCCCCACGGTTATTGCCTTATGTTTCACTTAACCCTCCCTTCTAGATTTTAAGCTCTAACGAGCAGGGCCCTCTTATTCCTCCTGTTTTGAATTGTATTGTAACTGTATTGTCTTCCCTCACATTGTAAAGCGCTGCACAAACTGTTGGCGCTATATAAATCCTGTATAATAATAATAACCTTGTATAAAGGGGAAGGGGTGGGGGAAGGGGGGAAAATTGGGGAAAATAGGGGAAAGTGGGACTTTAAATGAGACTCTTGCCATTGAGTCTCCATCCCTGTATACGATTAAAAAATATAGAACACATAGTGTTCAAAAATGTTTGTGACTTTATATGAGATGTGGCCAGTTTACAAATGATGATGTAAATAATGATTTATATACATATGCTGGTAAGCACAGAATAAGCTCAACGCGTTTCGTGAAATTAATTTTCACTTCCTCAGGAGCAGGCATGATTTTGATATACGTAGGTGTTAGTTGTCAATGAGGCTGTGAATCACCTGGAAACAAGTCCAGAACGTGAACTGAGAGAGCGTTATCCCCGCACAAGGTCAGAGCGCAAGGTCCATATGTGTAGTAAAGATCTCAATAGTAGGTCTGAAAGAGCTCAGCTTGATAGTCATGTAAAGGCCAAGCCGAGGTAGGGATGGCTCTCAGCATCACGGTGCTGTTCAATATGATAGGAGTCCACCGGGCAAACTGGCCGCATCTCATATAAAGTCACAAACATTTTTGAACACTATGTGTTCTATATTTTTTAATAATAATAACTTAGTGTTAGATTTCAATGGGGTTCTGGAATCCGAACCGAACTTTCAGGAAATTTGGGTGTTCTGGTCGAACCGAACTTTTCAAAAGTTCGATCATCCCTATTCGTGAGTACACTTTTTATTCGCACCCTCCCGATAGGTACTCTAGGCTGGTCTACTTATACTGCACCCCCAGTCCTTCTGGCTAACTCTACCACAGCAGAAATGCACCCATTCCCTTGGTCTGATCACCATATAGTCATCTTGATATCTCCCATATAGGTCTCTCGCTTGCTACAGCAGGTTGGAGACTTAATGAATCTCTTCTCACGGATCCAGAACTAGTATCCAAAATATCAGACCATATAGACAAATACTTCTGCAATAACAATACTGGTGATACCCCCCCCCCCCCCACCTCACTCTGGTTTAGAGGCCACCTGATTCCATTTGCAACTGATAAGAAAAGAAGAAAATTAGCAGATATTTCCAAACTTACACAGGAACTGGAAGAAACTGTACCACTTCCATAGCTAATATCATTCTCCTGACCTCCTAAGGCTGATAAACTAGAAATTAATTTCTTTGGATACGATTATTTTTAAACAGACTGAGAGGTCTTTGCGATGATCTAGGGCTTGGTTCCTGTTGCACAGCAACTCGGCTTCTGCTATGCTCACGAATAAACTTTTTTCTATGTCTCCCTTCATTTTTTTTTTCCCACTTGGTTTACTTTTTCCCACTTGGTTCACTGCTATGTATTCCTTCAATGTTTTCCTTTGTCTCCCTGTGTGGCCTGTCCTTAGTCTATTTCATGTCCACTTATGTTGTCATCCTCATTCATTCTATGTGTTACCCATGGTTGCTTGTCTTCTTTCCCCTTTTTTGCTGTTTACTTTTCCTGCCCCATTCCTTCCTGCTGTTTTCCTTTTCTGTCATCCAGTGGCTTTCTCATTCTTTCTTTTTTTATCTCCCCTCTGGTCTATCTGGCTCTGTCTGCTGCCCCGCTCTCTCAATATGTTGCAGCCTACTAATTTACAACTTGCCATTGTGCAAAATAAGTTACACTATGACTTTTTTGGATTCCCCTATCAGGTGCTCTGCGCCCCCTTTGGCGGTTACATTTTTGGTGACCCCCTGCAGACCTCTACGCTTGTCCTGCCCCCTGTGGCAGGAAGGGCTATGCCTTTTGGTCTTAGAGGATGTCTTAACCACTTCATTTGCTCCTTGGGTTGCAGCTGATCTCGCCTTCATGGTAAAATTCACTGTACAGCTGTATGAGTATCACTGACCTGTTATGCAAACACATGGTAAATTATGATATGTTTTCTTTAGATTTCTTTAGATTTCACAGTACCCCTGAAGAAGACCTTTTACAGGTCAAAACGCGTCAGCGCTTATGCTCCCCCACCATATCATAATTGGGGTTGCTGTCCTTTAGGACATTGTGATGATCATTGTGCGATCAATATGCTGCTACCTTCTCTGTAACCGGAGCTCATAACATACCTCCCCATCATGGGGTTGTTTTAACCTGTTATTTACTTATTTTTTGCTATGTTCTGAATGTTTAATAAAGTAATACTTTTTAGAATTTTTTTTTCGACTCAATTACTTTCATGTTTGCTGCCTAAAAACCCTCTGGGGGTTGATACCCGAGGTATCACTTGTCTCTAGTATTGTCATTGGGTGAGCAGCCTCTCCATTTTTCAGTGTTGTATTTCAACTATGGTCACGAATAAACTTAACCAGTCTATTCAGCTCCCCCACACGTATTAATATAGAAATGCTAATGGACACCCCCCCCCCCCACCCCAGGGAAGTACTCCAGATCTTTTCTAAATTTTACCAGGACCTTCTATCTTCGCCTACCTCCCTGCATTGTTCCGCGTCTAAGACCTGGCTGGATTCTCTCTCTCTTCTGACACTGTCAGAGGAGCATATGCAGACCCTGAATGACCCCTGCATGGAAGCTGAAATTCATTTGATAATAACCTCTCTGAAACCATCTAAAGCCCCAGGCCCAGATGGATTTTCGGCCTCTTATTATAAAAAATGTTATGGCCAGTTGATTTCCAACCTGAAAAACCTTTTTCATTATATTCTCAAAGGTCACACCTTCCCTGACGAAATGCTTATGGTGAATATGTCCCTTATCCTCAAACCAAACAAGGATCATACCCTCCCTCAAAATTATCGCCCTATCTTGGTTATCAATAATGATCTAAAAATATTTGGTCGTCTTCTGGCAGATAGACTTTCCACCATCATTACATCACTGATCTCCCCAGACCAAACCCATTTCATCCCAACCACACAGATGACTGATAATATTGGCCTCAAACATTATCCAAGATGCAGATCTTTTCTCCCGTAAAGTATTACTTTAACCTCCCTGGCGGTATGATTATGTCAGGAATTATTTACCAAAAGCGGTACAATTTTTTGCATGGAAATTTGGCGTTATGTATTATAGGCCTACAATTCTTAGTAATTACTGACTTAAACCTGACCAAAACAAGACTCTAGTAGACATCCCAGATGTGATAAATTTGAAACACAAACGCATGAATTATAATCTAATCAATAATATAATTTTATTATATAATATATATATATATATATATATATATATATATATATATAAACATATACATATGCATGCATACCTGTGTATATATATATATATATATATATATATATACACATATATATATATATATATATATATATATATATATATATATATATATATATATATATATATATATATATGCATATATATATACACACGTATGTATGTATGTATGTATGTATATATATATATATATACAGTATAAGTGTGTGTGTGTATATATATATATTTATATGTATACATACTTTAACTTATTTATAGCTTTTTATTATATTATAATTTATGATTTTGTGTTTCAAACTTTATCATACCCGAGATGTTATAAAGAAGAATGCACAGTGAAAAACAAATCATATGTATACAGTTGGTTTGGGCTGCTCATTCTTAAGAATTACATGCAAAATAATGGTACCGCTTTCAGCACCTAAAATCGGAAACAATCATACCGCCAGGGAGGTTAAAGTTCATGTGCCTGTAAAGGGAGGCTTCCCAATACTTTTGAGAATATAGTGTATGATTGAAGAAATGCGTTACATCCTCCATACAGGTACTCTTTGTCTTCTCACCATCCTCTGGCATTCCAAGGTGTTTTTTTGCTCCGGACTTTTCTCGCAGAAGAATGAGGCAGTTGTGATTTTAATTAGTGGCATTTATTGAGGTGGAACAAAAGCTGCAGCCCCAGATGTTCAGATTTAGCAATACAGATGTTAATTAAGGTGATTAGAGCAGCAGAACCGCCTCAGGAACAGGAATTTTGTGATGGTTGTAAATTGAACAAGTAACATCTAACTTGGGATGCTAAAAGACGTATCTCTCCGTGTTCTCTACACAGCGCACCGTGACAACCTAATGATATTATTTATTACTGCACCTACAGCAATTACAGGTTAAAGCAGAACTGTAGGCAAAAATCGAATGAATGTTCTACACTACTTATATCTGTTTTTATTCTGTGTTGTATTGAAATGTGTGCGGTTATCATTGTTTTAAGTATGCTGACATCTAGTGGTGGTTTTGAGGCACTATAACTTGTTTACTTTGGCATTTGGTATCTGCCTCTGTCCTCCCCTCCTGTTTAGCGTTAGTTGACTCCTAGCTAGATGTTCTCTGTTTCTTCCAGGTTCCCTCAGTCAGTATTAATTAGTTTGAATAAAAACAAGGGAAAGTTAGGGATTTTATATGAAACCGCGGGTGCAATCCAAGGGAACTGGATGAATGAGTGATAACGTATGTATGATTAATATGTGTATATGTAAGGTCATAACACAATAAAAATATGTAGCAATGTTTCCAGGCCTTGGCCCTGAGGTGGGTCTGCCATTAGCACCGGTAACACTCCCAACACATTTAAGTTGTGACCCCAGGTGTGAGAACTGAGACAATGACCATTCCGGCATCTTTGGTTTGTTTTGTTTATTGTATATTGGGGATGGGGGAAGGGAATGAGTGGGATACTCCTCTGGCTCAACTAGGTTTGACTGGGACACTGTACAGAAAATGCCCATTGGCGCTGTATTGACACCAGCTGAATGCCGACTAGCGCTTCCTGGCGCTCAAAGATACTGTGAATACTGAACTCATGCTAGAACTTCGACTTTAACTTGTTTGTTAACTCAGAAGATCCAGGACTGTAGAACACTTGACTCCTGACACTCGATGTAGCTCAAAAGTCACTGAACAGCTCCCTCCAGCCCTTCACTGACTGAGGTAGCTCCTTGTCACTGCTTGTGCTGCTGCAACTCTTAACTCTGTACATTGCACACTGGCTCTTAAGGGCCCAACCACTGGTACCCCCTTTAACACTTCAGGGTCCTCTGACTAGGTACCCCCTTTAACACTTCAGGGTCCTCTGACTAGGTGCCCCCACTAACACTTCAGGGTCCTCTGACTAGGTACCCCCACTAACACTTCAGGGTCTTCTGACTAGGTACCCCCACTAACACTTCAGGGTCCTCTGACTAGGTACCCCCACTAACACTTCAGGGTCCTCTGACTAGGTACCCCCACTAACACTTCAGGGTCTTCTGACTAGGTACCCCCACTAACACTTCAGGGTCCTCTGACTAGGTACCCCCTCTGACACTTCAGGGTCCTCTGACTAGGTACCCCCACTAACACTTCAGGGTCCTCTAACTAGGCACCCCCTTTACAGCTAGCTGACTCCTGGATCCCTGGAACCTTCTGTGGAGTGGTCCCCTCTACACTTGGCAGACCCCTAGGGGCAGTTCGCAATACTCATGACCTTGGCAGGCTTTCCTGGAACTGAACCCCTATTCCTCCACTGGTCCTCGGCACACCGGATCCTCTCTGCAGCTTAACTCAGCATTCTCTGGATTCCCAGGCAGCCACCCGGAACACCCGATCCTTCTGACAGGAGGAGAGACAGCCGTACTCTCCCTCCTGGGACTCTGCTTCCCGCCAAAGATGCTGCGTCATGTGTTCCCCTCAAACATATACCCACTCCAAGAATCCTCTTTGGCAGAATCTGCCTTCTGGGGTAGATACAGGCCTGAGTGTGTCTCTGATTGTGTTTCCTCCACTGCCCAATGAGAACCCTCTCATGGAGCCAGTGGGGAGACTCCCCTCTCATGCAGACACACCTGGGAGACATGACAGCCCAGCTGAAATCATGGCCCTGCTGTTAAGCAGCCAAGGCCCACTATACTTTACCTAGCACCTACCTTGTAGGGTGCTACAAATATGTATAATATCACATTTAATTCATGTAGAAACACATGAAATATAATATGGTAATAATGATAATAACAGATTATTACATATAATAAATACATGAATAACAGCATATTGATACAAACCATAACATGATTGCACATATCAATGTCAATATTGACCTGAATGTCTCTCTAATCAAGCAACAACATAGAACCACATTGTTGCCTTATGAGGAGTTTATGTGTAATCTCCATTAGTAATTGTAAATAGATGGATGCAAATATATATATTACGAGATATTGAGTTTTGGTTGCAAACACATAGTTGATATATGATTGTAGATTTTTAAGTTGTGTAAACCAGTCTGACCAAAAAAATTGCAAAATCAAATGTTTATATTTATTTATATCAAATATATGCAGTATATATTTATTTATATTAGTAAAATAACACATTTTTTAAAATTAATTAACTACTTTTAAGATTACCTCAGGAGTTATTTTAAGGCAAAAATTAATAAAGTATTTATCTCTCAGTGAATTTACCACAAGTAACCAGTAACTTTACAAAAAAGTGTAATTCACCGACTTAAAGCGTAACTCCACTTTTGTTGAGAAAAAAAAACCTTCCCCTCTGGGTGATCTCTGTACATTGCAGGGATTATAACAAACTTTGTTGCAGATTCCGACCTTTTGTTATTCTGAAGAAATCATTGTTTGTTCCTCTGTGCTGAGTTGGTCTAATGGGAGTGGTTTCATAATTATCTATCAGCTGTGGCAGCTGCAGAGCTCTAATGAGGAAATCTGCTGGGCCTGCGTCCCTTTAGACGTGTTCCTATTGGGAGTATCTCACCAAAAATGACATTTTTGTTGCAGGGGATGCCAGAAATCTGACTTGTATCTTAGTGCAGACTTCTGGGAAAATTGGTGAGCCAATCACACAAGCAGGAAATGATGTTTCTGGGGGTGTGGTTAGTATACATTCTGTGTACAGAACAGCTCCAGGCGGCCATATTGTATTGCATTTTCAGAAAAATGACAACAGCTGCAGATTGGAAAGGAATTTATAATAACATTCAATGATAACATGATTTGTGTCGCAACTGTATACGCTATATTTTTTTTTCTTTATTTGCTATTTTTTCCCCCCCCACGAAAGTGGAGTTAACCACTTTACCACTGGAGGACTTTGCTGTCTTACGTCTGGGCCACTTTTTGCGATTCGGCACTGTGCGACTTTAACTGACAATTGCGCGGTCATGCAACGCCGTACCCAAACGAAATTTACGTCCTTTTTTTCCCACAAACAGAGCTTTCTTTTAGTGGTATTTGATCACCTGTGCAATTTTTACTTTTTGCGCTACAAACAAAAAAAGAGCGACAATTTTGAAAAAATAACAATATTTTTCACATTTTTTATATGAAATTCCCCCAAAAAAATGTAAAATCAAAATGTTTTAACATTTTAGGCCAACTTGTTTTCTGCTACCTATTTTTGGTAAAAAAAAATTGCAATAAGCATATTTTGATTGGTTTGCGCAAAAGTTATTGCGTTTACTAACTACGGGAAAGATTTCTGTCGTTTTTGGTGTTTTTTTTTTAACGCGTAATGGCGGCGATCTGCGATTATTTTTGCGGAACTGCGACATTGCGGTGGACAGATCGGACCCTTGACTGACATTTTTGACACTTTTGGGGTTACCAGTGACATTACTGCAGTAATCAGTGCTATACATATGCACTGTTACTGTAATAATGACACTGGCAGGGAAGGGGTTAATTTTATTGGAGAGGGAGGGGTTAATGTATGCCTGGTGCTTACTGACGTGTGTGGGGGGAGGTGACTGAGTGACACAGGGACAGATCACATGTTCAGCTATGCTGAACCCTGCAATCTGTCATTGCCTGTCACTTAGGAGATCCGCCCGCTTGTGTTTACACAAGCGGGCGGATCTCCACACTCGATCCCCGACGATCGGGGAAGAGCAGCGGCGATCGCCGCTGCTCCTCCCCTGGCCCAATTCCCACTGTAACTGAATACAGCGGGAGGGAGCCTCCGCCGGCACGCCCGCCCTGCCGAGAAGGGGGAGTGTCTGCCGACGTAGGTCTACGTCGTCAGACCTACAAGAGCCACTTTGCCGCAGTACAGCTCTAGTGAGAAGACGGCAAGTGGTTAAGTCAATCAATCAGAAATGCTGAATTTTATGAACCCTTCCAAAGTTTCAATGCATTTTTTTTTTTTTTTTTTTAACATATGTGAAGTTTATTTACTTAAGTAGTTCGCTAACAGTTCCTCTTAGACTTGCGCTTACCTTAATTGCACGCATAAATCATAATCTAACATAAGTGGTGATTTAATGTGCGATACATTGAGATTCAGCCAGACGCCTACCAATTACACCGAGCGCCTTCCATAACAGCCTAACGTACAAAATTTAATTCAAAGCTTGATTACTGAAACACTTGGCAATTTGAGAACATTGATTAGTCATTTAAGATGATGAAACAAAGATGGATGTTAAACATGCAATCCTACATCAAAAAGTATGGGGGGGGGGGGATGATGGCAAAAAAAAAAAAAAAAAAAATGAAAAGAAAAAAACAACAAAGGTGTACTAGGAAGACTTTACTATAAGTGGACCTGTACATCACTTCACAGGACCACAGGGGGAGCCAATCAGCTGGTCCGGCGGCCGCAATGTCTGCCAGGCACCCCATGGAGACAGAACGGCGGTCTGCCATTGTAAACACAGCACAGGGATCCTCATATTTAGGAACGCAGGTCTATGTGTTTTCAGCAAGCCAATCCCCCCACACAGTTAGAAAGCACCTCCTAGGGACACACTTAACCCTTTGATCACCCCCTTCCCTGCCAGGTGTCATTATTACATTAACAGTGCATATTTTTAGCCCCTGATTACTGTAGTAATGTCACTGGTCCCCCCCAAAAGTCTCAGAAATGTCAGTTAGGGATCCGATCTGTTCGCCGCAATGTCGCAGACCCGCTAAAAAAAAATCGCAGATCGTCGCCATTACTGGTAAAAAATAAATAAAGAAATAAAAATGACAAATCTTTCCCCTAGTTTGTAGACGTGATAACTTTTGCGCAAACCTATTAATATACTCTTATTGGGCTTTTTTTACTTAAAATATGTAGCAGAATACAAATTGGTCTAGAATTATGAAACAATTTGATTTTTTTTTTTTTTTTTTTTTATTGGGAATGTTTTATAGCAGAAAGTAAAAAATATTGTTTTTTCCTTTCAGAATTGTCGCTTTTTTTTTTTTATTAAGAGCGCAAAAAAAAAAAAAAAATCGCACAGGTGGTCAAATACCACCAAAAGAAAGCTCTATTTGTGGGAAAAAAAGGACATTTATTTGGGTACAGCGTTGCATGACTGAGCAATTGTCCATTAAAGTACTGATTTCTGTAGTAATGTCACTGGTCCCCCCAAAAGTGTCAGAAATGTCAGTTAGGGATCCGATCTGTTCGCTGCAATGTCGCAGACCCGCTAAAAAAAAAAAATCGCAGATCGCCGCCATTACTAGTAAAAAAATAAATAAAGAAATAAAAATGACTTACATTTTTCCCCTAGTTTGTAGATGTGATGCAAACCAATCAATATACTCTTATTGGGTTTTTTTTACTTAAAATATGTAGCAGAATACATATTGGTCTAAAATTATGAAAAAATTATTTTTTTTTATTTTTTTTATTGGGAATGTTTTATAGCAGAAAGTAAAAAATATTGTTTTTTTTTTTTTTTGTTTTTTCAGAATTGTTGCTTTTTTTTATTAATAGCGCAAAAAATAAAAATCGCACAGGTGATCAAATGCCACCAAAAGAAAGCTCTATTTGTGGGGAAAAAAAGGACATTTATTTGGGTACAGTGTTGCAAGAATGAGCATTTGTCTGTTAAAGTAACGCAGTGCCGAGCCGCAAAAAATGGCCTGGTCATTATGGGGGAAAAACTTCTGGTCCAGAAGTGGTTAAAGTCAACATGATTTTTTTTTGCTTTTAAAGGTAAATGAGAGATTTGGCTTTTTTTATTACCCCAGATCTCTCAATAAAGAGGACTTGTCATGCCTTATTACTATTGGGAGGGAGGTTTACATTCCTTGTAATAGGAATAAAAGTGATCAAAAAAAATAAAAAATAAAATAAATAAGAAAAAAAAATAGATTTTTGTCTTACCGTAAAAAATCATTTTCTCTGAGGTTCACTGATGGACACAGCTCCATGTCTTTAGCTTTTGGGCTATATGCTGCTCTCTCTTCAGGAGTAGGCCTAGGCGGAAACCTTTTTGGTTACGCCCCTGAGGAAGTCCCAGGGGGTTACATAGTTACATAGTAGAGTGAGAGGACTGGGAAACAAGGATTTCGGGCACAAATGTTTTTTTAAAAACAAATTATTTTATTCAAAACATATTTAAAACCAAAGAAAAATACAGGCATATAATTGTGTGTTAAGGACCAGACTAGACCCATAGATGGTCTATACTGTGGTGTATCTTAATACATACAGTTTAGAACAATGGTTTACATACATCTTAAAGTACAGAACAATTAGTAGTCATATTATTCTCAGGACTATTCACTCACGATCAGACAAAAACCACCGGCGGACACCAAAATAGACAAGGTGTCGGTCCGTGGGATCAACTGAGAGTGTGAATTAACTTCCACCATATAATATTTGACCTTTGCTCGACATGTTTCGCTTTCTTAGGAGAAAAGCTTCATCTGGAGCATATCATTTCGTTTGTCTGTGTAAAGAACGATATTGTTTAGACATGTTGCATGAAGATAACATTATTTATGATGTTTCATAATACCGTGTCCATTATTCCACTTAGTTAAAAATATACACATATATTGCATTTAAATAGGTCCTTGTATTTTTTGTATACATGTATCAACACAATATATCATTGAGTCTTAAGTTGCGTCTAGCATCCAAGGAGGTATTCGGTTGGGGGAGATCAAGCGCCGGGGATTACCAAAAGCGAGGCATATGTGGGGACCCACCCCGTAATTACATTGTCACCAAGATATAAAAAGTGGTACATATGGTAAACAGAGGGGGGGACATACATACCTGTACAGTAATAGTCAGGCATAAATCTCAATTCTGTAGGGGAGTTTTTTAACGAAGAGGACTGTTGTGCGTTTGTGGAAAGCGCCGTATTTTGGCACCTATATGAGCATGTAGTAGTGAGGGTAATCACTCCATATTTACTAGATAGATAAGAAAAAGGAATAGATGTTTTTTAAAAGGGACCAGTTAGTATATTAGTTCTATAATTATTATTAAAAGATCGAAAAAAAGAGTATGTGCTAGCCAAGAAGGCTGGAACATTCCAGGGTGACAAAGACAAAAGGAAAAAGAAAGAAAAAATAATAATATATATATATGCATACTGCATGCATGTGAGTAGATTGCATAGACATCCACAGAGACCCAGTAGTTGTCCCAGAAAAGGGTGATTAAAGAATTCATATTGGCTTAGTAAACAGGGATAGATAATTAGACATATAATTGGAACAAGGTAACGAATCCATATATGGGAACTCTCCGTGCAGTAATGGGCCACCCATGGAGTATCCAACATCTTAATTTGTACTTTTGATATATATAAATATCCATGTGTATATAAATCCTTATACATAGGATGGAGTTAAATCTTAGGCATGGTATCAAGTTTGTACCCGAATAAACGTTTCTATAATCCAGTGAGTGTAACCCACATTGAATATGCACGGATGATTCCATCATGGAGTCAGAATGCATGCTGTATTAAACTAATAATAGCAAAAAGGAATGATGATAGGATATCATAGGATACAATAGAACAGCTCACCAGACCTGGAGAGGACGGGAGCCTAATGCATGTAGCGTGTCCCTTATAGTTGTCTAAACGCTGTATAACAGAATAAGATTAAAGTAAGTATGTGGGTCCCAACAAAAGTAAAATAAACGTTAGTGCCACATGCTAAGGGTGAAGCTGTATCACTTACTCCGTGCCGCGCTATTCCAAACTTGCACACAGTCCTCGCCGGATGGGGTAATGCCGCCATACAGGGGTGTGTGGCCATCGCCCTTAAATGGCGTGGATCCCGGGCGGTTCGTCAGCAGACGTCACCGCCCCGGCCACTCCCCCCGGAACATCGCCAGAGAGCAGGCACGGGGACACCCCGCCAACGCTCTCCACCATGTCCGAGGTGTAACTGGACCACATGAAGGCAGGAACTGCCTCCGTAGTCCATACAGGTGCCACAGGAAGTTCCGCCCGAATGGGCGGAGCTGCACTGTGGCCCGTCTGGCCGCACATATCTCGTTAGTTTTGGAGAGTCCTCAGCGCTTACCCACAACGCCCCCTCAGGATCTGTCAGCAATTACATGGAAAAGAACTAAATGCCTGTAAAGAGAACACAAATAGATAATACATATTAAAAGCATCCATATACAAATGCATATATTTAACCACATATTGTTACAGTACATGATATGTTCCTGAAAAAACAGGATAGATACATCAATCATTTTTCAAAGGTATTTCATCAATATTAGTTTGTTGTATAATATAGAAGAACAATAGGGGCATTCTACAGTGGTTGCCCTAGTGAAAGGATAGGGACAGAAAAGCCCCCTACTTAAGACACTCTCATATTTTTTCTCTCAACAACAAATGTGTATATATGCTACCACAAGTGCAAACATATATTTCCTTAAGGATATAATTTTCTTACGTCATTTAGATTTTTTTAAAAAACTGGTCATGGACATCATGATGGAATGGGAAGGATACCAGAAGATCAATGGTTGAGCATATCGAGGAGTCGTATGACAAGAGCTGACATAGGCAAAATAATAGCTCATATTAAGATTAAGATCAGTGAGGTATCGGGAGGAGGAAGAAGGTCACGCCATAGAAACCAGGCAGACATCACGACCAAAAACACCCCATATATATGTCCATTCCACATCTAGAGCGTGCATCTCCGGACACTGGGCCCACCCCCAATGGGCGAGTAAACAGTCTTCATAAAAAAGGTTTGTACGATTGGGTCTCATTCAAACCAGGTCTAGATGTGGCACTGAGACGCTCTATCCAGAGAGTTTCTCAAAGAGAAAGTTTTGAGAAAGTTCAAAGAGAAACTCTCTGGATAGAGCGTCTCAGTGCCACATCTAGACCTGGTTTGAATGAGACCCAATCGTACAAACCTTTTTTATGAAGACTGTTTACTCGCCCATTGGGGGTGGGCCCAGTGTCCGGAGATGCACGCTCTAGATGTGGAATGGACATATATATGGGGTGTTTTTGGTCGTGATGTCTGCCTGGTTTCTATGGCGTGACCTTCTTCCTCCTCCCGATACCTCACTGATCTTAATCTTAATATGAGCTATTATTTTGCCTATGTCAGCTCTTGTCATACGACTCCTCGATATGCTCAACCATTGATCTTCTGGTATCCTTCCCATTCCATCATGATGTCCATGACCAGTTTTTTAAAAAAATCTAAATGACGTAAGAAAATTATATCCTTAAGGAAATATATGTTTGCACTTGTGGTAGCATATATACACATTTGTTGTTGAGAGAAAAAATATGAGAGTGTCTTAAGTAGGGGGCTTTTCTGTCCCTATCCTTTCACTAGGGCAACCACTGTAGAATGCCCCTATTGTTCTTCTATATTATACAACAAACTAATATTGATGAAATACCTTTGAAAAATGATTGATGTATCTATCCTGTTTTTTCAGGAACATATCATGTACTGTAACAATATGTGGTTAAATATATGCATTTGTATATGGATGCTTTTAATATGTATTATCTATTTGTGTTCTCTTTACCGGCATTTAGTTCTTTTCCATGTAATTGCTGACAGATCCTGAGGGGGCGTTGTGGGTAAGCGCTGAGGACTCTCCAAAACTAACGAGATATGTGCGGCCAGACGGGCCACAGTGCAGCTCCGCCCATTCGGGCGGAACTTCCTGTGGCACCTGTATGGACTACGGAGGCAGTTCCTGCCTTCATGTGGTCCAGTTACACCTCGGACATGGTGGAGAGCGTTGGCGGGGTGTCCCCGTGCCTGCTCTCTGGCGATGTTCCGGGGGGAGTGGCCGGGGCGGTGACGTCTGCTGACGAACCGCCCGGGATCCACGCCATTTAAGGGCGATGGCCACACACCCCTGTATGGCGGCATTACCCCATCCGGCGAGGACTGTGTGCAAGTTTGGAATAGCGCGGCACGGAGTAAGTGATACAGCTTCACCCTTAGCATGTGGCACTAACGTTTATTTTACTTTTGTTGGGACCCACATACTTACTTTAATCTTATTCTGTTATACAGCGTTTAGACAACTATAAGGGACACGCTACATGCATTAGGCTCCCGTCCTCTCCAGGTCTGGTGAGCTGTTCTATTGTATCCTATGATATCCTATCATCATTCCTTTTTGCTATTATTAGTTTAATACAGCATGCATTCTGACTCCATGATGGAATCATCCGTGCATATGCAATGTGGGTTACACTCACTGGATTATAGAAACGTTTATTCGGGTACAAACTTGATACCATGCCTAAGATTTAACTCCATCCTATGTATAAGGATTTATATACACATGGATATTTATATATATCAAAAGTACAAATTAAGATGTTGGATACTCCATGGGTGGCCCATTACTGCACGGAGAGTTCCCATATATGGATTCGTTACCTTGTTCCAATTATATGTCTAATTATCTATCCCTGTTTACTAAGCCAATATGAATTCTTTAATCACCCTTTTCTGGGACAACTACTGGGTCTCTGTGGATGTCTATGCAATCTACTCACATGCATGCAGTATACATATATATATATATATTATTATTTTTTCTTTCTTTTTCCTTTTGTCTTTGTCACCCTGGAATGTTCCAGCCTTCTTGGCTAGCACATACTCTTTTTTTCGATCTTTTAATAATAATTATAGAACTAATATACTAACTGGTCCCTTTTAAAAAACATCTATTCCTTTTTCTTATCTATCTAGTAAATATGGAGTGATTACCCTCACTACTACATGCTCATATAGGTGCCAAAATACGGCGCTTTCCACAAACGCACAACAGTCCTCTTCGTTAAAAAACTCCCCTACAGAATTGAGATTTATGCCTGACTATTACTGTACAGGTATGTATGTCCCCCCCTCTGTTTACCATATGTACCACTTTTTATATCTTGGTGACAATGTAATTACGGGGTGGGTCCCCACATATGCCTCGCTTTTGGTAATCCCCGGCGCTTGATCTCCCCCAACCGAATACCTCCTTGGATGCTAGACGCAACTTAAGACTCAATGATATATTGTGTTGATACATGTATACAAAAAATACAAGGACCTATTTAAATGCAATATATGTGTATATTTTTAACTAAGTGGAATAATGGACACGGTATTATGAAACATCATAAATAATGTTATCTTCATGCAACATGTCTAAACAATATCGTTCTTTACACAGACAAACGAAATGATATGCTCCAGATGAAGCTTTTCTCCTAAGAAAGCGAAACATGTCGAGCAAAGGTCAAATATTATATGGTGGAAGTTAATTCACACTCTCAGTTGATCCCACGGACCGACACCTTGTCTATTTTGGTGTCCGCCGGTGGTTTTTGTCTGATCGTGAGTGAATAGTCCTGAGAATAATATGACTACTAATTGTTCTGTACTTTAAGATGTATGTAAACCATTGTTCTAAACTGTATGTATTAAGATACACCACAGTATAGACCATCTATGGGTCTAGTCTGGTCCTTAACACACAATTATATGCCTGTATTTTTCTTTGGTTTTAAATATGTTTTGAATAAAATAATTTGTTTTTAAAAAAACATTTGTGCCCGAAATCCTTGTTTCCCAGTCCTCTCACTCAATTAGCAATTAAGGATAGGGACACACCCTAAATTGGATACTTCATGTCCCAGATAGCTGCTGTCTGTGGATACATGGCCTAGAATAAAAATAGTTACATAGTAGTTGAGGTTGAATAAAGACAATAGTCCATCCAGTTCAACCTGTGTAGGTGTGTGTGGCCGTAATCATCTCTCATACCCCTGAATTTTCTGATCATTGAGATGTACGTCCAAGAGTCTTTTGAAAGCCATACTTCCCGCAGAAACCACCTCTTATGGTAGAGAATTCCACAATCTTGTAGCCCTAACAGTAAAGAACCCCCTGCTTTGCCTGAGGTTAAAACGCTTCTCTTCTCTAATCGCATTGTATGTCCTTTTGACTGAATAGCTTTTTTTCTATGCTGAGATCACCATTGAGGTATTTATAAATTGCTATCATGTCCCCTCTCAGGTGTCTTCTCCAGGGAGAATAAATCCAGTGATTGCAGACGCTCTTCATAATTAAGGTCCTCCAATCCCCTAATCAGTTTAGTTGCTCTTCTCTGGACTCTCTCCAGCTCCAACACATCCCTCCTGAGGACTGGGGACCAGAACTGGACAGGATACTCCAGATGTGGTCGGACCAGAGTTTTATAAAGTGGTAGAATTATAGTTTTATCTCTGGAATACATCCCTTTCTTTATGCATGCTAATATTCTGTCAGCTTTGACAGCTGCCAAAGGGTATATCATCACTTCCTGCTATAGGACTCCAGTTTGTAACAGAGGAACATATAACACAACCCAACAGAGGGGCAGGTGATGTGTCCATCATTGAACCTCAGAGAAAAGGATTTTACGGTAAGACAAAAATCCAGTTCTCTTTTGTTCACTGACGGACACAGCTCCATGTCCTCAGACCAGGGGAGGACTGGGCCAGGGGTCAGGGGGGCAATTGCCCCCCGGGCTGCTCTGATGCCCCATAAAAAGGCTGCACTGCTTCTGCCACAGACATGTCTAAAGGATTCCTGGTGAAACGAAGTAAAAAGTCCCTGCCATTGACCTACTGTACTGAGTGCGGGTTGAAGACAAGGACAGAGTGCAGGCCTCTCCCCTCCCCCCAGCATGGATGATGTAAACTCTGTCTGAGCAGAGGCCAGTTTCATGCCCCACTAGATCCCCTTCTTCCTCCGCCACCCCCGACCGAGCTGTCCAAGCTGCCCCTAACCGCCTCCTGCTGGCCAGGTCGGGAACCCGGATTGAGCCAGTAAGAGAGTATCTGGAGCAGGGCTTCAGCTTGCAATGGGGGTCAGGAGGAGGCTGGCAAGAGGGAGAGTGGGCCAAGTCAATGCACCATGGGCTTCTGGTTTGTACTTGCCCCCTGGGCCAAAAGTTGCCAGTCTGCCCCTGCCTCAGACCATTGGGATGTCCCAAAGCAGTGTCAATATGAGGGGTGGGGGAAAAAAAAAAAACACAGCAATACACAGAATTCCCAACAAGGCTAAACACAGCCAACCAGGTAAAAACAGGAGCTCAACTAATAACAGGAGCTCACCACCAGAAGCGGAAGCCTCTGCAACAGCAGCCTGCAAAACTTTGCGGCCAAACGTCGCATCCGAAGATGCAAGTACATCCACCTTATAAAAGTTGTGAATGTGTGTACAGACGACCACGTAGCTACTTTGAACACCTGAACCACTGACGCCTGATGACGGAAGGCCCAAGAGGCACTAAGCGCCCTCTTAGCCCCCGTTCACACTGGGGCGACCTGTCAGGCGACCTGGTCGCCTGACAGTTCGCCGCAGGTCGCCTGCCATACAGAAACTATGGACCCGTTCTAATAGGAGCGACACAAGTCGCTCCGACTTAGAAAAAGGGTCCGGAGCTTCTTTGGGGCGACCCGGAGTGCCCTGCATTGACTTCAATGTTATGAAGTCCGTGCCGGCCGCTCCGAGGTCACGGTGCGAGCAGCGCGCCGCGACCTGTGAGGTCGCCCGGCGAAGTAGCGTCACCCCAGTGTGAACGGGGCCTCAGAATGCTCTTTAACAGGGAAAAGAGGAACCTGACACTTAATGGAATAGTATATTAAAAAAGAATAGCGCGCAAATGCAAAAGAAATTACTACCAAATCTGAAGAGAGTCCATAAATAAAAATGGGGGTTTGGTCCCACCATATGGCCATATCGTGCTCAAGCCCACTACTGCGTCAAAGTACCCCATTATCAGTGGGTCCTACACTATCCATGAAAAAAGAGATGAATCCAGCCCTTCTAACCCTTGGAGATAACACTCCTTGCTGGGGAAGATGTGCAAATGCACTACAGGGGACTCCTCCCATATCCACTCGATGGTGGACACTGATTGAGTACAGGTGTGTGTGGGGGGTGGGGAGGGCTGCTCAACCTCGATAGTCTGGTCAGACCGAATACATAATAAACAGGCAAAAATTTTTTTTAATATACATGTCTTTTGGTTCATAGCTGCAGCAGCTTTAGAAATACATGGGTATGCTCCCCCAAATTTTTTGCCTGTTTATTATGTATTCGGTCTGACCAGACTATCGAGGTTGAGCAACCCTCCCCACCCCCCCACACACACCTGTACTCAATCAGTGTCCACCATCAAGTGGATATAGGAGGAGTCCCCTGTAGTGCATTTGCACATCATTCCCAGCAAGGAGTATTATCTCCAAGGGTTAGAAGGGCTGGATTCATCTCTTTTTCATGGATAGTGTAGGACCCACTGATAATGGGGTACTTTGACGCAGTGGTGGGCTTGAGCACGATATGGCCATATGGTGGGACCAAACCCCCATTTTTATTTATGGATTGTCTTCAGATTTGGTAGTTATTTCTTTTGCATTTGCGCGCTATTCTTTTTTAATATACATGTCTTTTGGTTCATAGCTGCAGCAGCTTTAGAAATACATGGGTATGCTCCCCCAAATTTTTTGCCTGTTTATTATGTATTCGGTCTGACCAGACTATCGAGGTTGAGCAACCCTCCCCACCCCCCACACACACCTGTACTCAATCAGTGTCCACCATCAAGTGGATATAGGAGGAGTCCCCTGTAGTGCATTTGCACATCATTCCCAGCAAGGAGTATTATCTCCAAGGGTTAGAAAGGCTGGATTCATCTCTTTTTCATGGATAGTGTAGGACCCACTGATAATGGGGTACTTTGACGCAGTGGTGGGCTTGAGCACGATATGGCCATATGGTGGGACCAAACCCCCATTTTTATTTATGGATTGTCTTCAGATTTGGTAGTTATTTCTTTTGCATTTGCGCGCTATTCTTTTTTAATATACATGTCTTTTGGTTCATAGCTGCAGCAGCTTTAGAAATACATGGGTATGCTCCCCCAAATTTTTTGCCTACTTAATGGAATAGCCCTGCACCACCGTCTGCCTGATCCACTTGGGAATGGTCGCAGCAGACGCGGCCTGTCCCTTACGAGGTCCATCCGTAAGAACAAACAAAGAATCGGATTTCCGAATTGGTTCAGTCACTGCCAGGTACACCCAAATAGTCCTTACCACATCCAAGGAATGTAAGGCAATTTTCTTAGGATGTTTTGGCTTAGAACATAGGGATGGTAACACAATATCCTCATTCAAATGAAACCTCAAGACAACCTTAGAAAGGAACACCTGAACACCGCAAACAGGGGAAAAGTTTGTTCGAACAAACTCCATTGAAATCTTAGGGACTCGAACCTGACCCTATGAATCACCAGGTAAGGCGACGGACAGGACAACGCAGCCAACACTAACACCCGACATGTGGAAGTAATAGCTACTAAGAAAGCCACCTTCTGCGACAGAGTGAGCAGAGGAAAATCTTGAATAATTTCAAAAGGAGGCTCTTGAAGTACCGACAGTACCAAATTGAGAACTCCCTGCACAAAAGTGTGAACCAAGGACTTTGCCACCAACGGCCTTTGGAAAAATATAGCCAAGGCAGAAATCTGGCCCTTGATGGTGCCCAGAGTCAAACGTTGATCTACACCTAATTGTAAAAACTCCAACAGGCGAGACACAGAAAAGGAACGGGGAGAATCCCCCCGAGACTCACACCAAGTAATGTAAGCCTTCCAAACTGTATGATAAGCCTTTCTGGAAGTAGATTTCCTAGCTTTTAACAATGTAGGAATCTCTGACTCCGACAGCCCTCTGTCCTTCAGCACCTGGCTTTCAACAGCCATGCCGTTAAAGCCAGCGACCATAAAGCAGGATGAAAGATTGGTCCCTGAGACAGAAGATCTTCCCTGAGAGGAAGTTTCTAAGGGACGCCTGCTACCAGCCTTACCAGGCCTGCGTACCAAGACCGGCGAGGCCAGTCTGGTTCCACCAGAATGACTGGAATCCCTTCTACCTCGATTTTGCATAACAGTCTCGACAGAAGTTGTAGTGGAGGAAATGCGTAAATCAGAGGATATTGACCCCAAGGGGCCACCAGAGCATCTGTGGCGTCGGCCAGACACCTTGACACGAATCCCTGCACCTTCCTGTTGAGATGGGAGGTCAGCAGGTCTACAACGGGGGTCCCCCACTGAAGACACAGTTGATGAAATACTTCTGGGTGAAGAGACCATTCTCCCGGATCCAAAGTCTGCTGACTGAGATAGTCCACTTGCCGATTCTCTACCCCCAGAATGTGCACAGCAGAGAGGGCCGGAACATATCGTTCTTCCCACTGCAAGATACCGGCCAATTCCCGGGCAGCCATGACACTCTTTGTGCCCCCTTGATGATTGACATATGCCACAGCCGTAGCATTATCCGATTGTATCCGCACAGGGAATCCCTGCAGACGATCCGTCCATTGGGACAGACAAAGCCCGATCGCCCAAATTTCCAGGATGTTGATCGGTAGCCTGGACTCCTCCCAAGTCCAGACACCTTGGGCCGAACACACCCCCAAGACACCTACCCATCTGGACAGACTGGCATCCATAGTGATTACAGTCCAATACAGGGGAAGAAAGGAATTCCCCAGACGCAGGGCCAGGAAGCGGATTTCCCCAGACGCAGGGCCGGGGAGCGGAGCCACCATAGAAGAGACTCCCTCGAAACCCGACTCGACAGGATCAGTTTGTCCAATGACAGCGGATCCTTGTTCCATTTGGTCAGAATCTCTCTTTGCAGAGGTCTGGTGTGGACCGTCTCGAAGCTGGAAACCATCAGACCTAGCACTTGCATGCAAGTCTTGAGTGATGATCGATGGTTGGACAACAGGAGCTGAACCGCATCCTGTAGCTTCAGAAGTTTAGTCTGAGGAAGAAACACCCAGGCTGATGCTGAGTCCAGCGTCAGCCCCAAGTAGTCCAGCTTGGTGGATGGAGTCAGTGCAGATTTCTGAAAATTCAGTGTCCACCCGAATTCCTGTAGAGTTTGCACAGTAATGTCCAAGTCGGATTCTATGGTGAGGAAGAGTCTGCATGAAGAATTAAATCATCCAGGTAACCCAGTACAGTGATCCCCCTTCTGCCATAGCAAGGCCAGAACTGTGAACACCCGAGGAGCTGAGGCGAAACCAAGAGGTAACGCCACAAATTGATAGTGCTCCTTGCCCATGGCAAAACGAAGAAAATGCTGATGCCCAACAGATATTGGAATATGAAGGTAAGCGTCCTTGAGATCGATAGAAGCCATAAGATCTCCTTGATTAAGGAAAGCTACTACCGTGCGGATGGACTCCATCCAAAATTTCTGAATCCGCACAAAGGGGGTCAGAGCCTTGAGATCCAAGATCAGACGAACCTTGGCTTCCTTCCTGAAAACTGTAAACATGTTTGAATAAAAACCATGAAACCGTTCCGACTCTGGAACCGGCACAATAACTCCCTGTGCTAACAGGTCCTGCACTGCTCCGTAGAGGCCCTGTAGCCGCTCGTGAGACAGGCGTAAGTTGGAAGGAAAGAACCTTGCTTGAGGCAAGGACTGAAACTCGATCTTGTAAACAAACAGAATCAGCTTGTGGACCCTTTTGTCCTGAATGAGCAATGTCCACGGATCCAGAAAAAGATGAAGACATACCCCCACCCCAGATGTGGGTGAGGGCGCCCCTTCAGACTGGTGAAGGCTTGTCTGGGAGACCAGAAGTGCCCGCTTTGGACTTACCATTCCAGGGTCTCTTGGAGCCTCCCGCAAAGTTACGGGTGGATCTCGAACCCTTTTCCTGCAATCCGGACGGATGAAAGGGCCGCTTTTGATCCAAAAAGAAAGGACCACGTTTACAACGAGGTTCCTTGTCCTTAGCAACCTGCGGAAGCAATGTACTCTTACCTCCAGTAAGACCCTTAATGATCTCTTCAATAGAGACACCGAAAAAACGGTCACCTACAAAAGGAAGATCAGTCAGCACCTTTTTAAAAGCCTGGTTGGCCAACCAGTTATTCAACCATATTATGTGGTGAAGGATCACCGCCGTTACAGAAACCCTGCTGGGCCAAGGGGCCGCAAGGATGCATCACAGATATACTGTAACCCCTGGATCAACTGATCTGCCAGCTCCACCAGCTCAGGAGTGTTGACTCCCTTCCAGATCCTGGCGTAAAATCTTAGCCCATTCCGTTAAAGTCTGGGCTACCAAGGTGAAAGCAAACACCGGTCTCAAAATTGAACCAGCCACGGTGAAGAGGCACCGGACCAGAGCCTCAGCTCTCTTGTCCACGGGGTCCTTAAAGGATGGGGAATCCTCCACTGGTAACAATGTTATTTAACCTGGAAACCTGAGAATTCACTGACGGTGGAACTGTCAGTTTCTTCAGAAGAGACTCCTCAACGGGATAACTCCTAGCGAAACGCTTAGGTATTCCAACCCATGCATTTCAGGGAATCCCATTGACTTGTGACAATCTCGTCAAAATAGGCAGGAAAGGGGAACACCTTAGTAGCCTTGGAAGATTTGCGGGTGCCAAACTGCACGCCCGCCGCCTCAGCTGAGTCCTCCAACTTTAAAGTTACCAGCACTTACACAATTAGGCTCTCCACCAGTGCTTTTTCATGCGTGGCTGTGGAGGACGACTCATCCTTACTATTAGAGGACTCGGCGTGCGTGCCCGCAGACCCAGTGGGCTGACTCTTGTACGCGGCGGCCAGATCCACCTCAGAATCTGAAGAAGCAAAAGATACAAGTGGAGGTGGGAGGTGCTTCTTGCTAGGCATCCTTTGCAGGGCCATATCTACTTTGGTTACAAGTGACTGCAGGGCTGCTGTTATGGCCACCAGGGCAGAGGGTCCCGCAGCTTCCAGGAGTGGATCAGGTGGTGATATGCACTCCAGAGGCTCCATGGGTGATATGCACTCCAGAGGCTCATTCCCTGGGGAGCTAGCACGTGTGACCGGTGGCTCCGATGGCCACCGGTCACTCACGATCTCCCGCAGCAGAGGGAGAAACACAGCTGTCTGTCATCCTCCCTTAAATCATCACAAAGGCTATGCGATCCTGCTGTATAGGATCGCATGTCTCTGTGATGATCTAACAATCCACACCCCCTGACAGTTAGAATCACGCCCCTAGGGTCACACTTAACCCCTTGATCACCAAAAAAGTTAACCCCCTTCCCTGCCAGTGTCATTTTGACAGTAACAGTGCATTTTTATAGCACTGATTACTGTAGTAATGTCACTGGTCCCCCCAAAAGTGTCAAAAATGTCAGTTAGGGGTCCGATTTGTCAGCCGCAATGTCGCAGTTCCCAAAAAAAAAAAATAGCAGATTGCCGCCATTACTAGTTAAAAAAAACAATAAAAATGACATAAATCTTTCCTGTAGTTAGTAAACATAATAACTTTTGCGCAAACCAATAAAAATACGCTTATTGCAATTTTTTTTACCAAAAATATGTAGCAGAAACAAATTCGCCTAAAATGTTAAAACATTTTGATTTTTACATTTTTTTTTTTTGGAGAATTTCATATAAATAAATTTAAAAAATATTGTTATTTTTTCAGAATTGTCTCTCTTTTTTTGTTTAGCAAGAAGAAAAATTCCCCTAATGGGGGGACTTTATAGGCACTCGATTATAACATATACACAAATTGAATTTTACAAATAATATTTATTAGAGAAAATTGTTACAAAAAATTAAAAGATTGGCAAGCTTATGTAATACATCACATTAACAGATGGATAGTGACCACATGGCCCCAGGGTAATGACCCGACGCGTTTCGGTGTGTCAGTGATTACTCCTTCCTCAGGGGTGCCCTTGGAAAGTGGTATATTCCACTGTGGTGATTTCGAACAATTAGCCTGCCGACAAGTGTTAAAAACAAGAAATCAGCGTGCTTCAGCCGAACAACAGGGATGCCGTTTGGAAATTGTAGAAAGGGTTCTGAAATTTAGACATAGTCTCAGGTGCAAAATTTCAAAATTTCAGTATTGTGTGCTGACCAGCCTGTATGTGGGCTGGGTGGGGACAGCTGAAACCCAAGAAAGTAGCAGTCCTTCTATGTATCCAGTTTTCACAAAGACATAGAACCGTCAGCTTCCTGTGTTTCCGGCAAATGAGCAAGATTTTGTTTATAGTGCAAAAAATAAAAATCGCACAGGTGATCAAATACCACCAAAAGAAAGCTCTGTTTGTGGGAAAAAAAGAACATCAATTTCATGTGGGTACAGCGTCGCACGACCGCGCAATTGTCCGTTAAAGTCACGCAGTGCCGAATCGCAAAATAGGGCCTGGTCATTGAGCAGCCAAATCCTCCGGGGCTAAAGAGGTTAAAGTAGTTAAAAAAAAAAAGATTGAAAAATACTTTTGAAATTACATTATTTTGGTAAAGATTCTATGAGATTTTAGTGATTGTGTTTACAGCTCCTTTATGTAATATTGGAAATTAAAGGGGTGGGGGGGGTTGTTGTGTTGTGTCTTTTAAACAGGGAATGTTCCTGCTAATTGAAAACAGCCGGAAATCCTAACAACTTCAGTAATCGCAGGTTGGAAAAGAACTTCACCTACTTTGAGAAGACGGATTTTCTTCCTTTTAAATATCGTAAAGTCGGCTGTGAAGAAAGTTAAATTCGGTCCTTATCGGCGGTATTAAATCTTTCCAGTTCTATGACGGGATTAATCCTATTCCACAGAGAAGACTATTTTCCCTCGTACGCTGAGCTCTGCGATAACCTCTCCCAATCGGGGACCCGGCGTGAGCTTATCAACGTATCAGCTGGACATAGATAGGAACTCACCGGCTTCATCTCTGCGTGGCACGATCGGGGCAGAGGGCGTTCAGGAGGGTCAGCGACAACCTGCGGATCCAGGCATTCTCCCCAGCCACAAGAAGCAAACTGCTTATATAAATGTTTATGTGCTCTTTGTTTTTCCTGTTACTCACTAGAATATAAATATACACACACACACAGTATCTCACAAAAGTGAGTACACCCCTCACATTTTTGTAAATATTTTATTCTATCTTTTCATGTGACAACACTGAAGAAATGACACTTTGCTACAATGTAAAGTAGTGAGTGTACAGCTTGTATAACAGTGTAAATTTTCCCTCAAAATAACTCAACACACAGCCATTAATGTCTAAACCGCTGGCAACAAAAGTGAGTACACCCCTAAGTGACAATGTCCAAATCAGGCCCAATTAGCCATTTTCCCTCCCCGGTGTCATGTGACTCGTTAGTGTTACAAGGTCTCAGGTGTGAATGGGGAGCAGGTGTGTTAAATTTGGTGTTATCGCTCTCACTCTCTCATACTGGTCACTGGAAGTTCAACATGGCACCTCATGGCAAAGAACTCTCTGAGGATCTGAAAAAATTGTTGCTCTACATAAAGAAGGCCTAGGCTATCAGAAGATTGATTGAGCCCCGAGCCCACCCAGTTGTGTGACAATAGCGAATGAAAATTTTCTATTGTCACACGGATCCTCCTCCTGGCTAATCAGGAAGCGGGTTCTGATACCCGTTTCCCAATTGGGCGAAAGGAGAAATTTCTCCTTTGGGCATGGAGGGGGAGGGAGGAGACGCAGAAGACAGGGGAAAGAAGCCGAAGCCACCGCCGCCTGCTACTGCAGATGTCCAGGCAGGGTGAGTGAGCCGTGTCCTGTCCTGCCCCTGCGGTGGTCCTGTCCTGCTGTGGTCTGGGGGGGGGGGGTGTATGGTGCCACCCCCTCAGGCCCATGAAGCACCAGCTGCAACTGATCTTGAGCATCAATTTGCCGCCCGACTCAAAGTTCTGCCGGGGTCCAATGAACCCAGCAGGACCCATTGTTGGACTGGCCCTGTGTATATATATATATATATATATATATATATATATATATATATATATATATATATATATATATATATTCATATGGGCTCCTATACAGATATTTTAGAGGTGGCTGTGTGTGTGTGTTTTTTTAGGTGTGTATGATGTGTATTTGGGTACCATTTTAACTGCAACATTTTTTTTCATATTTTTCACTGTTTTGCGATATATATTTTGTGAATCATTAAAGTACATTTATTCTTTACAGCCCAGTGAGTATTGTTATATACCATTTTCATAATTTTTCCTTTGGGTGGTTGAGTTCAAATCTGTTTTTTAACTCAGTTTCTCTAGTTGTTTATTTACCAATAAACTACCACCGTTTAAAATCACACTTTCTTATACATGTGGTGATCAGGGGTTGATCTTGGCACTTTTCCACTGCAAGTACCGGCTCGGCTCTACTCGGCCCTGCTTGGCCCGGTTTGCTTTTCCACTGCTGGTACCGCATGGTACGGTGTTGGAACGGTTCGGTACGGTACGGTATGGTTTGCTTTTCCACTAAAGTAGTACTAAAGTTAAGTGGGTGGGATAACAACGGGGTGGGTGGGATTCTCTGACCAATCAGTGGCTAGTAGTGACTGCATGCAAAGGATTGTGGGATATGGTACCAGTTTGGTAACTGTTGGAACCACAATCGAGTAGGTACTGTTTTTTCAGAGCCGTACCGTACCGTTCGGTTCCATGCAGTGGAAAAGCGCCGCCGTACCGTACCGAACCGTTCCTACACTATACCATGCGGTACCAGCAGTGGAAAAGCACAAAAGCATGCTGAACCATTCGGTTCCATGCAGTGGAAAAGCGCTGTTACATAGTAGGTGAGGTTGAATAAAGACAATAGTCCATCAAGTTCAACCTGTGTAGGTGTGTGTGTGGCTGTAATCATCTCACATACCCCTGAATGTTCTGATCCTTGAGATGTAAGTCTAAGAGTCTTTTTTTTAGAATACCTACTTTAGTTTTTCCTACCTCACATGTGTCCCCATTGCTTAGGTGCCCCCAATGCAAGCCTCATGCTCTGGGGGCACTCGGCAGGAGGGAGGGGCCAGGAGCGTTAGTCTGAGAGCAGGAGGATCGGAGCTGCTCTGTGCAAAACCATTACACAGAGCAGGTAAGTATGACGTGTTTGTTATTTAATTTTTTATAAAAAGAAAGCCTTTAATATTACTTTGTTGCCTCTGTTTCTGTCTTCTCACTCAGGATATAAATATGCCTAAAGTAAAAATCCGCAGGAACCCTGAGTGACATGGAGCAGACGGAGCCAAAACAGCAAGAGAACGTTCTTCCAGAAAAACTCTGAGATCAGACCTCAGGCATCTCGTTCTGTGGTTTGCGCCGAGGTGAGGAGAATGAAATTGTCCCGTTGTTCATTCATTTATTTGCAGATAACAGAACCGCCTCCCCACCCCCTTTGATTCTGCTCAATTCAAGCATGAAATGTCAGCCGTGTCCAACGCGCTCTGCATTTCTCCTCCGATTTGTTTTGGACTTTTAAATTACCTTTTCTCTTTATTGTACAACGTATTGAATTAAACACATACAACTCCATGTACAGCTCCGTTGTAGGGAGCCTAGGTTCAAAATGGTTTTCTTCTAGCGTGTAATTTTCTCTGCAAACATTCTTCGTTTGCTGGAAAGTGGGAAACCCATCGGGAAATGGGTTCAATGTGTGGCCATACCCACAACCCTCCATTCACACATGCACGTTCCGGAATCGCGGACAATTCTGCCCGCGATTTCAGAATCACAGCAAAACGCGGGGGTCGTTTGTGATGCCATTACTTCGACTGCCACCCCAAACGTGGTGCGATTTTGCTGAGATTGTCGTGCAGTAAATCGTGCTGCAATCTTGGCAAAATCATAAAGCGCAGAGCTTGTCACTCAAAAAGGAACAGGAGCTTCTTTTGGGCAACAGTGTGTCACTCGTTGCAATTTGCCATGATTGCGACGCGTCTTGTCACGTGGCAAAATCACACCGCAATTGGGGTGCCATTAGAAGTTATGGTGTTGCAAAAGCGATTCTGGAAGTCCCAGGTGTGAATGAAGCCTTACACTCTGATTGAACAAGCAATTCCCAATGTTCTTTAGAATTTCCACCACCTACGTGAGATGAGAGCCTACCTGTTTCTTAAAACATATCTAAAACTAAATATTTGGTTTGTAGTAGGGCATGGTTCCTGCCTGTGAGAAGATTTCCTGTAATTTCTTGTCCAATAGAAACAGCAGAAAGTAAAAGTAATGTTCCCCAAAGTAAGTACCCTTTTTAAAGTTGTGTTGGCAGCAGGTGTTCCCATGGGATTTACATCACATCTTGCTTTGGTGGCAACTGTAAAAGTTTGGACTTTCCATTACTGTCTTAGTAATAATGGTAACAGGAAAAATAGAGGCTGATTCTACCCAATGGATACACAGGCAGCAATAAAAATCTGAAATAGGTTCTAATCCAGCCAATTCAACTAGGGTTCCATGGAAACCTAGAGTCCCTGCAGAGGTTGCTAGGCATTCTCACTGACCACCAATGTAAGGGGCATTCTTCCCACTGACCACCAATGTAAGGAGCGTTCTTCCCTCTGACCACCAATGTAAGGAGCGTTCTTCCCTCTGACCACCAATGTAAGAAGCGTTCTTCCCATTGACCACCAATGTAAGGAGCGTTCTTCCCATTGACCACCAATGTAAGGAGCATTCTTCCCTCTGACCACCAATGTAAGGAGCGTTCTTCCCACTGACCACCAATGTAAGGAGCGTTCTTCCCTCTGACCATCAATGTAAGGAGCATTCTACCCACTGATCACCAATGTAAGGAACATTCTTCCCACTGATCACCAATGTAAGGAGCATTCTTCCCTCTGACCACCAATGTAAGGAGCATTCTTCCCTCTGACCACCAATGTAAGAAGCGTTCTTCCCATTGACCACCAATGTAAGGAGCATTCTTCCCACTGACCACCAATGTAAGGGGCATTCTTCCCAATTTTTGTTTATTAAAAGTCTTGCAATCAATAATCATAAAATCAATATACATAAATAAATATATACATATTTACATGAAAAGGGAAAAAAAATACATAGCAAGTTCTGCTCTCAAATAAAGAATGGCTTTACAGCAAAAACAAAACTCACATCATGAAACACATCATTACCGGGAAAAATAATCTTAATAAGACTCACACCACCACACCAGACATCAAACCTGCGAGGTCAAGAAACAAAAACCACTCCCATTATGCATGCAGCCCTTCTTCAAAAATGAAGATATTAACTAACAAAAGCTAAGGGCGTGAAAGAAATAGCATAGGAAAAAGCTTTTCACCCAGAGATGGACAGTTCACCAAAAGCAGGTCTGATATTCCTCCACGCCCTTATCCAGACCGCTCGAGGCTCCCTGCCCTTCTCAAGACCCCGAATCTTCCCAACCTCACCCAGAATATCGTACACCACCACCTCGACAGGGAGGACTTTCTTCCGCAGGGTAATCTGGCACCGTGCATTCCACGTGAAGTAACGGACAACTATACTAACTAGAAAAAGTGTATCCAAATCAAAATCCCAGAGAGTCGGGAATGCCCCGTACACCCACTCCGCATAACTCATGCGATAGAGAAAGGGGATGCCTAGAGCCCTCCCCACCCTTTTATACACCTCTATGTTAAAGGGACACTGGAGCAAAAAGTGGTCCATAGACTCCACTTTACCAACACACTCCGCTCTAGGACAATCCCGATCATCCACAGGGCGATGCTTCAGGTTCCCTCTCACATAGAGCCTTCCATGGAAAGCGAGCCAGGCTTGATCCCTAAACTTCAAAGGGATTCTTCCTAAGTTAATTAAACGCAACCCCTCCCTCATTACGGGGCCTGGGCAATCCCTTAAGGTCAGCGACACACTGAAAGCAGAGCCCAAAATCCTCTTCTCCAGAAGCTTTCTGGGGAGGGACTTGATATCCCCCACTGTCACCTGCCACTGCCTAAGTATTTTCAGACACGGGGCAACATAAGCCGGAAGCTTGCCATGTCGGACTCTCAGACTTTTCACTGGCCCGCCATCTTCCCAGCATCGCAGAAAAGGCCTAAACCAAGATTGAAAAATACCCACCCATCCCGGCGGGGTCTCTGCTAACATATTACCAAGATTATACTTTAAAAAAAGCAGAGAAAAGAAAACTATAGGGTTGACCATTCCTAGACCACCCTCCCGCCTGGACAGGTAAGTTACATTGCGTTTGATCAGGTTCAGCCTATTTCCCCATAACAGTTGGAAAAAGCAGCTGTACACCCTTGCATAGAGAGATTCCGGCAAGATACAGACAAAGCTGACATATAAAAAGATTGGGATCAGGTAAGTTTTAATCAAGTCAACCCTTTCCCTCAAGGAAAGTTTCCATTTCTTCCAGCTTGCCACCTTGGCATTGGCATTCAACAACCTGCTTTCCCAATTTCGATGACCATAGTCACCAGGACCAAATTTGATGCCCAACACTTTAATTTCCTGCTGGGGCTCTGGGAAGGCATCCGGAAGTTCGAAGCTTTCACCCTCCTCACCCATCCAGAAAACTTCACTCTTTTCATGATTGATTTTAGAGCCAGAAGCCTCAGTGTACTGCTCTATCACAGAGACCACCTCCTGCGCCTCCTCCATCCCAGAGATAATAACAGACACATCATCGGCATAGGCCACGACCTTCAAAGGCGGCACACCAGCAATGCCCAAAGGCACCCCACACAACGATCCACTCTCTAACCTTCTTATGAAGGGATCGATTGCGAATACATATAGCAGGGGGCTCAAAGGACACCCCTGGCGCACCCCAGAGCCAACCTCAAAAGGCCGTCCAACCCAACCATTAACAAGTGGGAAGCTCTCAGCCCCTTTATATAATGTTTTCAGCCAATCAATAAACCTCCCCTGCAGGCCGTATCTACCAAGTAGCAAATACAGGTACTCATGATTGACTCGATCAAAAGCCTTCGCCTGATCCAATGCCAGCAAGTACTTTCTCCATCCAGCAGCCCTGCATCGCTCCAAAGCCTCCCGGACAGCTAAAATTGCTGAAAAGGTACTTCTGCCCTGGACCGAGCAGTGCTGATGATTGGACAACAAATCGCCTGCTACTGACGACAAGCGCCAAAAAAAAATCTTCGCCAAGATCTTTCTATCAACATTGAGAAGACTGATGGGGCGCCAGTTCTCAATTATTGAGGGGTCTTTACCTTTTGACAGAAGAATCACAGCGGATTGCCTCATGGAGGGAGGGAGAGAACCCTCATCTAAACAGCTGTTATAAACCTCCGTTAAAAAGGGAGCCAGAATGGACTTAAAACACTTGTAAAATTCAGCTGTCAACCCATCTGGCCCAGGCGACTTTTTGGTAGCCAGCTTCTCTATAGCACGAACTACCTCATCCGCTGAAATTGGTTCTGTCAAATCCATCAAAGGCAATGTATCATTTCCCAATCCTGGAGTAGAATCCAGAAAGCTTTCCATCCTGTCCCGACTAAGGTCCTTTCTTCCCAGAAGGTCTGCGTAATATGACCTGAAGATCTCCAGGATCCCTGATCTGGACTTCACCAGGGAACCCGTACTATCCCTCAGACCTATGACCGTCTTAACTGCTATGCCTTGCTTACAGTTCTGGTAAGGATCAGGCGAGTGATATTTCCCATAATCTCTCTCCAGAACCAAGGAGGCATGCCGGTCGTATTGACAATTCCTAAGAAGAAGCTTTACCTCCGAGATCTCCCCTGGATCTCCTCCATACGAGACAAGACGATCAAGCTTCCTCCGCAAATGCTGGTAGGCAATATACATACCAAGCTGCTTCTTCTTACTTATGGCCTTGAAAAGTCCAATCGCCCTTTGTTTCACAAGCTCCCACCACTCTGACTTACTGCTGCAAAAGTCCAGAATAGAAACCTGTGCCTGAAAAAAATCCTCAAAGGATTGTCTTACCTCTTCATCTTCCAGGAGAGCCGAATTCAGTTTCCAGGTACCCCTTCCCCTGGGTGGAGTGTCCGAGGCATTCAGAGTCACAGACAGCATACAGTGGTCAGAGAACTCCACCGCCCTCAACTCAGGAGCCGAGAAAGCAGAGTTCTCCTTTAAAAAAAACCTATCTATCCTACTCTGACTATTCCCTCTCTGAAACGTGAATCCCGTGCTGCCAGGGCAGTGCTTAATGTGCACATCTACCAGGCCTGCTTGTCTAACCATATCTCTAAGAAAAACGCTATCATAACCCAGCCTGTCTATGGAGACCCTCCTGTCTTCAGGCCTAATTATGGTGTTAAAGTCACCTCCAAAGACAACCTGCTGGGATGTAAAAAGGAAGGGCTTGATCTTTGTGAAGAGGCATTTCCTGTCCCATTTTGACTGCGGTCCATAGATATTGATCAGGCGCAGGTCCTGCCCCCTAACAGAGACGTCTAAGACCATGCATCTCCCCATTTCTACCTCAATTATCCGCCGGCACGTTACCATATCGGTTTTAAAAAGAACCGCAACTCCGCTGCAAGGCTCAGCCGCAAGAGACCAAAAGGAGGGACCGCATCTCCACTCCCTTTTTGCTAGATGGACATCGGCCAAAGTATTGAGCCAGGTCTCTTGCAAAAATAAAATCTCAGCATCAAACTCACTGAGCAAAAATAAGGCAATATCACGAGCTCTTGCAGATTTCACGCTGGCGACATTAATGGTCGCCACCTTTATCAGAGCGGGCACTGCCATCAGGATGATTGGGGTAGTCGTTTCTTAACCTCCACCACACTCTCATCACCCGAAACAGCTCTCTTTACACTATGTGACTCCCCCTCATCCATAGATGATAAAGTAGATAAATCGGATACTAACTCCTCCCCTGATAAAACCGAAAATGTGTTGCCAAGAGGAACCCCTCCTGGCTCTAACTGTAAGGAAGAAGTGACCGCTTTACTGGTCTTCCTCTTCTTCTTTTTCTTCCTCTTTGTCCTCTCCCACCCCTCATCATCCGAATCCTCCACAACAGAGGGTGAGACATGGGACATGGACACCCCTCCCTCAACCCCATCGACCCCACCACCATCCAGCACCCCTGCACCCTCTTGGCCGCGTTTGCGGTGTCGAGAGACAGGGACTGGAGGTGGAGTAGGCCGAGGGGGAAGATCCACTATACCCGCCCCCCCAGCAGCTTCCGCTAGTCTGGAGGATCTACGCACAGTAGATGTAGGAACAACAGGAGGGACAGACTCAGGGACCACATCACTAGGGGAAACAGAATCTGACACAACAGACACAGACTCAGGGACCACATCACTAGGGGAAACAGAATCTGACACAACAGACACAGGAGGGGCAACAACAATTTCCTCTCTAACTTCAGCTGCTTCATCTTCTTTATCAAGCCTCTGCAGCTCAGTCTCCAATCCTGGCAAGTTATGCAGTGCCTCTGGGCACTGGCTATATGGATGACCCAGCTGCTGGCACAAATTGCACCGAATCTGGGTGCATTCTCTGGCCAAATGGCCTAAATCCTGGCACAGTGAGCACTTCTTGTGGGTGCAGGACGATGCAAAGTGGCCTTTATCACCACATTTATTGCACACCTTAGGCTGACCTTGGTAGAAAATGGTCAGCCTATCCCTACCCAGAAAGGCTGAGCAGGGAAGGTGCTGAACTACATCGCCCAGCACCCCCAATTTTAGTGACACTGTCCAGGCCCCTGTCCATATCCCATGCTCATCAAGGACCTTCCGCAGTGGAGTGAGGACCTCGCCATATCGGCGTAGCCATACTAATAAATCAGCCTCTGGTATGGATTCGTTACGCACCAAAATGGTCACTGATTTTATCAGAGGCTGCCTTGAAATCACTTTTGGCACCAAACCACTCCACTGCTGAAGGCCCTTGCACCTCCTAAATCTCTCCCAGAAGAGATCCAAACTTTCAGGTTTTACAAACGACAAATCAAATTCATAACTCCCCACCGGGCAAATTAAAGCAAAAATATCACAAGCTTTAAACCCCATTTCCAAAATCAACTCAGCCACCCTCCCCCTTACTGGCGGAGTTCCATCCCCCACCCATCTCAACTGTACCACATTCCTCCTCCTATACCCACCAAACCTCCCTGAATTTTGACTAATAACAGAATTCCCACCACCCACCCTGGTGTGACTCCCCAAAGCTGAAGCATAGCTTCCAACATTCCTCCCAGCAGAAAATCCATCAGTTTTTTTTAAATTATCTGACACACACTTAGCAGATAACGATTGCACAGATTCGGGATTGATCTGTGCAATCGAATCTTTCCTCTGCTGAGCAGGAGGAGAAATGTCATTTTTATTTTTCCCAGCATTACTAACCCCTTCACCACCACCCACCACATTCATTGCTTTAACATTAATGTCATTTTTTATACTTGCTGGGATATTTATTATTGCTGTTGTCTTCACAGCAGAATCCATAGTTGGTGCTGCACTGGTAAGAACTCCAGCTGTCATCTTCTCTTCCACTAGGACAGGGTTTTCAGCTGTGGAAATAGCATTCTGTTTTAACACAGCAGCAGGTAAAGCATTGCAGGATATTTCCATTGCTACTTCCATTCCACTTCCAGAACTATGTTGATCCCCTCCCCCATCAGCAATCAGCACTGGAAGACTGGGAGGCTCAGGTGAACATGAAGCAGGCTCTTTGGAGCTGGCAGCCATTTTGCTTGCCGTGGGACTACTGGTCTCAGCCAGACCAGCAAAATCCATGCCTGGGGTGTTTAATGCAGGTCCATCCACATTCGTCTGATGGTCCGGGGCTTGCATGTCTGCACTCGGTTTCTCCACAGCGGTAACTCCAATAGGTAGCTGTATGCAGAGCTCTTTCTCACCTGGGACACCATCCACTACAGCAGATGGGGCAGACATGTTGGATGGCAGCATGGTGTACTGGGATTTCTCCACCATTACTGGCTTTGCTGGCCTGTATCTCCTCTGCCCATCCTCAGGGATTTCTGATGGATCATCAGAAAATACAAACCTGTCTGCTTTCAGGGGTGACTCCATCTGCTGGATGAATGTCAGGGATCCATGTCCACTCTCAACCCCCTGGCTGGTTGCCGCTGGTGATTCCCAGTTCTGGCATGGGGGGAGAGGTGCAGAGGCAGATGGAGCCTGGTCATCCATTAACTGAGGCTGCTGATCCACAGAACTTGCTGATGCTTGGCTGGTAAATCGCCTCTCATTGTCAAATTTTTCTTTAAATGCTCCACTTCTGTCTTTCAGCCTTTCCAATAATAAAGTTTGTTCCTTTACCCTTTCTTCCAATTCCTGTAACTCAGGCTTCATGGCTGTGCGATTTTTACTCCAGGCCTGGAAATACTTGGTTTTGAAGGATTTGTGTTCAGCCTTCAAAACTTTAAGTTTTTCTTCCGCTCTCCCAATCGCCCTAAAACGATTGATAATCTTCTGGCTGAAGACATCCGCATTCTCACCAGGGCCTGGACCCACAGACAGGTCCTCCACCTCCTCCTCACTAGGCCCCGTGTCATCAGGGGGATCCCTCCCAGGGCCTCCCCCAGGATCAGGCATTGTTCCTGGGCCAAGCTAGCAAGCAAGGCCCAGGCTTGAAAAGGGCTGGTTCTCACAGAGAGCTCTTTGGGTGTGTCCTCCTCCTTCTTCCCACTGACCACCAATGTAAGGAACATTCTTCCTACTGACCACCAATGTAAGGGGCATTCTTCCCACTGACCACCAATGTAAGGAGCGTTCTTCCCTCTGACCACCAATGTAAGGAGCATTCTTCCCACTGACCACCAATGTAAGCATAGCACTACTCCCTTGGGAGCTGCTTGAAGTGGATTTCCCTGGGTTACCCATAGCAACAACTTATGAATTCTTAAGACTTTAGGTTCTTGGCTCAGTCAGTAAACAGTCCAGGGGATTTGGTTTGTTGTTGTTTTTATTTTATGATGGGATGGGAGAAGGGATGAGTGGGATGCTCCAACTTGTTAACTATTCACAACTCGAGGACTTCTAGCTACGCTGAGTGTGGAAAGGCCACTGCTTCACCTTGCCACTGAAGTGAAGTATTTGATAAGCAAACTACTTGGTAGGTTACTCTTCAGGGTTCTACTTGACACCCCCTTTACTCTTACTCTTCAGGGTTCTACTTGGCACCCCCTTTACTCACTGTCTGTGTACGCTGACCTTCTGTACCCTGACCTCACTGGAGTATTCCTCCTTCCTGGGCAGACCCCTTGGCCAGCCCCCTGGTACTCACGGACACTGTTTTTCCCAGGTAGCTTTGCCTGCAGCTCCACTGTCAGCTTCTCCAGGACCTTCAAGGCTCAGCTCCACACCTGGCTCACCAGGCCGACTGACTATGACCACTTGACCACAGCTAAATTCCCCCTTACATGGAGGTCATTGTATATTCCTCCTTACACTGGTGGTTGGTGTAAATGCTTCTATTACATTGGTGTCAGTGTAGAAATCCCTCTTTATATTGGTGGGTGGTGTAAAATCCCCCGTTACATGGTGGTCAGTGCAAATCCTCCCTCACATTGGTGGTCAGTGTAAATTCCCCATTATATTGGTGGTCATTGTAAATTCCCCATTATATTGGTGGTCTGCGTAAAATCCAACACTATATACTTGACAAAGATTTCCATCTTTGCTCAACATGATTCAGAATTTGCCACAGTGTCCTGCCTCCTAACAAATCCCATCCCCCCACCACTGCCACTGATCCCATAAACCCCCCAGCATTGCCACTGATCACACCCTCCCCCTTTCCCCCTCCCCAGCATTGCCACTGATCCCAGGAGTCCTAGGGGCCCTAGGAGTTTTCTGTCTATTGATGGGTCCGCTACCCCCCCCCCCAGTCGATGGTGTGTAAGCAGCGAGGAGATGATGTTCTGTAACCTTTAACAATCAGTGAGTAGTAATGATGTGCGCTAACCTCTTGCAACTAATCATTGAGCGGTAAGGATATGCAGTAACCTCTAGCAACCAATCAGTGAGCAGTAATAATGTGCAGTAACCTCCAGCAACCAATTAGTGAGTGGTAAGGATGTCCAGTAACCACTAACAACCAATCAGTGAGCAGTATTGATTTACAGTAATCCAGGGGCTGACTGGCAACTTTCAGCCCAAGGGGCAAGTACAAACCAGAGGCCCATGGTGCAGTGACTCAGCCCCCCCTCCCACTCTCCCTCTTATCGTCCTCCTCCCGACCCCCATTCCAGGCTGAAGCTCTGCTGCAGGTACTCTCTATTTACCGGCCAAATCTGGGTTCCCGACCTAGCCAGCAGGGGCGTTTGGGGGGAGCTGGGACAGTTCGGTCAGGGCTGGCCGGGGGAGGAGAGTCTCCAGTAGGGCATGGAACCGGCCTCTGCTCAGACACAGTTTACACCATCCATGCTGGGGGGAGGGCTGCACTCTGTCCTTGTCTTTATCCCACACTCATTAGGTCAGCAGTGGGGACTTTTTACTTCTCTTCACCAGGAATCCTTTAGGCATGTCTGTGAAGGCTTTTTATGGGGCATCAGAATGGCCCGAGGGGCAATTGCCCCCCCCCCCCCCTGCTCCCTGGGCCAGTTCTCCCCTGCAGTAATCTCTTGCAACCAATCAACATGCAGAAGTTATGTAGCAATCAGTCAGCTATAATAAGTACTCTAACCTCTAGCAGACAGTCAGTGAGTGGTAATGCTCCCTGGGCCAGTTCTCCCCTGCAGTAACCTCTGTCAACCAATCGCAATCGCTGCCTGATCTGATTCAGTAAACTGCTATTTTTTGTATGTCTCAGAGCAGGTGGAGAACAAAATTGCATTGGGGGGGGGGGGGGGGGTCAAGATAATTTTTGCCCAGGGTTCAATCAATATTAAAGACGGCCCTGTCTGTGGAAGGGGAGAGAGTAGTTTGCTGGTTTTTATAGCACTGAACCTTTAAGTAGAGTGTGGTATTAATAATGAATATATTCATTTCTCTGTCTTCATTCAATATGATTACAGGATGAATGAATAACTCACTTCTAACTAAAGTTGCTTTCATGCCGTGGAAGTCTGTTATTTTTAGACGCCGCGGGGAATTGGCCACAATGCTCAGCGATATCTCATCTCCTTTATCTACTTCTGAGTAACTTCATTTTACGAATGGCATTAGTTTGGGTGTTCTGCGATTCTGGTCGAGCTTTTTTCCTTTCTTTTTTTTCTGTACAAAGTAATTCTGTCATTAGAACAAAGTTATGAAGCAAAAGTTAAGAGCAGACAGCACATAATATCTTCATATGGCTTCCTTTCTTCTAAAATTGTCGCCTGGGCACTTTGGGGCCAGTGAGTCAATGGGCCAATAAGTGTTCTTTAATCCTCCTGATGATCACCTTGTATAAATGCATTAATGATCCCTAGCAAGAGAACATATGGTACTTTAAGGGAAACTCTGTAGCTGTCTGTAAGGGGCATTTTTCCCTGTGATCATCAATGAAAGGAACATTATTCCCACTGACCTTCAATGAAAGAGGCATTCTTCCCACTGACAACCATTGAAAGGGGCATTATTCCCACTGGCCACCAATGTAACGGGCATTCTTCCCACTGACCACCAATATAAGGAGCATTCTTCCCACTGACCACCAATATAAGGAACATTCTGTCCACCGACCACCAAGGTAAGGGGCATTCTTCCCAATGGGTCTCAGGACAATATCCCCCCGGACAATATCCCCACAGACATTATCCCCCGGGACGATATCCCCCCGGAAAACACCCCCCTGGACATAATCCCCCCGGGACAACATCCCCCCGGGACAACATCCCCCCGGGACAACATCCCCCGGGCAATATCCCCCGGGACAATATCCCCCCGGAAAACATCCCCCTGGACATAGGGTTAGGGTTAGAGGGTTAGGCTTAGAGGGGGGATATTGTCTAGGGGGATATTGTCCAGGGAGGATATTGTTCGGGGGTATGTTGTCCAGGGGGGATGTTGTCCAGGGGGGATATTTTCCGGGGGGATATTGTCCGGAGGATATTGTCCGGGGGATATTGTCCGGGGGGATATTGTCCGGGGGATATTGTCCGGGGGGATATTGTCCGGGGGGATCTTGTCCTAGAATCTTCTCAATGACCACCAATATAAGGGGCACTCTTCCCACTGACCATTAATAAAAGGAGCATTATTCCCACTGACCACCAATGTAAGGAACACTCTTCCCACTGACCACCAATGGGAGGAGCATTCTTCCCACTGACCACCAACGGAAGGAGCATTACTCCCACTGGATGAGAGGGCATTTTTTTAGGCTCCCTTATTGGATACAGTGGGGACACTCCCTCAGCCCAGATGAATCACACCCTGAACACAAGTAACAGGCCTAACTACTGATCAGGCTTCCCTTTCAAGCAGACGGAGCAGGCTATGTTTTACCTGCTACACCCCTGTTAAGCAGGCAGAGCAAACTACTCTCTATACCTAGCACCTATCTAGGAGGGTGCTACATAAGGCACATTCTTCCCATTGATCACCAACGTAAGGGGTATTCTTCCCACTGACCACCAATGGAAGGAGCATTATTCCCACTGGACACCAATGAGAGGGGCATTCTTTTCACTGACCACCAATACAGTATAAGGGGCTTTCTTCCCACTGATCACCAATGTAAGGAACATTCTTTCCAGTGATCACCAATGTAAGAAACATTCTACCCACTGACCACCAATATAAGCAACATTTTTCCCAGTGATCACCAGTGAAAGGGGCATTCTTCCCACTTACCACCAATGTAATGAACATTCTTCCCACTGACCACCAGTGTAAAGGGCATTCTTCCCAATTTTTGTTTATTAAAAGTCTTGCAATCAATAAGCATAAAATCAATATACATAAATAAATATATACATATTTACATGAAAAGGGGGGAAAAAAAATACATAGCAAATTCTGCTCTCAAATAAAGACTGCCTTTACAGCAAAAACAAAACTCACATCATGAAACACATCATTACCGGAAAAAATTATCTTAATAAGACTCACACCACCACACCAGACATCAAACCTGCGAGGTCAAGAAACAAAACCACTCCCATTATGCATGCAGCCCTTCTTCAAAAATGAAGATATTAACTAACAAAAGCTAAGGGCGTGAAAAAAATAGCATAGGAAAAAAGCTTTTCACCCAGAGATGGACAGTTCACCAAAAGCAGGTCTGATATTCCTCCACGCCCTTATCCAGACCGCTCGAGGCTCCCTGCCCTTCTCAAGACCCCGAATCTTCCCAACCTCACCAAGAATATCGTACACCACCACCTCGACAGGGAGGACTTTCTTCCGCAGGGTAATCTGGCACCGTGCATTCCACGTGAAGTAACGGACAATTATACTAACTAGAAAAAGTGTATTCAAATCAAAATCCCAGCGAGTCGGGAATGCCCCGTACACCCACTCCGCATAACTCATGCGATAGAGAAAGGGGATGCCTAGAGCCCTCCCCACCCTTTTATACACCTCTATGTTAAAGGGACACTGGAGCAAAAAGTGGTCCATAGACTCCACTTTACCAACACACTCCGCTCTAGGACAATCCCGATCATCCACAGGGCGATGCTTCAGGTTCCCTCTCACATAGAGCCTTCCATGGAAAGCGAGCCAGGCTTGATCCCTAAACTTCAAAGGGATTCTTCCTAAGTTAATTAAACGCAACCCCTCCCTCATTATTGGGCCTGGGCAATCCCTTAAAGTCAGCGACACACTGAAAGCAGAGCCCAAAATCCTCTTCTCCAGAAGCTTTCTGGGGAGGGACTTGATATCCCCCACTGTCACCTGCCACTGCCTAAGTATTTTCAGACACGGGGCAACATAAGCCGGAAGCTTGCCATGTCGGACTCTCAGACTTTTCACTGGCCCGCCATCTTCCCAGCATCGCAGAAAAGGCCTAAACCAAGATTGAAAAATACCCACCCATCCCGGCGGGGTCTCTGCTAACATATTACCAAGATTATACTTTAAAAAAAGCAGAGAAAAGAAAACTATAGGGTTGACCATTCCTAGACCACCCTCCCGCCTGGACAGGTAAGTTACATTGCGTTTGATCAGGTTCAGCCTATTTCCCCATAACAGTTGGAAAAAGCAGCTGCACACCCTTGCATAGAGAGATTCCGGCAAGATACAGACAAAGCTGACATATAAAAAGATTGGGATCAGGTAAGTTTTAATCAAGTCAACCCTTTCCCTCAAGGAAAGTTTCCATTTCTTCCAGCTTGCCACCTTGGCATTGGCATTCAACAACCTGCTTTCCCAATTTCGATGACCATAGTCACCAGGACCAAATTTGATGCCCAACACTTTAATTTCCTGCTGGGGCTCTGGGAAGGCATCCGGAAGTTCGAAGCTTTCACCCTCCTCACCCATCCAGAAAACTTCACTCTTTTCATGATTGATTTTAGAGCCAGAAGCCTCAGTGTACTGCTTTATCACAGAGACCACCTCCTGCGCCTCCTCCATCCCAGAGATAATAACAGACACATCATCGGCATAGGCCACGACCTTCAAAGGCGGCACACCAGCAATGCCCAAAGGCACCCCACACAACGATCCACTCTCTAACCTTCTTATGAAGGGGTCGATTGCGAATACATATAGCAGGGGGCTCAAAGGACACCCCTGGCGCACACCAGAGCCAACCTCAAAAGGCCGTCCAACCCAACCATTAACAAGTGGGAAGCTCTCAGCCCCTTTATATAATGTTTTCAGCCAATCAATAAACCTCCCCTGCAGGCCGTATCTACCAAGTAGCAAATACAGGTACTCATGATTGACTCGATCAAAAGCCTTCGCCTGATCCAATGCCAGCAAGTACTTTCTCCATCCAGCAGCCCTGCATCGCTCCAAAGCCTCCCGGACAGCTAAAATTGCTGAAAAGGTACTTCTGCCCTGGACCGAGCAGTGCTGATGATTGGACAACAAATCGCCTGCTACTGACGACAAGCGCCAAAAAAGAATCTTCGCCAAGATCTTTCTATCAACATTGAGAAGACTGATGGGGCGCCAGTTCTCAATTATTAAAGGGGTCTTTACCTTTTGACAGAAGAATCACAGCGGATTGCCTCATGGAGGGAGGGAGAGAACCCTCTTCTAAACAGCTGTTATAAACCTCCGCTAAAAAGGGAGCCAGAATGGACTTAAAACACTTGTAAAATTCAGCTGTCAACCCATCTGGCCCAGGCGACTTTTTGGTAGCCAGCTTCTCTATAGCATGAACTACCTCATCCGCTGAAATTGGTTCTGTCAAATCCATCAAAGGCAATGTATCATTTCCCAATCCTGGAGTAGAATCCAGAAAGCTTTCCATCCTGTCCCGACTAAGGTCCTTTCTTCCCAGAAGGTCTGCGTAATATGACCTGAAGATCTCCAGGATCCCTGATCTGGACTTCACCAGGGAACCCGTACTATCCCTCAGACCTATGACCGTCTTAACTGCTATGCCTTGCTTACAGTTCTGGTAAGGATCAGGCGAGTGATATTTCCCATAATCTCTCTCCAGAACCAAGGAGGCATGCCGGTCGTATTGACACTTCCTAAGAAGAAGCTTTACCTCCGAGATCTCCCCTGGATCTCCTCCATACGAGACAAGACGATCAAGCTTCCTCCGCAAATGCTGGTAGGCAATATACATACCAAGCTGCTTCTTCTTACTTATGGCCTTGAAAAGTCCAATCGCCCTTTGTTTCACAAGCTCCCACCACTCTGACTTACTGCTGCAAAAGTCCAGAATAGAAACCTGTGCCTGAAAAAAATCCTCAAAGGATTGTCTTACCTCTACATCTTCCAGGAGAGCCGAATTCAGTTTCCAGGTACCCCTTCCCCTGGGTGGAGTGTCCGAGGCATTCAGAGTCACAGACAGCATACAGTGGTCAGAGAACTCCACCGCCCTCAACTCAGGAGCCGAGAAAGCAGAGTTCTCCTTTAAAAAAAACCTATCTATCCTACTCTGACTATTCCCTCTCTGAAACGTGAATCCCGTGCTGCCAGGGCAGTGCTTAATGTGCACATCTACCAGGCCTGCTTGTCTAACCATATCTCTAAGAAAAACGCTATCATAACCCAGCCTGTCTATGGAGACCCTCCTGTCTTCAGGCCTAATTATGGTGTTAAAGTCACCTCCAAAGACAACCTGCTGGGATGTAAAAAGGAAGGGCTTGATCTTTGTGAAGAGGCATTTCCTGTCCCATTTTGACTGCGGTCCATAGATATTGATCAGGCGCAGGTCCTGCCCCCTAACAGAGACGTCTAAGACCATGCATCTCCCCATTTCTACCTCAATTATCCGCCGGCATGTTACCATATCGGTTTTAAAAAGAACCGCAACTCCGCTGCAAGGCTCAGCCGCAAGAGACCAAAAGGAGGGACCGCATCTCCACTCCCTTTTTGCTAGATGGACATCGGCCAAAGTATTGAGCCAGGTCTCTTGCAAAAATAAAATCTCAGCATCAAACTCACTGAGCAAAAATAAGGCAATATCACGAGCTCTTGCAGATTTCACGCTGGCGACATTAATGGTCGCCACCTTTATCAGAGCGGGCACTGCCATCAGGATGATTGGGGTAGTCGTTTCTTAACCTCCACCACACTCTCATCACCCGAAACAGCTCTCTTTACACTATGTGACTCCCCCTCATCCATAGATGATAAAGAAGTAGATAAATCAGATACTAACTCCTCCCCTGATAAAACAGAAAATGTGTTGCCAAGAGGAACCCCTCCTGGCTCTAACTGTAAGGAAGAAATGACCGCTTTACTGGTCTTCCTCTTCTTCTTTTTCTTCCTCTTTGTCCTCTCCCACCCCTCATCATCCGAATCCTCCACAACAGAGGGTGAGACATGGGACATGGACACCCCTCCCTCAACCCCATCGACCCCACCACCATCCAGCACCCCTGCACCCTCTTGGCCGCGTTTGCGGTGTCGAGAGACAGGGACTGGAGGTGGAGTAGGCCGAGGGGGAAGATCCACTATACCCGCCCCCCCAGCAGCTTCCGCTAGTCTGGAGGATCTACGCACAGTAGATGTAGGAACAAAAGGAGGGACAGACTCAGGGACCACATCACTAGGGGAAACAGAATCTGACACAACAGACACAGGAGGGACAGACTCAGGGACTACATCACTAGGGGAAACAGAATCTGACACAACAGACACAGGAGGGGCAACAACAATTTCCTCTCTAACTTCAGCTGCTTCATCTTCTTTATCAAGCCTCTGCAGCTCAGTCTCCAATCCTGGCAAGTTATGCAGTGCCTCTGGGCACTGGCTATATGGATGACCCAGCTGCTGGCACAAATTGCACCGAATCTGGGTGCATTCTCTGGCCAAATGGCCTAAATCCTGGCACAGTGAGCACTTCTTGTGGGTGCAGGACGATGCAAAGTGGCCTTTATCACCACATTTATTACACACCTTAGGCTGACCTTGGTAGAAAATGGTCAGCCTATCCCTACCCAGAAAGGCTGAGCAGGGAAGGTGCTGAACTACATCGCCCAGCACCCCCAATTTTAGTGACACTGTCCAGGCCCCTGTCCATATCCCATGCTCATCAAGGACCTTCCGCAGTGGAGTGAGGACCTCGCCATATCGGCGTAGCCATACTAATAAATCAGCCTCTGGTATGGATTCGTTACGCACCAGAATGGTCACCGACTTTATCAAAGGCTGCCTTGAAATTACCTTTGGCACCAAACCTCTCCACTGCTGAAGGCCCTTGCACCTCCTAAATCTCTCCCAGAAGAGATCCAAACTTTCAGGTTTTACAAACGATAAATCAAATTCATAACTCCCCACCGGGCAAATTAAAGCAAAAATATCACAGGCTTTAAACCCCATTTCCAAAATCAACTCAGCCACCCTCCCCCTTACTATTGGGGTTCCTTCCCCCTCCCACCTCAACTGTACCACATTCCTCCTCCTATACCCACTAACCTGCCCCCCAAAAAACCTCCCTGAATTGTGATTAACAGAATCCCCACCACCCACCCTGGTGCGACTCCCCAAAGCTGAAGCATAGCTTCCAACATTCCTCCCAGCAGAAAATCCATCAGTTTTTTTTAAATTATCTGACACACACTTAGCAGATAACGATTGCACAGATTCGGGATTGATCTGTGCAATCAAATCTTTCCTCTGCTGAGCAGGGGGAGAAATAACATTTTCATTTTTCCCAGCATTACTAACCCCTTCACCACCACCCACCACATTCATTGCTTTAACATTAATGTCATTTTTTATACTTGCTGGGATATTTATTATTCCTGTTGTCTTCACAGCAGAATCCATAGCTGCTGCTGCACTGGTAAGAGTTTCAGCGATCATCTTCTCTTCCACTGGGACAGAGTTTTCAGTTGTAGAAATAGAATCCTGTTTTAACATAGCAGCAGGTAAAGCATTGCAGGATATTTCCATTGCTACTTCCATTCCACTTGCAACACCATGTTGATCCCCTCCCCCACCAGCAAACAGCTGGTCAATCAACCCTGGAACACTGGGAAACTCAGCTGAAGCAAACTCTTTGGAGTTTGCAGCCATTTTGCTTGTAGAGGGACTACTGGTCTCAGCAGGAGCAGAAAAATCTATGCCTGGGGTGTTAGATGCATGTCCATCCACCTTTCTTTCACAATCTGGTGATTCTGTCAGGGATTTACCCTGCATGTCTGCACCGGATTTCTCCTCAGTAATAACTGCAATATGCAGTTCCTTCTCACCTGGGACACCATCCACTACAGCAGGTGGGGCAGACATGCTGGAAGGCAGCATGGTATACTGGGATTTCTCCACCAGTACTAGCTTTGCTGGCCTGTATCTCCTCTGCCCATCCTCAGGGATTTCTGATGGATCATCAGAAAAGACAAACTTGTCTGCTTTCAGGGGTGACTCCATCTCCTGGATAAATGTCAGGGATCCATGTCCACTCTCAACCCCCTGGCTGGTTGCCGCTGGTGATTCCCAGTTCTGGCATGGGGGGAGAGGTGCAGAGGCAGATGGAGCCGGGTCATCCATTAACCGAGGCTGCTGATCCACAGAACTTGCTGATGCTTGGCTGGTAAATCTCCTCTCATTGTCAAATTTTTCTTTAAATGCTCCACTTCCGTCTTTCAGCCTTTCCAATAATAAAGTTTGTTTCTTCACCTTTTCCTCCAATTCCTGCAACTCAGGCTTCATGGCTGTGCGATTTTTACTCCAGGCCTGGAAATACTTAGTTTTGAAGGATTTGTGTTCAGCCTTCAAACCTTTAAGTTTTTCTTCCGCTCTCCCAATCGCCCTAAAACGATTGATAACCTTCTGGCTGAAGACATCCGCATTCTCACCGGGGCCTGGACCCACAGACAGGTCCTCCACCTCCTCCTCACTAGGCCCCGTGTCATCAGGGGGATCCCTCCCAGGGCCTCCCCCAGGATCAGGCATTGTTCCTGGGCCAAGCTAGCAAGCAAGGCCCAGGCTTGAAAAGGGCTGGATCTCACAGAGAGCTCCTTGGGTGTGTCCTCCTCCTTCTTCCCACTGACCACCAATGTAAGGAACATTCTTCCTACTGACCACCAATGTAAGGGGCATTCTTCCCACTGACCACCAATGTAAGGAGCGTTCTTCCCTCTGACCACCAATGTAAGGAGCATTCTTCCCACTGACCACCAATGTAAGCATAGCACTACTCCCTTGGGAGCTGCTTGAAGTGGATTCCCCTGGGTTACCCATAGCAACAACTTATGAATTCTTAAGACTTTAGGTTCTTGGCTCAGTCAGTAAACAGTCCAGGGGATTTGGTTTGTTGTTGTTTTTATTTTATGATGGGATGGGAGAAGGGATGAGTGGGACTTCTAGCTACGCTGAGTGTGGAAAGGCCACTGCTTCACCTTGCCACTGAAGTGAAGTATTTGATAAGCAAACTACTTGGTAGGTTACTCTTCAGGGTTCTACTTGACACCCCCTTTACTCTTACTCTTCAGGGTTCTACTTGGCACCCCCTTTACTCACTGTCTGTGTACGCTGACCTTCTGTACCCTGACCTCACTGGAGTATTCCTCCTTCCTGGGCAGACCCCTTGGCCAGCCCCCTGGTACTCACGGACACTGTTTTTCCCAGGTAGCTTTGCCTGCAGCTCCACTGTCAGCTTCTCCAGGACCTTCAAGGCTCAGCTCCACACCTGGCTCACCAGGCCGACTGACTATGACCACTTGACCACAGCTAAATTCCCCCTTACATGGAGGTCATTGTATATTCCTCCTTACACTGGTGGTTGGTGTAAATGCTTCTATTACATTGGTGTCAGTGTAGAAATCCCTCTTTATATTGGTGGGTGGTGTAAAATCCCCCGTTACATGGTGGTCAGTGCAAATCCTCCCTCACATTGGTGGTCAGTGTAAATTCCCCATTATATTGGTGGTCATTGTAAATTCCCCATTATATTGGTGGTCTGCGTAAAATCCAACACTATATACTTGACAAAGATTTCCATCTTTGCTCAACATGATTCAGAATTTGCCACAGTGTCCTGCCTCCTAACAAATCCCATCCCCCCACCACTGCCACTGATCCCATAAACCCCCCAGCATTGCCACTGATCACACCCTCCCCCTTTCCCCCTCCCCAGCATTGCCACTGATCCCAGGAGTCCTAGGGGCCCTAGGAGTTTTCTGTCTATTGATGGGTCCGCTACCCCCCCCCCAGTCGATGGTGTGTAAGCAGCGAGGAGATGATGTTCTGTAACCTTTAACAATCAGTGAGTAGTAATGATGTGCGCTAACCTCTTGCAACTAATCATTGAGCGGTAAGGATATGCAGTAACCTCTAGCAACCAATCAGTGAGCAGTAATAATGTGCAGTAACCTCCAGCAACCAATTAGTGAGTGGTAAGGATGTCCAGTAACCACTAACAACCAATCAGTGAGCAGTATTGATTTACAGTAATCCAGGGGCTGACTGGCAACTTTCAGCCCAAGGGGCAAGTACAAACCAGAGGCCCATGGTGCAGTGACTCAGCCCCCCCTCCCACTCTCCCTCTTATCGTCCTCCTCCCGACCCCCATTCCAGGCTGAAGCTCTGCTGCAGGTACTCTCTATTTACCGGCCAAATCTGGGTTCCCGACCTAGCCAGCAGGGGCGTTTGGGGGGAGCTGGGACAGTTCGGTCAGGGCTGGCCGGGGGAGGAGAGTCTCCAGTAGGGCATGGAACCGGCCTCTGCTCAGACACAGTTTACACCATCCATGCTGGGGGGAGGGCTGCACTCTGTCCTTGTCTTTATCCCACACTCATTAGGTCAGCAGTGGGGACTTTTTACTTCTCTTCACCAGGAATCCTTTAGGCATGTCTGTGAAGGCTTTTTATGGGGCATCAGAATGGCCCGAGGGGCAATTGCCCCCCCCCCCCCTGCTCCCTGGGCCAGTTCTCCCCTGCAGTAATCTCTTGCAACCAATCAACATGCAGAAGTTATGTAGCAATCAGTCAGCTATAATAAGTACTCTAACCTCTAGCAGACAGTCAGTGAGTGGTAATGCTCCCTGGGCCAGTTCTCCCCTGCAGTAACCTCTGTCAACCAATCGCAATCGCTGCCTGATCTGATTCAGTAAACTGCTATTTTTTGTATGTCTCAGAGCAGGTGGAGAACAAAATTGCATTGGGGGGGGGGGGGGGGTCAAGATAATTTTTGCCCAGGGTTCAATCAATATTAAAGACGGCCCTGTCTGTGGAAGGGGAGAGAGTAGTTTGCTGGTTTTTATAGCACTGAACCTTTAAGTAGAGTGTGGTATTAATAATGAATATATTCATTTCTCTGTCTTCATTCAATATGATTACAGGATGAATGAATAACTCACTTCTAACTAAAGTTGCTTTCATGCCGTGGAAGTCTGTTATTTTTAGACGCCGTGGGGAATTGGCCACAATGCTCAGCGATATCTCATCTCCTTTATCTACTTCTGAGTAACTTCATTTTACGAATGGCATTAGTTTGGGTGTTCTGCGATTCTGGTCGAGCTTTTTTCCTTTCTTTTTTTTCTGTACAAAGTAATTCTGTCATTAGAACAAAGTTATGAAGCAAAAGTTAAGAGCAGACAGCACATAATATCTTCATATGGCTTCCTTTCTTCTAAAATTGTCGCCTGGGCACTTTGGGGCCAGTGAGTCAATGGGCCAATAAGTGTTCTTTAATCCTCCTGATGATCACCTTGTATAAATGCATTAATGATCCCTAGCAAGAGAACATATGGTACTTTAAGGGAAACTCTGTAGCTGTCTGTAAGGGGCATTTTTCCCTGTGATCATCAATGAAAGGAACATTATTCCCACTGACCTTCAATGAAAGAGGCATTCTTCCCACTGACAACCATTGAAAGGGGCATTATTCCCACTGGCCACCAATGTAACGGGCATTCTTCCCACTGACCACCAATATAAGGAGCATTCTTCCCACTGACCACCAATATAAGGAACATTCTGTCCACCGACCACCAAGGTAAGGGGCATTCTTCCCAATGGGTCTCAGGACAATATCCCCCCGGACAATATCCCCACAGACATTATCCCCCGGGACGATATCCCCCCGGAAAACACCCCCCTGGACATAATCCCCCCGGGACAACATCCCCCCGGGACAACATCCCCCCGGGACAACATCCCCCGGGCAATATCCCCCGGGACAATATCCCCCCGGAAAACATCCCCCTGGACATAGGGTTAGGGTTAGAGGGTTAGGCTTAGAGGGGGGATATTGTCTAGGGGGATATTGTCCAGGGAGGATATTGTTCGGGGGTATGTTGTCCAGGGGGGATGTTGTCCAGGGGGGATATTTTCCGGGGGGATATTGTCCGGAGGATATTGTCCGGGGGATATTGTCCGGGGGGATATTGTCCGGGGGATATTGTCCGGGGGGATATTGTCCGGGGGGATCTTGTCCTAGAATCTTCTCAATGACCACCAATATAAGGGGCACTCTTCCCACTGACCATTAATAAAAGGAGCATTATTCCCACTGACCACCAATGTAAGGAACACTCTTCCCACTGACCACCAATGGGAGGAGCATTCTTCCCACTGACCACCAACGGAAGGAGCATTACTCCCACTGGATGAGAGGGCATTTTTTTAGGCTCCCTTATTGGATACAGTGGGGACACTCCCTCAGCCCAGATGAATCACACCCTGAACACAAGTAACAGGCCTAACTACTGATCAGGCTTCCCTTTCAAGCAGACGGAGCAGGCTATGTTTTACCTGCTACACCCCTGTTAAGCAGGCAGAGCAAACTACTCTCTATACCTAGCACCTATCTAGGAGGGTGCTACATAAGGCACATTCTTCCCATTGATCACCAACGTAAGGGGTATTCTTCCCACTGACCACCAATGGAAGGAGCATTATTCCCACTGGACACCAATGAGAGGGGCATTCTTTTCACTGACCACCAATACAGTATAAGGGGCTTTCTTCCCACTGATCACCAATGTAAGGAACATTCTTTCCAGTGATCACCAATGTAAGAAACATTCTACCCACTGACCACCAATATAAGCAACATTTTTCCCAGTGATCACCAGTGAAAGGGGCATTCTTCCCACTTACCACCAATGTAATGAACATTCTTCCCACTGACCACCAGTGTAAAGGGCATTCTTCCCACTGATCACCAATGTAATGAACATTCTTCCCACTGACCACCAGTGTAAAGGGCATTCTTCCCACTGATCACCAATGTAAGGAACATTCTTCCCACTGACCACCAGTGTAAAGGGCATTCTTCCCACTGATCACCAATGTAAGGAACATTCTTCCCACTGAGCACCAATGTAATGAACATTCTTCCCACTGATCACCAATGTAAGCAGCATTCTTCCCACTGATCACCAATGTAATGAACATTCTTCCCACTGACCACCAGTGTAAAGGGCATTCTTCCCAATGTCAATAGGCCAATAGGCATTAGGTTGACTTGTCAATCTTTAATCCTCTTGATGATCCCTTTGTATTAAAACATAAATGGTCCCTATAGTAAACATGATGCCTAGTTGGACACTTTAACCTCTTACCAACCACATAATGCATATATGCAGCAGTAAGAAAAGTAGCCTTTAATGTCCAGCCGCTGCACTTAGGTTGTGTGGTGAGCGCTCTAGCACACTGACCGAGCTGTCGTCAACAGCTCCCACTCACAGCTTCTGATTGGAAACCAGAGGGACAGGTTCCTGATCATGTGACGGCTGTGAGGATGAGTAGCACCCCTCGGACACTCCAAAGGCAGGATAGCACCTCCAGGGGCGGGGGTGGGCTCACCCCAGGGCTGAGTCCATGGCTAAAATAGGGGGGCCGAGAAAGGATATTGGGCGCCAGTCAGTTTTTGTCTTTTTAATTTAAAGTTTTATTGCAGAATGATTATGGAGATGAGGGTTAGGGGTCCCAGATACTGTAGCAGATCACTTAAAGACTCTCCAGATCCATGTCCGGCTTCACGATGTCAGAACCAATAAGTGGACTCAGCAACACTAAGCACATTCCCAGATTTCAGTGCATCCTCCAAGTGAGTCACCAGGCTCTTCTGAGAAATCAGCCTTCTTCCTGGCTCTCTCCAGCAAGGGGCCTCCCATTGGTCTCCTCCAAAAAATTGGCGCAAATCACAATGCGAAGAATTGCAGTGCGATTCCTGGTTGAGTCGCATGCGATTCCGCTGACCCCCCCCCCCCCCCACCACTCCTGTGTGTGTCTGTGTGTATAGAAAGGGAAGGGCGCCATCTAGTGGGCAGTTTAATAAAAATGTTAGAACTTAGTACATATCTGGTCACGTGCAAAATCTACATAAGGGTCATTCACACAGACTCCGCTCAGTGGGGGATCGATCCGCTGATCCCCACTGAGCAGGCGGATTACAGGTTTCCGACTCTGCTCACTGTGCAGAGAGGGACCTGTCAGATCCCCGCTCTCCTCTTTGGGGAGATCGGATGAGAACAGACCTCCTGTCAGGTTTCATCCAATCCGATCTGCCAGGCGCACGGAAAAAAGGGTTACCATCTGTCTGGATTTCACAGACCGGATGACATCTGCTGCCCCATAGGGGTAAATGGAACTTCTGATCAGTTCTGCCTTAAAAACTGAAGAAGGGAGGCACCGATACCGGTATCAGTACCGGTGCCAATACCAAACATTTGTGCGAGTATCGGTACTTGCACAAATGCTCCCGATACCGAAACCGATACTTTGCGGTGTCCATACAAATTTCCCCCATTCCTATCCTAATCGCATGCGATTTCTCCCACAGCTCCTTTGTGTGTATAGAAAGGGAAAAAGCGCCATCTAGTGGGAATTTTAATAAAAATGTTAGAACTCACAGTACATATTTGGCCAAATGCAAAATCTGCATTTTTGCCTTGCCAGGCCATTTTTTTGCCATTCGGCACTGCGTTACTTTAACCACTTATCGCAAAGTGACGTAGGGCTACGTCGGCAAACTTTGCGGTGTTATACCGGGGTGATGCCTCTAGCTAGAGGCAGACATCCCAACCTGCAAAAACTCATTTCAGGGAGGTGGCAAAGTCATTTCAGGGAGGTGAGCCGCACCCCCCCCCATTTCCAATTTAACACTACCAGAGAATAATAAAATGAAATGTAATCAGTATACCTGGTCACTGGTGCTGGACACTGATGCTGGTACTGGTGCTCGTACTGGTCTCTGGTACTGGCCTGGTCACTGGTGCTGGTACTGGCCTGTTCACTGGTGCTGGTACTGGTCACTGGTGCTCGTACTGGTACTGGCCTGGACACTGGTGCTGGCCTGGTCACTGGTGCTGGTACTGGTCACTGGTGCTGGTACTGGCCTGGTCACTGGTGCTGGTACTGGTCACTGGTGCTGGTCACTGGTACTGGTCGCTGGTACTGGCCTGGTCACTGGTAATGGTGCTGGTACTGGTGCTGGTCACTGGTGCTGGTACTGGCCTGGTCACTGGTGCTGGTACTGGTCACTGGTGCTGGCCTGGTCACTGGTGCTGGTACTGGTCACTGGTGCTGGTACTGGTCACTGGTGCTGGTACTGATCACTGGTGCTGGTACTGGTGCTGGTACTGGCCTGGTCACTGGTGCTGGTACTGGCCACTGGTGCTGGTCACTGGTGCTGGTCACTGGTGATGGTCACTGGTGCTGATACTGGTGCTGGTACTGGCCTGGTCACTGGTGCTCGTACTGGTCACTGGCCTGGTCACTGGTGCTGGTACTGGTCACTGGTGCTGGTACTGGCCTGGTCACTGGTGCTGGTACTTGTCACTGGTGCTGGTACTGATCACTGGTGCTGGTCACTGGTGCTGGTACTGGCCTGGTCACTGGTGCTAGTACTGGCCACTGGTGCTGGTCACTGGTGCTGGTCTGGTCACTGGTGCTGGTACTGGTCACTGGTGCTGGTACTGGTCACTGGTGCTGGTCACTGGTGCTGGTACTGGTCACTGGCGCTGGTACTGGCCTGGTCACTGGTGCTGGTACTGGCCTGGTCACTGGTGCTGGTACTGGCCTGGTCACTGGTGCTGGTACTGGTCACTGGTGCTGGTACTGGCCTGGTCACTAGTGCTGGTACTGGCCTGGTCACTGGTGCTGGTACTGGCCTGGTCACTGGTGCTGGTACTGGCCTGGTCACTGGTGCTGGTACTGGTCACTGGTGCTCGTACTGGTACTGGCCTGGTCACTGGTGCTGGTACTGGTCGCTGGAACTGGTGCTGGTCACTGGTGCTGGTACTGGTGCTGGTCACTGGTGCTGGTACTGGCCTGGTCACTGGTGCTGGTCACTGGTGCTGGCCTGGTCACTGGTGCTGGTACTGGCCTGGTCACTGGTGCTGGTACTGGTCACTGGTGCTGGTACTGGTCACTGGTGCTGGTACTGATCACTGGTGCTGGTACTGGTGCTGGTACTGGCCTGGTCACTGGTGCTGGCCACTGGTACTGGCCTGGTCACTGGTACTGGTGCTGGTCACTGGTACTGGTACTGGTCACTGGTGCTGGTACTGGCCTGGTCACTGGTACTGGTGCTGGTCACTGGTGCTGGTACTGGTGCTGTTCACTGGTGCTGTTCACTGGTGCTGGTCACTGGTGCTGGTCACTGGTGCTGGCCTGGTCACTGGTGCTGGTACTGGTCACTGGTGCTGGTACTGATCACTGGTGCTGGTACTGGCCACTGGTGCTGGTCACTGGTACTGGTCACTGGTACTGGCCTGGTCACTGGTGCTGGTCACTGGTGCTGGTCACTGGTGCTGGTACTGGTGCTGGCCACTGGTGCTGGTCACTGGTGCTGGTCACTGGTGCTGGTCATTTGCTGGTACTGGTCTCAGGTGCTGGCTCTCTGGTGCTGCTCTCAGTCACAGTCACTGTGTCTGTCACAGAGTGGGGTGTCACGATGATTGGTCCCGCGCCAAAATGCCTCCTGGAGTATAAGATGTGGCTGTAGTAGAGAGCAAAGCCTCTGCTTGCTCTGCAGCTCCTCCCACAGGCGGAGTGCATGACTCATATCACTCCGCCTGTGAGCCGGATCTATTTCGGCTCGGACGTGATTTCTCTGTGCAGGCTCAGCTTGCTGACAGCTGACACACTGACTCTTCTGCCTGCATCGATGAGTCATCTGACTCACTTGACTCACACACACAGCCGGGATATTGCCCTGAGCTCGCGGGTGTCCGTGAGCTCAGGGCGGAAAGCGGGAGTCTCCCGCGACTTGCGGGAGACTTGAGATGTCTGTAGAGGCATCACCCCGGTACCGTGGTTTAGAGCCAACGGTCGGCTTTCCGTCGGTAATGACCGATGCGGCTCGGGAGCCGCTCGATCGTTACCCGGGTGAGAGGGAGGGGACGTGCCCCCCCTCCCGCCACCTTCCGTGACTTTGCCCACCGGGAGACCCGAGCACCCAGTCGGCGCGTCCGCCGGCTGGATGGAGTCCCGATCTAAGCCGGAAGCGGCTTCGATCAGGTCTCCGATGACGTAACCCGGAGGCGGCGTCCATGACGTCACTTTCGGGTTACTGTGCTGCAAAAGGCGGCAGATTTAAAAAACGTCTGTATGCAAAAATGCAGTTTTCGGCGTTTTGCGTACATGAAAGTGTAGTGGAGGAGTTTGGGGTCTTTTAGACCCCCGATCTCTCCATAAAGTGTACCTGTCACTACATATTGGTGTCACAAGGGATGTTTACATTGCTTGTGACAGCAATAAAAGTGATCAGATTTTTTTTTTAAAAAAAAACCTGTAATAAAGTTAAAAAAAAATAAAATAAATAGGAAAAAAATTTTTTAGCCACCCCCTGTCGCCGTTAGCTCGCGCACGAAAGAAAACGTATACGGAAGTCGAGGCGCAAATGAAATCGCTGTTCAAACCACACATGTGAGGTATCGCCAGAGCATTAGCAATAATTTAAAAAAAGAGCTACACTCTAAACTCTAAACTGGTAATCGTTAAAAAAAAATTTAAAGCGTCGCCTATTGAGATTTCTATTGAACGTAGTTTGTCGCCATTCCCCGGGTGTGCGCAATTTTAAACCGAAACATGTTGGGTATCTATTTACTTGGCGTGACATCATCTTTCACAATACACAAAAAAAATGGGCTAACTTTACTGTTTAGTATTTTTTAAATGCAGTGAAATGTGATTTTTCATAATTTTTCCAAAAAAATGGTGTTTTAAAGACCGCTGTGCAAATACAGCGTGACAAAAAATATTGCAATGACCGACATTTTATTCTCCAGAGTCTTTGCTAAAAAATATATATATATATAATGTTTGGGGGTTCTAAGTAGTTTTCTAGGAAAAAATACTGATTTTAACTTGTGAACAAAAAGTGTCCGAAATAGGGCTGGGGCTTAAGTGGTTAACAAACAATTGTGCAGTCGTGCGATGCTGTACCCAAATAAAATTGATGTTTTTTTTCCCCCCACAAACAGAGCTTTCTTTTGGTGGTATTTGGTCACCTGTGCGATTTTTATTTTTTGCACTATAAACAAAGAAAGAGTGTCAATTCTGAAAAAAAAAAAAAAAACAATATTTTTCACATTTTTCTATAGAACATTCTTAATTTAAAAAATAAAAAAATTAAATGTTTTCATCATTTTAGGCCAATTTGTATTCTGCTACATATTTTTGGTAAGAAAAAAAAAAATCCCAATAAGCGTATTTTGATTGGTTTGCGCAAAGGTTATCGTTTCTACAAACTAGGGGAAAGATTTACAGTATATCATTTTTATTTATTTATTTTGTTTTTACTAGTAACAGCGGCGATCAGCACTTTTTAGCGGGACTGCGACATTGCGGCAGACAGATCAGACCCCTAACATTTTTGACATTTTTGACACTTTTGGGGGGACCAGTGACATTACTACAGTAATCCGTGCTAAAAATATGCACTGTCACTGTAATAATGCCACTCACTGGCAGGAAAGGGGTTAACTCAGGGGTGATCAAAGGTTAAGTGTTTGCCTAGGGGGTGTTTTCTAACTGTGATGTGGATGAACTTGTGGGATCAATACAGAGACCTGTGTTCCTAAATAGGAGGATCACAGGCGCTCTGTGATCATTCCAGAGAGAACAGCGGTCAGCAGTGTTTACAACAGCAGACCGTCATTCTCTCTCCACGGGGAGCGATCGCGGGTGCCCGGCGGCAATCGCGGCCACCGGCCCCATGGATCGGTTTCTCTGCTGCCTAATGGGGGTGCAAGTGTGCCTCCGGCGGTGCGCGCGCGCCCCCAGGAGCGCTGCCGCAAACCGCTGTACTTGCAGCGTGCGGTCGGCTAGTGGTTAATTCATTAAGAGCCCATTCACATTAGCGCGACTTGTCAGGCGACTTGTCAGCCTGACAAGTCGCGGTCGGTCGCGGTCCATTGAGTAGTACAGGACCCCTTCTAATAGGAGCGACACAAGCCGACTTAGAAAAAGGGTCCTGTACTACTTGGGGCGACCTCGGAGCGACTTGCATAGACTTTTATGTGAAGTCTCTGCAAGTCGCGCCAAAGTCGTGGTGCACAGCGACTTCACGGGTCGCCCCCCAAAGTCGTGTCGCCTCAATGTGAATGGGCTCTAAATGTATTTTTATTTTTTATTTTATTTTGTTTGAAACACCGCTGTGCAAATACAGTGTGACAAAATATTGCAACAACCACCTGGGGTCTCTGCTAAAAATAATATATAATATTTGGGGGCTCCAAGTAATTTTCTAGCACAAAATACAGATTTTTTTTTTACTTGTAAAAACAACTTTTTTATTTTTTTGTTAAAATTTTAACAAATGTCAGAAAAAGGCTTGGTCAGCAAGTGGTTAAAATGAAAATTTTATTTTTCCTTGCTCCCTTCCTTGATTTCTTTGAGATTATTGGGGGTTCCAATCCATGCACCCAGGTACGGCTCTGTACCCCTCCCCCCCTATACAGCACATTCAGTCGACGTCCTAATTCCCTATATAGCGACTTCAAATACCGCGTTCCACAGCTCTCTAATCACCGTCTATTGTAACAGGAGCTTAATTCGCTAATTTACTCTTGTTCTGGTGAACCGTATGAATCATCCGTTTTAATTAGCGTATAGGTACAGAAATGTTTTTCCATATTTCGGGAAATGTTGAAGTGTGCTAATTAGCATAAACTGTCCGTGAAAAGAACGCCTCTAATGGTGTTTTTATGCAACGTTAGCACAACATGACCTGTGCAACTGCTTTAAATACACTGAAGAGGAAAAAAAAAAAAGAAGAGGTAAAACAAATCAAAGGCGTACTATGAGTTTACCAAGATTTTTTTTTTTTTTTTTAATTTTATTCTAAAACGATTTTTATTTTTTTTTTCTGTTCATTAAACACAACTTAAACTGAATTCGGCAAACCAAATCTTCTAGAATAAAAGAGAAAAAGCGAAACGTGTGAACAAGCACCACAAGGAGTCTGTATGTGCCATAAAGAGTATTTAACCTCCCTGGCGGTCTGATTATGTCAGGATTTCTGTGCTAAAAGCGGTACATTGTTTTGCATGGAAATCTGTTGTTTTATGTTTTTAAAACTCTCCTTCCCCTGCGATTCCCCCGCCGTCGGCACCTGTCTTCCGGTTCCCTTCCCCTCGCGCGTTGCGACGCGGGGGGGGGGGGGGTTTGTGTGACCGGCGGCAATTTCAAAAATGTAAATACGCTAAATGACATGATGCAAAGCTGCGATCCGAACGGAAAAAATAAATAAATAAAATGTATATATATATATACTGTATATATTATATATATATATATATATATATATATAGATACTATATATATATATATATATATATATATATATATATATATATATTATATACAGTATATATATATATATATATATACATATATATATATATATATATAATATATACAGAATATATATATATACAGTAGCTATCTATATATATCTATATCTATATATATATATATACAGTGTATATATATATATATATATATATATAATAAAAGATTGCAACGATCTCCATTTTATTCTCTAGGGTCTCTGCTAATATATATATATATATATATATATATATATATATATATATACACACACACACACACATACACATATATATATATATATATATATATATATATATATATATATATATATATATATATATATATATATATATATATATATATATATATACACAGTATCTATATATATATATAGATACTGTATATTTATATACACAGCATATACACAGTATCTATATATATATATATATATATATATATATATATATATATATATATATATATATATATATACATACATATATATATATATATATATATATATATATATATATATATATATACATACATATATATATATATATATATATATATATATATATATACATACATATATATATATATATATATATATATATATATATATATATATATATATATATATATATATATATATATATATATATATATATATATATATATATATATATATATATATATATATATATATATATATATATATATAGTGTATATGCTGTGTATATAAATAAACAGTATCTATCTATATACTATATATATATATACATATACATATATATATATATATATATATATATATATTAGCAGAGACCCTAGAGAATAAAATGGAGATCGTTGCAATCTTTTAGGTATTTGTGCAGAAGTTTTTCAAAAGCAGTTTTTTGGGGAAAAAAAATACATTTAATGAATTTTCAAAAAAATCTAAACAGTAACGTTAGCCCAATTTTTTTTTTTTAGTATAATGTAAAAGATGATGTTATGCCCAGATTCGTGACCTTTATTCTAAGCAAAAACAAATTGTGATTCTCATTTTATCCAGAATCGTACAAGCTCTACCAAAAATTGCAAAAATCACCATTTTATCCCCTAGGGCAGTGATGGTGAACCTTAGCACCCCTGATGTTTTGGAACTACATTTCCCATGATGCTCAACTACACTGCAGAGTGCATGAGCACCATGGGAAATGTAGTTCAAAAACATCAGGGGTGCCAAGGTTCACCATCACTGCCCTAGGGCCTCTGCTAAAAAAAAAAAAAAATGTATAATGTTTGGGGGTTATAAGTACTGTTCTAGCAAAAAATACTGAATTAATTTTGTAAACAAAAATTGCCAGAAAAAGCCCGGTCTTTAAGTGGTTAAGCATGCAATGACGGCGTAGATACTTTTTTTTTTTTTTTGCACAGCTCGTTTTAAAACATAACAAGACAAAATATATGTATATATTTAAGTTTTTGTTTTTGAAAACTTTTGGAAAGTTTTGCTGCCTGCTTTTTTTTTTTTTTTTTTAATATTAATAGGGAGCACCACAAGTTTCAAGCGAAGAGGTTTAGCAGCCGCACTCGACGCTTCAGGGAGAAAGGAAAAAAAAAAAAACACAATCTGCCCTTTTTATGATGTGCGAATCGGTAAAGACAACGGGGCTTCAAGATAGGTGAGATCATGTGAGGAAGACAAACTCAAAGGATTGATCCTGCACACCTGCTGAAATCCCAGAAGCGCTGACACCCAGTGACCCATTCCTTTCTTATTCATTACCTCTTCAAAACCGCACATCTCTTTGTCATGTCTAAACAATGTAACTTTAAATTGACGTGCCGGAATGTCTACCCAACAACGGTTCATTATAAAGTTTACTTTTTCTTCCAGAAACACTGTGAAGTTGTTCAGAAGCTTCTGGTTGTAGCAGTTAATAGGCGCAAAAAAAGAACGCACGCTGGTGTAACATAACCAGAGATAAAGGGAAATATTTTTCTTACTTATATTATTTTATTTCAGATGTGTTTTGTTAATGCTGGCTATTATAAAATAAATAAAAATGTCAGCCTTGTGATATGCATATGTGTAGGTTATGATTTATGTAGGAGGACTACAATATGCAACATTGGTTTGCTATGATAGCACCCAATCCTAACCTTCAATTAACCACTTCAATACCGGGCACTTTCACCCCCCCAACCCCCCACCCCTACTGCCCAGGCCAATTTTCAGCTTTCAGCGCTGTCGCACTTTGAATGACAATTGCGCGGTCATGCAACGCTGTACCCAAACAACATTTTTGCACATTTTTTTCGGGGACAGAGCTTTCTTTTGATGGTATTTAATCATCACCGGATTTTTTATTTTTTGTTAAACAAATGAAAAAAGACCAAAAATGTTGGGGGGAAAATATAGTTTTTCTTCGTTTCTGTTATAAAATTTTGTAAATAAGTACATTTCTCCTTCACTGATGGGCACTGATGAGGCTGCACTGACGAGGCTGCACCGATGAGGCTGCACTGACGGGCACTGACAAGGCTGCACTGACGGGCACTGATTAAGTGTCACTGATGGGCACTGATGAGGCTGCACTGACGAGGCTGCACCGATGAGGCTGCACTGACGGGCACTGACAAGGCTGCACTGACGGGCACTGATGAAGTGTCACTGATGGGCACTGATGAGGCTGCACCGATGAGGCTGCACTGATGGGCACCGATGAGGCTGCACTGATGGGCACAGATGAGGCTACGCTGATGGGCACCGACGATGCGGCACTGACGGGCACTGATGAGGTGTCACTGATGGGCACTGATGAGGCTGCACCGATGAGGCTGCACTGACGGGCACTGACGAGGCTGCACTGACGGGCACTGATGAGGTGTCACTGATGAGGCACCACTGGTGGGCACTGATGAGGGATCACTGATGGGCACTTATAGACTGCACTGATGGGAAGCCTTTATGGGCATTGATAGGCAGCACTGATGGGCAAAACTGATGGGCAATGATGAGGAGGCACTGACAGCCATCACTGATGGGCACTGAAATGCATCACTGATGGGCACTGGTGGGGCTACACTGGTAATCACTGCACTGATTATCAGTGCAGACCCCACCCCCCATGTCTGGAGAGTCGCTTATCGGCTCTCCTCTATTCACGCCCTGTCAACGTGAATAGAGGAATGCCGATAAATGGCACTTCCTAGTTACACTGTGATTGGACACAGCTGATCAGATGGTAAACAGCCTACATCATAGGCTCTTTACCGTGACCGGAGATACCGATCACTGCATGCCGATTGGCTTGTTCTGAAGGACGTCATATGACGTCCAGTCAGGAGAGCCACCGCCCCGCCATCATTTTGCTATAGGCCAGGCGGGATGTGGTTAAAAGCCCAACTATGTTTCCCATTGTTCTCCCCTCCGGTATTTTTTTTTTTTTAGGCTTCATTCAGACGGCTGTAAAAAATGTACTGATGTTATTACAGAAAGAAGACTTCATGCATTATCTGATTGGTAAAACACTTGTGTATAGATGCGTATAAACACCTAAAGACGCGTATGCATACATAACATGTTTTCATAATAATTTATAATTATTAAAATTATTTTTTTTTCCAAATATAATTATTATAATTATTTAAACAGAAAAGAACAATTTATTTTTCCTTTTTGTTTACACTTAATTTATGTATACATGCGTAAGCGCGTAAATCGCATGTTCTTAGATGGCGATTTTTGGATTCTGTGTTCCGGATCTGAAAACAGCTCACGTTTACACACATGTAATTGATTTTACTGCTGTATGAATGAATCCTTAAAAGAGAAGTACAGCCGAAGCCTGTGGATCACATGAGTGCAGTTTGTTCTGCACTCCTGTGACCCGTTTTCAGCAGACAGCGGGCTGAAGTGCAGGTTGCCGGTGCAGGCTAGAGCAAGATTGTGACAATCAAGTCGGGATCTTCCCACAACCCTAGACCGGCACATGGCTCAGCCTCTCAGCCACTGAGAGCCTGAGCCAGCTGCTCACATCCCTTCCACAGCCCAGCGATCCAGTGAGTGGGGGGGGGGTGGGGGCAGAGCAGACGGTGCTCTCTGCTCAGGGAGCTCTGATAACTGAGCGATCAGCGGTCTTTGATCACTCAGTTCTTAGTCTTAGAGCCGGCGGGGGAAAGATGCATTACCAACTAGGTGTGATTTTGAAAAAAAACCCTCCAAACTTCTCTTTTAAGCAGGCCATGCATAGAGCGAATTTCTTTGCAGATAGTGTTGACAGGGGAAACGCATCCCGCCGAGGGGGGGGGGGGGGGGCGGGGGAAGTCATCCCCGCCAGAAGAAGATAGTGATTTTTGCAGCAATACCAGCAACTAGCGATAATTGCATGCAAAATCCATTAGGCTGGTTGTACCCAAGTTGATCGATCGGTCAACTTGGTACATTCAGCCTGCCCATACATGGTTCAAATCTCGTCCAGTTCCTGCTGAACCGGCCGAGATTCGAAATGTCTATGGCCGGCCTTACACTTATCTTTTTATGATACCTTCAGGCCTATCCCACAATATTCAGGGTTCAGCATTTCAGAATTCAAAGGAAAATCAAAATGGTACGGGACATTTAAGGTGCTCAAACAATAATATCATGTTCATGTATGTATAAAATCTTCAACAATTTTATTCATGATCCATTTTAAAAACAGAATAAAATCAAAAACAGTGTTGTGGTCTCGTTTTTCAGAAACAGACTATAATTACATTTTCACAGCTGCAGTGATGTTACATTCTCAACATGTTTCGCCAATACGTGGCTTCTTCAGGAGAACTATTGCTTTAGCACTAGTATGACGTATCGTCATTTTCAGTAGCAGCCACAGAACAGGCAAACATGAAGCTCTGGAGAGGTCAGTATAAAATGGTTGGTGGGCTTTTAACAGACCCTGTAGTTTTGTTCATTCAGCCTTACAGTCTTTACTATTCCTCTGGGACTCTGTTTGTGAATTCCTGGGTCTTCCCCTCTGCTGTAATTATTATGAGGCGTTCCCACCATATATGTGTTAAGTTCCCTGCTTTGTTCACTTGCTTTGCCCATTATGAGGGGCCCCCATCCCTGTGCTAAGTTTCTAGGTCTGCACATCTTCTATGCCCATTAAGAGGAGTTCCCACCATCCCTGAACTAAGTTCCCAGGTCTATACACCTACTGTGCCCATTATGTGGGTCTCTTACTATGCCTCAACTTTGTTTCCAGGACTGTAAATGTTATGCACCCATTAGGAAGGGGTTTCCATCTTTACTATGACAATTAATGGACGATTGGACTGCAATTCCCAGTGTAAGCTGGGAATAGAGAGATAGAGATGTATTTTAACATGCTGAATAACGAGGGACTTTCTCTCTCCTGCCTGAGGTATACACGTCTTGTGTGCACATTAACCCACCACAAGCTAGCAGCTGTGTGCTGAGGACCGAAGTCACTCCAGGCAGATCCAGTAGTGAGCTGACATCTGAACAGTGAGAAGTCCCTGTCACTGTATCGCTGAGACTGGCGAGAGGACACGTCTATATTAACCTGTTGCTGCTAGCAGAGACTGAGCACATAGGGCATGGCCATTTGACTACCAGCATTTTTTACTGCATGCAGACTTTACTGGGACTATACTCATGTGCACCACTATAAAGACTGGGCCCCAACACTAGTTGGCTGTAGAATTAGGGCTAAAGACTGCTCGCGTAGATAGCTACTTCTCAAAAACTTTGCTCATTGTCCATAGTAAGAGGTACCTATTTTTATCACTGCCATTCATATAGAGTGCAGTATATAGTGGATATAGCCTACTGTTTACAGAGGAGTTATTGCAGTATTGATTTAAATTACTGTTTTCTAATGCAATTACTTATTGCTGGTTTTGTGGATTGCCAGGTTTACTCAAATTACTGCACTGAACTCCATTCTATGCTGCTATAGCCTACTGAACATTTTGTCTAATCAACTGGGATTAACCCTAATTCCTTAACTTATTCATTTATGTGTATACTGCTGTTTACTGCAACAATGTGACAATATTTTGGGTTCATTTGCCTCTAGCCAGTCTGATGTTCGCTTTTTGATACTGAACCATAGTTGTGTGCAGGATATTTATACTTGTACCCCCTGTAGCAGTGCAGAAACCATTTGTTCAAAGAGGAAGTATGCTTCCCTCTAATGTTTGTAACTATAGGTAAGCCTATAATAAGGCCTACATATAGGTACTGTAAATATCTCCTAAGCTTGCACCGTTTAGGACATGGGTGTCCAACCTTTTGGCTTCTCTGGGCCACATTGAGTGTGGAGAAATTTTCTCGGGCCGCATATAAAATATATACTATTGTTAAGGTATATAAGTAAAAAAATGCCGCCGCACCCTTCCCGCGCCACCGCGGCCCCCGCACTAATTTAACACAACTAGAGGATGATCAAATGAAATGGAATCAGTATACAGAGTTTTACTTCCTCTGAGCAATAATAAAGGAACACTCTAAACACCCTGGCCACTTTAGTGATTTGAAGTGGTCATGGTGGTAGGAGTCAGAAACACTGCACATGCTCCCCTCTCCCCTCTGAGGCAGCCTCTGCCTACTGTTAGTTGGAAGCTGCTGTGGCCGTGCCCCCGACTTCCTTCCTCCCCAGCAAAAATTGTCAGGGGGCATTGGGCCACATTGCCTGAGGTTCCGGGCCGCATGCGGCCCTCGGGCCGCAGGTTGGACATGCCTGGTTTAGGAGATATTTACTGTATACTGTGCCAATTACGTCATCAGGGCATGCGCTCTAAAGGAATGGCCACCCGTGCCGTTTCTTTAGAGACGGCTCCTGCGTGCATGCATGTGAGTGACGTCACACAGCTCAGGCCAGTCATACAGCCGGAGTTCACAGACCCGGAAAGAAGACGGGCAAAGATGGATGTGCCCTCTAGTGGGTACGACAAGGGCTTTTTTTGCAGGTAAGTGTCACAGAATGTGCTAGTAAGAAAAAAAAAAGTAGCGTTAACTTTCTCTTTAACCTGGTGTGTCAGTGGGGCTGAGGTTGTTCTCAGAGTCGAGGCAGAACAGTAAATCTAATCTAGCAAGTGGCTCCTGCACTACCTATATTAAACTTTTTTAGAAAAATATGAGTGCAAGGTGGAAAAAGGGTATGGTTTCAGAGGGCTGAGATGTGCTCAACCAAAGTTTTTCCCTTGCACACTACAAATCAGGCCGGAAATGGGAAAGAACGTACTTAGAGCCAGGTAGGTTCAGCTGCATTGCACGGTGCACCTCTGTAACATGTTTCATGAACTGAAGACTGAAGGGGCACATGTTTAGACTCTGACCATGGAGGAAAATATTTCTAGATGCTGGGGGATGTAGAAAGGGGTACAGTTCGGTCCCTGTTACACATTTCCCTGTTTGCAGCCTGACATGCAGCTAAACCCTCCTATTCTGCAATAAGCCAGACTGAGTGAAGCTTTATTGAAAAAAAAAAAAAGAGTGGGGTGAAACTAATGAGAAAAAACAAATACAAATACATATAATCTGTATATAAATTATACAAAAATACAATGGATAAGCTAGGCAGTAGATGGTGATAAGTAATTCTCCTCAATGATGCTGCCTTTACAGGATACAAACAGATGCATGTTTTAGTCCAACATCTTCTCTGATAGCCGGTTCCTTCTTTCACTGTCTAAGATGGAGTCTGAGTTCCCAGGATGCACCTGTCTCTCTGTCTTAGACTGAACAATGATGGGTGATTTTGTTAAAGCTGAACAGTTTTTGGTTTCTGTAAAAACAATAAATTTACCAGGGCTCCATCTTGTGGTCAAATCTGATAGTGCAGGCAAAACGACTTAATATCTTGCTGGAGGCAGTACAGGTACTCAGGCAGTTTTAAGGGGAAGGGAAGAAGAGGACCGCAGCAGCACAGTGCTTATTCATGGTCCAATGAGCAAGCTGAGGTCAAGAGTTGGTGGACGCTCATCAATCTGGCAATCTGGTGCTATTCGTTTTCTGCTACAACAGCTGTCCTATACAAACTCATACTAGCCCTGATTAGGGGGAGTTCTAAGCCCTCAAAACACGTTGGCTGTTACAGGAAGGTGCCAGTAAATATGTTATGTTTACCGCCCCCACCTCTCCATCCTCAAATATCCCTTTGTGCCTGAAGCAGCCGATGGGAGAGAAAGAAGGGGATGCCAGCAGCACTTTGCGCTTGGGGTGGGGGGGACAGAACACAGGGATGCCAAGGCAGTAGGGGGAAGAAGATAGTGGACAGGATCAGGTGATCAGTGCAGCATGGGGGGAGGTCATTAAGTGGAACTGATCCCCTGTGGCTCTCCCTGCAGCAGCTGAAAGCCAGGTCCTCTTCCCAGCTGCTGCAGGGATATCCACAGGGGATCGGTTCTAGTAAATATTCCCCACTGTACCAATCTTTCCCTCGTGTCCAGGATCCTATTCCCCCTGCTTGTCAGCTGCCTGGGCCCCCCTGTTGAACTAATGGGATCTGAACCCTGTACTCTGTACCCCCTTATCAGCACCCCTGGGTTTCAAGCTGAGAAGGACTGCTTTGGCAGCTGGGTGAGCTCTGTGGGGTGCATGGAACTAAAGGGATCTATTAGGGCATGGAGGAGGAAGGGGCTGAAGGGCTCTAAGGGAGGGAAGAGGCTTAAGGGCTCTTGGAGGGGTGGGGGGGAGGTTATAAGAAGGAGAGTCTTAGCCAAAGATCTCCTTTAACAGCCTGCTCTCGTTCTCTAACTGTTCTGTTGAACTTTGTGTCAAGGGCAGAAAGAACATGTTGTACTGAATATGTCCACTTTTTTTCTAAATGTGCTAATTTGGATTTTAAAAAAAAAATCCCACGGGAGTCAGAGTCTCGCTGAAACGATTAATGTCCAAAACTCTTACGTATGACTAATTGTGATTTCTGACGGCGGTGCCTACCCAAAGCAAAACCTCGACTTACAATATTTCAGAGCTTGACTAACAGCGGTATTAGCTCTGTGCCAGGTCGCCATAGAAACAGCAAACTTTTTTTTTCCATCCTTATGCTTATTCTTATCCTTATTACTGTGTGGTAACAGGTTGGCAGGAGAGGTGGCGGGCAGGGGAAAACTACTGACCAGAGGGGGGAGTGTGACAGGGAAGCGGCGGGAGCAGTGAGAGGCAGACTGACCAAAAGAATCTGCTGACAAGTGTCAGTTTACAGGGGCGGCTGAGCAACAGCAGAGACATATATAGAAAAGACTAACTGACTGTGTGTAGTGGGGACGATGGCTGAGGAGGGGGTAGTGTGAGCAACTGAGTACTACTGAGTACTGTGATTATCTGAGTATTGTTGAGTACCTGAGTATTGTTGAGTACCTGTGTACAGTTGAGTACCTGATTATTGTTGAGTACCTGAGTATTGCTGAGTAACTGATTATTGTTGAGTAACTGATTACTGTTGAGTACCTGAGTATTGTTGAGTAGTATTGAGTACCTGTGTGTAGTGAAGACACTGGCTGACGAAGGGGTAGTGTGAGCAACTGAGTACTACTGAGTACTGTGATTATCTGAGTACTGTTGAGTACCTGTGTATTGTTGAGTACCTTTGTACTGTTGAGTACCTGTGTATTGTTGAGTAGCTGTGTACTGTTGAGTACATGTGTACTGTTGAGTACCTGAGTATTGTTGTGTACCTGAGTAGTGTTGAGTACCTGAGTACTGTTGAGTACCTGAGTACTGTTGAGTACCTGTGTATTGTTGAGTAACTGATTACTGTTGAGTACCTGAGTATAGTTGAGTACCTGTGTATTGTTAAATACCTGTGTATTGTTGAGTAGTATTGAGTAACTGAGTAGGGTTGAGTAACTGAGTATTGTTGAGTACTGGGTATTGTTGACTAATGGAGTAGTGTCTAGTATCTGAGTATTGTTGAAGTATTGCGAGTAATTGCGCACTGCAGAGTACCTGTGTATTGTGTGTATTGTTGAGTACCTGTGTATTGTTAAGTACTGTGGCGTAACTGAGTAGTGTTGAGTGTTGAATAACTGTGTGTGACTGAGGAGTAACTGTGTGCTGAGATATTACAGTAGAATCAGGTAGCTAGTTAACAGTTAATCGGACAAGGTTAAAGCGGTAGTATCCCGCTTTTTTACTCTTTTACCTACAGGTAAGCCTATAATAAGGCTTACCTGTAGGTACAAATAATATCTCCTAAACCGGCATGGTTTAGGAGATATTTACAGCGCATGCAGCCGCTCGCGCGAGCGGCGCATGCGCTCTGAAGGTCCGGAGGGACCTTCAATCTATTTGCCGGGAGCTTGCCGGAAAATCACTCCCGCGCGCATGCGCGGGAGTGACGTCATCGCGGCTCCGGCCAATCATCGCGCCGGAGCCGTCTCTTCCAGCCAATCACCGCGCCGGAGCCGCCGAACCCGGAAGAGACGGCGAGGGATCATGGCAGCGCCCGCAGCGATGTCCGGGGGTCCTAGTCGGGGCTTCGTTCTAAGGTAAGTAATACATAATGAGCTAGTATGCGATGCATACTAGCTCATTATGCCTTTGTCTTGCAGGTTGTTTTTTTTTTTTTTTTTTTTAATTTTGGGTTTACAACCGCTTTAAATTTCCAATCCCCATTGGATTAGTGAGTCCGATGCCCGGCGGGTGTAGAGACTCCGTGTACATCCTGTGGCATTTAGGCGTTCCCCGATCATGCTATTGAGGGCGAATACAGCTGCACAAAATGTAAGCATGTTGCTTCCCTGGAAGCTAAGGTGCTGAATCTAGGGAAGCAACTGGCAACACTGAGAGATCTCCATACTGAAGGAGACCTAGGAACGTACCCGGCAGGTGGAGATACAAGGGTGCAGGCACCAGAGCAGAGTAGTTGGGTGACTATTAGGAAAGGTTGGAAGGGTCAAGGAAGCCAGTCCTGGGTTGGAACATCCCAATAATTACGACCTGTTGCGTGATGTTGGAGAAACCAGTAAGGGATCAGCATTGCTGGAGGAGAGTGATGCCCCTAGCTGCCAGGGGAAGAACTCCTCCAGTGAGGGCAGGAGCGAGGCTAAGGGTAAGGAAAGACAGAATCTGGTGGTAGGGGAATCAATTATTAGGACAGAGAGGGCATTCTGTCACAAAGACCATAAGCGCCAAGCAGTATGCGGTTTACCGGGCGCTCGGGTTCAGCATATCACTGATCTGGTGGACAGATTATTGGGTGGGGCTGGGGAGGTACCAGCTATCATGGTACACGTGGATAACAATGACAAGGTTAGAGGAAGGTGGAGAATCCTAAAAACGATTTTTAGGGACTTGGGAGCTAAATTGAGGAGTAGGACCCCCAAGGTAGTATTCTTGGAAATACTACCTGTACCTCGAGCCACGCCAGAGAGGTAGCGGGAGGTTAGGGAAGTTAACAAGTGGCTGACAAACTGGTGTAGAAAAGAGGGGTTTGGGTTCCTGGAAAACAGGGATTTCTGGCTCTTTAGAAGGGATAGACTGCACCAAAATGGGGAGGGTGCAGCCGTACCGGGAGAGAAGATGGCCGACAGATTACTGGCATGTATAAAAAAGGAAGTTCACTCCAGAGATAAAACGATTTTTCTCCCACTCTACAAGACTCTGGTCCGGCCACATCTGGAGTATTCCATCCAGTCCTCAGGATGGATGTGCTGGAACTGGAGAGAGTCCAGAGAAGGACAACAGAGATAATAAAAGGAATGGAGGGCATCAGAGCAGTAAGGATGTGGAATTCTCTTCCACAAGCAGTGGTATCAGCAGGGAGCATCGATAGTTTCAAAAAACTATGAGATGGGCACCTTAAAGACCACAACATACAGGGGTATACAATGTACAACATACAGGGGTATACAATGTACAACATACAGGGGTATACAATGTACGGTTAACAGCAAACACACACATCATAGGTTGAACTGGAAGGACTGATGTCTTTTTTCAACCTCACAAACTATGTTACTATTTAAACTATGTAAAAATAAAGTTATTTCAAATCTAGTCTCCAAATATATCACACATGGAACTTTAAAGACTAGTCTGCAAGGGCAAAAAGTTCAAACGCTCAGATTATCAACAGATACTTCCACCCTTCAAAACTTTGAAAAACATTTTCCGCTAGTTGGGGAACGGGCGCTTTCTGGATAATTTTACTAAGCTTGCCAACATGTATGGATTGGTTAATAGGAGATCATTTGGATGCGTAGAGGTGACCAAAACAAACATGGCCTGGCTTCCAAGATATTTCATGAACTATATATAGCTTGCAATGAAATACACTGCTCAAAAAAAAATGAACCACTTTACGACCGCCGGCCGCAGGTATACTGCGGCAGGCAGCCTCTCTTGCGCGAACCGACGTAGGTATATGTCGGTCACGCGCAGGCAGGTAGGGGCCCCCGCACGTTAGTGGGGAAGCCGGTGCACGGGGCAGGTGGCTCCGATTGCCGCCTGACACCCGATATCGATCCCCACTGTGAGAGAAGAACGGTCAGCTGTTATAAACACATCTGACCGTTCTTCTCCCTGGAATGATCATAGAGCCCCTGTGATCCTTCTATATAGGAACACATGTCTCTGTGATCATTTCACAAGCCCCACCCCCACCCCCCCACAGTTTGAAACACGCCCCTAGGTACACATTTAACCCCTTTAACACCCACAGTGTTAACCCCTTCCCTGCCAGTGTCATTATTACAGTAACAGTGCATATTTTTAGCACTGATTACTGTAGTGATGTCACTGGTTCCCCCCCCCCCCCCCCCCAAAAGTTTCAAAAATTTCAGTCAGGGGTCCGATCTGTCTGCTGCAATGTCGCAGTCCAGCAAAAAAAACGCAGATGGCCGCCATTACTAGTAAAATAAAATAAAAATAATAACAATTACAAATCTTTCCCATAGTTAGTAGACGCGATAACTTTTTAACTATCCAATCAAAAAACTCTTATTGCAATTTTTTTTTTTACCAAAAATATGTAGCAGAATACAAATTGTTAAAAAAATTTGATTTTTACTTTTTTTTTTGGGGGGGGGGGGTGATGTTATATAGCAGAATGTGAAAAATATTGTTTATTTTTTTTTTTTTTTCAGAATTGTCGCTCTTTTTTTGTTTATAACTCAAAAAAAAAAATTGCACAGGTGATCAAATACCACCAAAATAAAGCTCTATTTGTGGGAAAAAAAGGACATCGATTTTATTTAGGTACAGCATCACACAACCGCGCAATTGTCTGTTAAAATAACGCAGTGCCAAATCAAAAAAGATGGCCTGGTCATTAAGGGGGCAAATCCTTCTGGTCCAGAAGTGGTTAATGTGGTAATTAAACCCATTTAGTGCCTTATGTGCATTATATCAGCCTCAGAACCTGTGTAAATTATATGTGTCCTGGTTTAAAAGGGATGAGGTGGCAACCCTACTAGAAGCTCCTCCTGCCTATGTTTCCCTGCAGACAGGCTGGGAGAGAGCTGGGTCATGTGACAGCTAAATATTAATTAGGAAAAATGTACTCAGATTTTTTTTTTTTTTTAATTACAGTGCCAACATCCACATACAGAAATAAAAGGGAGAATGTAAATTAAACAGCGTGTCTAGTATCACTTTAACCTCTTCATGGCAGCTGAACGCACATACGTGGCCTTTCAGTATGTGGACCTTCATGCTGAGCAGTTGCATATATGACGCCCGGTGTAAACCACTAACTGTGCCAAGAGCGCACTCCCTCCCCCAGCACGGTAGCCAGCAGCTACCAGAAAGCTCCTGATGCATACTAGCGATCGGGAGCTTTCCGATCATGTGAACGATGTGACAACCAATCACAGCGGTCACATGACACAAATGCTCGCCTCCGATTCCCTGCACTTAGAACTAGGGACAGACCGATATGGTTTTTTCAGGGCCGATACTGATATTGTGGTCACAACGTATCGGTATCGGCCGATATTTTGTACATTTTGAAAAATAAAGACAATTTTTGACACAAATCTGGTACTGAACATGTTAATTTTTGTTTAATGTTTAATGGTTGGCTGTCTGGCACCCTGTGGTGGGTGGCTGGCTGGCACCCTGTAGTGCGTGGCTGGCTGGCTCGCACCCTGTGGTGGATGGCTGGCTGGTACAGGGCCTGTGGGTGGCTGGCTGGTACAGGGCCTGCGGGTGGCTTGCTGGCACAGGGCCTGTGGGCGGCTGGCTGGTACAGGGTCTGTGGGTGGCTGGCTGTCTGGCACCCTGTGGTGGGTGGCTGGCTGGCTGGCACCCTCTGGTGGGTGGCTGTCTGGCACCCTGTGGTGGGGGGCTTGTTGTCTGGCACCCTGTGGTGGGTGGTTTGTTGTCTGGCACCCTGTGGTGGGTGGCTTGTTGTCTGGCACCCTGTGGTGGGTGGCTTGCTGTCTGGCACCCTGTGGTGGGTGGCTTGCTGTCTGGCACCCTGTAGTGGGTGGCTGGCTGGCACCCTGTGGTGGGTGGCTTGCTGTCTGGCACCCTGTAGTGGGTGGCTGGCTGGCTTGCACCCTGTGGCGGGCGGATGGCTGGTACAGGGCCTGTGGGCGGCTGGCTGGTACAGGGTCTGTGGGTGGCTGGCTGTCTGGCATCCTGTGGTGGGTGGCTGGCTGGCTGGTACAGTGCCTGTGGCTGGCTGGCTCGTACAGAGCTTGTGGGTGGCTGGCTGGTACATAGCCAGCTGTGGGTGGCTGGCTGGCTTGCTGGTACAGTGCCTGTGGCTGGCTGTTACAGGGCCTGTGGATGTGGGTTCCTGGCTGGCTGTGGGTGGGTGTAAGGCTGTGATACACTCCCATGAGACTAGTCCCGACTCCAGATGAGGCTGTCCAAGGCGAGGGAGGCGGACAAAAAGGCAGAATGACATCACAAAAATATCAGCAATATCGGCCAGTTCTGGAGCCGATACCGATATATATCGGGGAAAGTGCATATCGGCCCCCGATATATCGGCCTTGCCGATAATTGGTCTATCCCTACTTAGATCCCTTAAATGGCCATGAGACAGCCGGCGGGAAGGGGTTAAGCAAATCTAGAGTTATTCTTTCTTGCCAATATATTTCTGCCTTTTTTTTTATTATTGCAGATTAATTAAACAGTAACACAAGTAAGGAAAAAAAATTATTCACATTATTTTTATTGTCTGTTATTTATTTTTTCTTATCTACTTTTAAGATGCGCACGGATAAATTTATCGCGGCAACGTCTGCATTCTAAAACTGCCTGCAGAATGTAATTTAATCGAAACATTTACTAGGTTAGGATTTAAAGAATCTTAAACAATTATTCCTCCATCCCTTTGGAAAAAAGAAAAAAAAAATCCCTAAAACGCGGTTTTTAAAATAAAAGCCGGGGTTTAAAAATGAGATATTCTTATTTGGTTTGCTGTAATTGCATCAGCTTGCTGGGAATCTGACAGCGCTCGGCGTAAAGCTTTCATAAAGTTTATCATTTTCTTTATGCCGTGGTCGGTTTCGCTTTTCCCGTACAATGCATGATAGATCGCGCTCCATTATGTTACTACAACAAAGCCGTTACACCTCCCAATCACAATAAATCCCGCGTTTTACTAGAGATGAGTATTATACGGCTCCCATCGCATTCTAGTTAGTGGCAAATGTAAAACCTAAGGTAATGGATAGAGAGCGATAAAACTAAAGTCTTAGCAGCACTTGTTCAAAATAAAAAAAATAAAAACACATGTTGATTTTCAAAGTGCAATTTGGAAACCTGATTATGTGGAAGAGAAAAGTTGAAGGTACTTTGCGACAGAATTAACGACACGGCGCCCTGGATTTACAGCAAACCTGTCTTCAGACACTATTGCACTAAAGAGAACTAGTCATAGTGGGGTTTAGGTAAAAATCTAGATATTCAGTCTTAACTAGGGTTGAGCGAACACGGACTGTATTGTTCGGGATCGTACCGGACTTTTGGGTTTTCGGTACCCGGACCCGAACATTTTACTGTATATTCGGGATACAGTCCGTTGTTCGGTAGTTTTGGCGTGGTTTTAATGGCGTGGTTTCAACAGCTGCAGGGCAGCCAATCAACAAGCGTTTAACTAGTGTGCCCTTAGAAGCCATCACAGCCATGCCTACTAATGGCATGGCTGTGATTGGCCAGTGCAGCATGTGACCCAGACTCTATATAAGCTGGAGTCACATAGCGCCGCGCGTCACTCTGCTCTAACTACTGTAGGGACAGATTCCTGATGCTGCTGAGGGAGAGATAGAAGATTATTGTAGGGTCAGGCTGGAGATTGCGTTCAGGGAAAGAATAGGAGAATCTTCTTTAATCAGACAGCGATCTACATTGATTTTACTGTGTGGGGGGTGCAGTGCACAATCTTTTTGCCCTGACCTGAGCCCAGTGAGGAGGAGGGAGAATTTTTTTTTTTTTTTATCAGTCTGTTAGGAGGTGGCGTGCAGCGTGTAGCAGCCATGTAATGCAAGCTCAGTGCATATGTGTCTGCTTAATCTGGATTTAAAAAAAAAAAAAAATACTTTTTACCTTCATATTTTACAGTGACATACACTGTTCAGACACTGCTGTTCCATTCTGCTATTCAAAAATCAACAATTTAAGGGGAAAAAAACATTTTTTCAGGTTTTCATTCAAATGTTTTTTTTTTTTTACTCAATAGTGGAATAGAACAACAACAGTATCCAACCTGTTAGTCGTGTGGCATGTAGCAGCCATGTAATGAAAGCTCAGTGCATATGTGTCTGCTTAATCTGGATTTTTTAAAAGAAAACTTTTTTCCTTCATATTTTACAGTGACATACACTGTTTAGACACCGCTGTTCCAATCTGCTATTCAAAAATCAACAATTTAAGGGGAAAATAAACATTTTTCATTCATACGTTACTGTGAGATACACCCTTTGGATACTGTTGTACTATTCCGCTATTCAATAAACAACCATTTAGGGAAAAAAATGAAATTGCGGCCTAGTCTGCATATTTTACTGTGAGATACACCCGTTGGATACTGTTGTTCTATTCCGCTTTTCAATAAAAACCCATTTAGGGGGAAAAAAATTGCGGCCTAGTCTGCATATTTTACTGTGAGATACACCCGTTGGATACTGTTGTTCTATTCTGCTATTCAATAAACACCCATTTAGGGGAAAAATATTAAATTGCAGCCTAGTCTGTGTCTGTACGTGTGAGATGCACCCTTTGGATACTGTTGTTCTATTCTGCTATTCAATAAACACCCATTTAGGGGAAAGAAAGATATTAAATTGCGGCCTAGTCTGTATCTGTACGTGTGAGATACACCCTTTTACATACTGTTCTATTCTGCTATTCAATAAACACCCATTTAGGGGAAAATTAATAATTTTGCAGCATTTGCTGATTATGTTACTGTGAGATACACCCTTTAAATTTGTTTGGCGCATCTCCTTCCACCAGTGAGGATTGCAGGGCACTTCAGTTTGACTCCTGTTGCTAACTCCTCTTACTCCGCTTCCTCATCCTCATCCTCTACGCCTCCGCATCCGGAGCAGTGATCATTTCCAAGGCTTTCAGGGCAGTCATTCACAAGTGCTCCGAGGGTGGGTTCCTGCACCCACAAACGCCAGGTACACAATTGTCCAGCTAGGGCACAGTTCTGGAGGATGACGAGGTGGAGGATGAGGAGGAGATGGAGGAGGAGGAACCATGTTCACAGCAGGGTGGCACCCAGATAACTAATAACAACAGATACTACACTTGATCTTAGCCAAAAGGTTGAGAAGCAATGCTGGTGGCATTCCCACCTGACAGCGGGGGCACAGTGGAAGCAAAAGGCGAAGGCAGAGGAGGAGGAGGAGGTCGCCAACGCAGCCAGGGCACCGCCAGCACCTCATAAGGCAGGGTTAGCATGTATGAAATATGGAAAAGCTTTATCGGCACACCACAACAACCAGGACCACCAGCTGTTTTTTTTTTTTTTTTTTTTAAGCCAGTGGTGTGTGAACACACTCAGACTATCACTCGGTGGGTGCATTAAAAAGTGCACACCAAAAAAGTGAAACACAAAAAGTGCCCAGGGTGTACACATGGTCTCTTACCCTGATCCCTGGGCCTCGTCCTCCTAAATCAAGATGATTATTTTTTATTTTCATGTTTTTTATGTTATTTTAAGTTATTTCCCTATCCACATTTGTTTGCAGAGCACTTGCCATGCTCTTAAGAAGATTTTGCTGCCATTTTCAGCCCTCTAGCCCTTTCCATGTTTTTTTTAGAGCCATTTTAGTGCTCCAAAGTTCAGGTCACCATTGACTTCAATGGGGTTCGGGATCGGGGTAAATTTCGGTTCACGAACCCGGTAAAGTTCGGGTCAAGTTTGGCCGGATCAGCCAAACCCGGACATCCAGGTGTTCGATCAACTCTAGCCTTAACCAGTTCTGGACCAGAAGATTTTCCCCCTTAACGACCAGGCCATTTTTTGTGATTCGTCACTGCGTTATTTTAACGGACAACTGCGCGGACGTGCGATGCTGTACCCAAATAAAATTAATATGATTTTTTTTTTTCCCACAAATAGAGCTTTCTTTTGGTGGTATTTGATCACCTCTGCGATTTTTATTTTTTGCGCTATAAACAAAAATAGAGCAACAATTCTGAAAAAAAACAATATTTTTCACATTCTGCTATATAACATTCCCAAAAAAAAAAATTTAAAAATCTAAATTTAACATTTTAGGCCATTTTATTTTCTGCTACATATTTTTGGTAAAAAAAAAAAAAAAATATATATATTATATATATATATATATATATATATATATATATATATATTGCAATAAGTGTATTTTGATTGGTTTGTGCAAAAGTTATCACGTCTACTAACTACGGAAAAGTCTTATGTGATTTTTATTGTTTTGTTTTTTTACTAGTAATGGCGGCGATCTGCGATTTTTTGCGGGACTGCGACATTGCGGTGGACAGATCGGACCCCTAACTGACCTTTCTGACATTTTTGGCGTGACCAGTGACATTACTACGGTAATCAGTGCTAAAAATATGCACTGTTACTGTAATAATGACACTGGCAGGGAAGGGGTTAACCCAGGGGCGATGAAAGGGTTAAACGTGTACCTAGGGGAGTGATTCTAAGTCTCCTTTCACACGAGCGATCTGATGAGATCCGCCTGTCAGTTGTTTTAGGTGGATCTGATTGGATCCGCCATGAATCCCTAGAGGGGAAGCGGATGTCAGCGGTGACATGTCCGCTGACACCCGCTGCCATCCGCATCCGATCCTGTCCGTGAAATCCAGAGAGAAGAACGGTCAGCTGTGTTTACAACAGCCGAACGTCCTCTCTTAGCGGGGAGCGATCGTGGGTGTCCGGTGCCCCATGCACCAGAGTCCCCGCTGCCGAGTGGGGGTGGGAGCGTGCCGGTGGCGGTGCGCCCTCGCCCCCTAGCTGCAGACGCGCGACCGGCGTATACCTACGGCGGTTCGTGCAGGAGGGCCAGCCTGCCAGAGTATTTCTGCGGCGGGCGGTCCTTATGCCGTTGAATAAAACCTTTGCTTAGAATATATAGTCTTCTAGTTGTCTATGTACTCAGCAAAACTCTCCTGCCGTCATTATATGTATAGATAGAATTCACCCCCCTCTCATTGGCAGCACACCAATCTGATAATTGAGTGGAAATAGGAAATTGTCTTCACCTTGTCGGTTACATCAAAGAAGTATATGTGAAATACAACCTTCTACCCTCAGGACATCACCATACATTAGGAAGGTTTATGTGAATGAAACAAAATTATTAGCAAATTATTTCCTTAGAAGCTTTATAGCTCAATCCTATTCTGTGAAATATATCCTAAATTTATTTCCAGCTTCCATGGCTGAAATGGATTTTATATCCATCCCGTGTGCTTCGTTGAATTGTGCTCAAAGACCAATTAAACCGTGACACCAGCTTTAGGAAGAAAATGCAGCAAAATGGCAATGAAGAAAAAAAAAATATATATATATAATAAAATAATAATGAAAAGCAACAAAAATAATTAACCTCTTACCGACTGCCCAGCGCCTATTTACTGCGGCGGCGCGGCCCTCCTGCGCAAACCGACGCCGATCGCACGCCTGCAGCTAGGGGGCGAGCGTGCGTCGCCGCCGGCGCGCTCCCACCCCACTCGGCAGCTGGGACTCCGATGCACGGGGCAGGCGGCTCCGATTGCCGCCTGACACCTGCCATTGCTCCCCACTGAGAGAGAAGAACGGCCAGCTGTTGTAAATACAGCTGACCGTTCTTCTCCCTGGAATGATCACAGAGCGCCTGTGATCCTTCTATATAGTAGGATCACAGGTCTTTGTGATCATTTCAGAAGCCCAACCCCCCCACAGTTAGAATCACTCCCCTAGGCTCACATTTAACCCATTGATCACCTACAATGTTAACCCCTTCCCTGCCAGTGTCATTAGTACAGTAATAGTGCATATTTTTAGCACTGATTACTGTAGTAATGTCACTGGTCCCCCCAAAAGTGTCAAAAATGTCAGTTAGGGGTCCGATCTGTCCACCGCAATGTCGCAGTCCCGCTAAAATCACTGATCACCGCCATTACTAGTAAAAAAAAAAAAAAAAAGACATAAATCTTTCCCGTAGTTAGTAGACGCAATAACCAATCAAAATACGCTTATTGCAATTTTTTTTTTTTTTTACCAAAAATATGTATCAGAAAACAAATTGGCCTAAAATGTTAAAACATTTTGATTTTTAATTTTTTTTTTTTTTTTTGAGAATGTTATATAGCAGAATGTGAAAATTATTTATTTATTATTTATTTATTTTATTATTTATTTATTTATTTATTTATTTCAGAATTGTTGCTTTTTTTTGTTTATAGCGCAAAAAATAAAAATCGCACAGGTGATCAAATACCACCAAAAGAAAGCTCTATTTGTGGGGGGGAAAAAAAAGGACATCAATTTTATTTGGGTACAGCGTCGCACGACCGTGCGATTGTCCATTAAAGTAACACAGTGCCGAATCGCAAAATATGGCCTGGTCATTAAGGGGGCAAATCTACCGGTCCAGAAGTGGTTAAAAGATTAAAATGGCAAACAAAATTAACAATCAAAAGGGAAATATTGAGAAGGGAAAAAAGGAAACAGAGTTATAGAAAGGGGGGAAAAGGAAACAAAGTCATATAAAGGGGAGAAAAAAGGAAACAAAGTTATAGAAATTAAAAGGAAAACAAAGTTATGGAAAGCAAAGAAAAAAAAAAAACTCAACAAAGCTATGAAAAAAGAAAACTAAGTTACAGAAAGAAAAAAAAGAAAACAAAGTTATACAGTACAAAGAAAAAAAAGAAGAGAAAGTCATGGTAAGAAACAAACTAAACAAAGCTATAAAAAAAAAAAAAAAAAGAAAGAAAACTAAGGCCCCTTTCACACAGGCTTTCTGATCCGATCCGCCTGCCAGTTTTTCAGGCGGATCTGATCGGATGCTCCATGCAGCCCTATGGAGCGGCGGATGTCAGCGGTGACATGTTCACTGACACCCGCTGCTATCCAATCCGATCCGGTCCGTGAAATCCGTACAGATGGAAACCCTATTTTCTATCCATCTGGAGGATCGGATCAGATAGGATCGGATGAGAATGGACAGGCAGTCCGTTCTCATCTGATCTCCCATAGAGGACAGCTGGGATCTGACAGCTCAGTCTCTGCACACAGAGTGGAGACGGAGCTGTCATCCGCCTGCTCAGTGGGGATCGGCGGATTGATCCCCGCTGAGCAAATCGGACTCTGTCGGGCGCAGTCCGAAAGGAGCCTAAGTTACAGAAAGGAAAAAAAAGGAAACAAAGCTATAGAAAGATAAAAAGGAAACAAACTTTAAAAACATAGAAAGGTAAAGAAACGAAATAAAATGTATAAAAACAAAAATAGGAAAAGGGAAACTAAAATATAACAAAACAAGAGTCATAGTAAGGGGAAAAAAAAGGAAATAAGGAAAAAAACCTGTTAGGCTCCATGTACAAGGGACGCTGGAAATGGCCGTTTAGGAGCAGTTGGGCATTTTTTTCAGAAGCCCCTGAACCCATCTACATTTTATCTTATCTGTCCATGTATACCAGGTCGTTTACAGTCATTTGCAGGCAGTTGCGTTCAGGGACTGTTTTTAGAACGCAATTATTTGTGTTCGAACGTGTGTTTCCCGGTGTTTCAAACGCACAAACGCGTCCGAACGCGTCTGAACGCGATGACCCGCGTTTAGCGTTCGCGTTTTTCCATTTTAAAGGGGAATAATTTTTTTGACCTCTAGGAACGCTTCTAAACGCAAACGCCCGCAAACGCTGCTAAACGCCCGCTAAACGCGGGTACAAACGCGACCGAACGGACGTTTCAAACGTCCTAAAAATTCCAGCATTCAAAGGGACTTTTAACAACGTCCCGTGTACATGGAGCCTTAGAAAAGAAAAAAGTAAACAAAGGAAAAATAGAAAACAAAGTTATAGAAAGGAAAAGAAAAGAAAAAAAAGCTATAGACAAAAAAAAAAGAGAAAGAAAATGAAGATATAGAAAAGAAAACAGTAAACAAATTTAGAGAAAAGAAAAAAGGAAACAAAATTAGATAAAGGAAAAAAATGTTCTACAAAGGAAAAAGGAAACAAACAATCATAGAAAGCAAAGAAAACAGTTTTTAAAGGAAAAAAAAAAAAAAAATACCAAGTCATAGAAAGGAAAAGAAAGGAAACAACTTTATAAAAACAAAAAAAGGAAACTAAGTTAGAGAAAGGAAGAAGGAAACAAAGTTATAAAAGTAAAATAAAAATGGAAACAGTTATAAAAAGGGAAAATTCATAGAAAGGAAAAGACAGGAGAGTTATAGAAGGGGAAAAAAGAAACAAGTTATAGAAAGCAAAGAATTATAAAAGTCAACCTATTGTTTTATTAAAGAATAAGTAGCCCCTGGACCTGTTCTAATGGTGCATGGATTCCTATGGACCGGTGGGTGTAAACGGACTTGTGTCTGTATACACCCACCTACCTCTGGGTCCAAACAGGCCCACTAAACAAAATTAACCACTTCAGCCCCGCCGACCATACATTCACTGCGGCACTCAGCCGCTGCTGGGCAAAGCGACGTAGCCCTACGTCACTCGCTCAGGAGCCAGCGTGTGTGACAGGCGGCTCTGATGGCCGCCGGTCACTCGCGATCTCCCGCAGCTGTGTTTACATCAGCCGTCTGTAATTCTCCCTGAAGTGATCACAGAGGCTATGCGATCCTGCTATATAGGATCGCATGTCTCTGTGATTACTTCAAAAGCCACGCCCCCTGACAGTTAGAATCACGCCCCTAAGGACACACTTAACCCCTTGATCACCAGTACAGTTAACCCTTTCCCTGCCAGTGTCATTTTTACAGTAACAGTGCATATTTTTAGCACTGATTACTGTAGTAATGTCACTGGTCCCCCCCAAAAGTGTCCAAAATGTTGGTTAGGGGTTCGATCTGTCTGCCGCAATGTCACAGTCCCGCTAAAAATCACAGATCGCCGCCATTACTAGTAAAAAAAACCAATAAAAATGACATAAATCTTTCCCGTAGTTAGTAAAAACGCAATAACTTTTGCGCAAACCAATCAAAATACACTTATTGTGATTTTTTTATACTAAAAATATGTAGCAGAAAACAAATTGGCCTAAAATGTTAAAAAATTTAGATTTTTACATTTTTTTGAGAATTTCATTTTAAAAAAATGTGAAAAAAATATAGATTTTTTCAAAAATGTCGCTTTTTTTGTTTATAGCGCAAAAAATAAAAATCGCACAGGTGATCAAATACCACCAATAGAAAGCTCTGTTTGTGGGAAAAAAAGGATGTCAATTTCATTTGGGTACAGCGCTGCACGACCGCGCAGTTGTCTGTTAAATCACGCAGTGTCAAATCGCAAAATAGGGCCTGGTCATTACATAGTTACATAGTTACATAGTTAGTGAGTTTGAAAAAAGACATCAGTCCATCCAGTTCAACCCATGATGTGTGTGTGTGTTTGCTGTTAACAGTACATTGTATACCTCTGTATGTTGTACATTGTATACCCCTGTATGTTGTACATTGTATACCCCTGTATGTTGTACATTGTATACCCCTGTATGTTGTACATTGTATACCCCTGTATGTTGTACATTGTATACCCCTGTATGTTGTACATTGTATACCCCTGTATGTTGTACATTGTATACCCCTGTATGTTGTACATTGTATACCCCTGTATGTTGTGGTCTTTAAGGTGCCCATCTAATAGTTTTTTGAAACTATCGATGCATTGAGCAGCCAAATCCTCTGGGGCTTAAGTGGTTAAGATGAAGAAGGACTGCGTCCTCTTTTTGGTTGGGTGAACTGGATTGGAGGCATCCAGGTGTAAAATGGACAGCAGAGTCCAGACCACCCCTAGAGAGAGACATGGACCTATCTATCGTCCTCCCTGCTCTGATCAATGGACAGATCCCCTGCTCTCATGTGAGTGGGCTCTAACTCCAGACAGCTAAATAAGCTGGAAGTTTTTATTTATTTTATTTTTTTGTTACATTAAATAGATTTTTTTTTTCTTGAATGCAGCCTTTTAATACTGTAAGTTGAAAGTGTGTCCTGAAAAAATGAACTGCTACTGCAAACAAGAAAAGTAACATAGAGACAGTACTCAAAAGTTTTGTTACATGTGCTCTAATACAATTTTAACCATCTCAAAGTATAACTATACAGTATATTGTTTTAGATAGAGTGGAGAGGCATTAGACCCCATTAGGTTTTTTCTTTATGGGTGTCTGTGTTCCCGTTAGAGAGATTCACCCTCTCTAATTGTCCTGTTGTCCCTCATCACCAAGAGCGTAAGCAAAAGCAAAATTCCAAATGTTGGGTTCTCACCAGAACAGTAATTGGGTGGGGGGGCTTCCAACAGGAACTCTGGTGACAAAGAGTTCATCTCACTTCCTGTTTTGTCTATAGTACAGGAAGTGGGAGAGAAATCTCCCCATATACTGTAGACACAGACGTACAAAAGAAAAAAAAAAACCCTTAGTAACTATTCAGCACTCAGATAGACATGGGCGTCCGCAGAACTTTTTTCGGGGGGGGGGGGGGCATCATTTTAACATCACCCATGCTCCACCCCTTTTTGACAAGGCAACGTCAGTCACCGCGACTCGTGAGTGTTTGTTTTTAAAGGGGAACTGGCAGAATTTGTTTTTAACCACTTGCCGACTGCTCACGTTGCTGCTCACGCAGAGCAGCTCGGCTGGGTCTGGCGATGTAGACCCACATTGCCAGATATCTCCCTCTCTCGGCGGCCGGAGACTTGCTACCGCAGTGCTTAGACACAGTGGGAGTCGGGCCAGGGGAGGAGAAGCGGCGATCATCGTCTCTCCTCCCCGATCGTTGGGGAAAGACTGAGGAAATCCGCCTGCTTGTCTAAACAAAGCAGGCGGAACTTCTTTGTGACAGGCAGGGACAGATCACAGGATTCAGCATAGCTGAACCTGCGATCTGTGTCTATGTCACAGAACCCCTTCCCCCCACACATGTCAGTAAGCATGAGGCATACATTTAACCCATTGATAACCAACAGTGTTAACCCCTTCCTTGCCAGTGTCATTATTACAGTGACAGTGCATATTTTTAGCACTGATTACTATAGTAATGTTACTGGTCCCCCCAAAAGTGTAAAAAATGTCAGTTAGGGGTCCGATCTATCCGCCGCAATGTCGCAGTCCCGCAAAAAAAAAAAACGCAGATCGCCGCCATTACTAGTAAAAAATAAATAAACATTAAAAATGACAAAAAAAAAATTACCGTAGTTAGTAAACGCTAGTTAGTAAACCCATTGTTCACCAGAGCTGCTGATGGTGGAGATGGCTTTTGCTGCATGCTAGTACTAGGTCGCAGTCCTCAGGTTGGCTGCACCAGGAGGTGAGCAAGCCGGGGTCCGGTAGCAGATATAGCAGGTTGGGATGAAGCAGAAGTGTGGCTGACAGACAAGCCAAAAGTCGGTAAGGATTGGTAGTGGAGATATGGATGGCAGCAGGAGTGACAAGACAAGAAATTGGCTGGAAAGAGCACAATAATCTGGCAAACAAGAAGGGCAAATGCATGGCTTACATAGGAAGTCCATGGGATGTGCAAAGGGTTTCAAAGTTCAAGATAAACAATGTTTAAGGCAGGATCGTTCCAGAAATTGTAAATCATCTCAGCAAGAAGAGACATTGCCAGACACAGCAGAGGTTGCAGGTTCAGACCTGGGTCCTAACAGGGTGTGTTCCAAAAGGGCTAAGTTGTCTTCCAGACACCAACATGAAAAGATCACAAAGAAGCCATTTTGGAACACAAGCTTTGTTTGACCCACACACACATTTGGGGTCATATAATCTGGTGAGAGATTCATTTTTTTTAATACATACGAAGACAAGTTCCACAAGTTTTAAGTTTGTGCAAAGGACTTAAGCGCTGGTTTTTATTTAAGTACAAAAAATTCACAGAGGTTATAATCCTCCCTTACTCTATTCAAAGGGAAAAAAAATCATTTTTGCTTATAGTTCTACTTTAAAAGTAACAAAAACATAAAAAAAAGAACTTAGTGATTGTAAAGGTTCACATTTGTTTAAATAAAAATAACAAACATGTTATACTTATCTGCTCTATGCAAGGATTTTGCACAGAGCAGCCCCGGTCCTCCTCCTCTGGGGTGCTTCGCCAGGGCCCCTGGCTCCTTCCCATCATCGGGTGCCTCCATGAAGAGCCACTTTCCATGGGGGCACTTATGTGGGCACGCTCCTGAGTCCCGCTTCTGCGTCCATTGACACAGACAGCGGGGCTGAGCCCTGCCCCCCACCTTACTGGATTTGATTGAGAGTAGCGGGTGCTAATGGCTCCTGCTGCTATCAATCTATCCAATGAGGACAGAGACAGAGACTGAAGTCACTGGGCTCATGCACATCGCTGTAATGGATAGGTCCAGGTGAGAAAAAGGGGGGGGGCTCTGGGGGCAGTTGTAGCACAGAAGGTTTTCCACCTTAATGCATAGAGTGCATTAAGGTGAAAAACTTGAGACTTTACAATCCCTTTAACACTATACATTACTATAAAAGTTACCACTAATACAGGGGCGTAACTACAGGGGTTGCAATTACAACCGGGCCCCATGCTCCAGGGGGGCTTGGAAGGCTCCCCTGTACACCTGGATAATAGGGGTGGCGGGGCTGCATGTAGAGAAATCACTGTCCTCTTTTTTTTTTTTCCTCCTGTAGCTGCAGGAGGAAAATGGAGGAGATTGGCTCCTCTTTATGCTGCCCCCCGCCACTCCTAGTCATAGGCAACTGTAATAGTCAGTGACATTGTAAAAAAATAAAATAAAATGATAAAAAATAATACAATTAAAATATCAAAAAATAAAAACTACTGACACCAGTGGGTGAACTTCCAGGATCGCAAAGGTCACACTTGCGACCGGGGCCTGGCATTCCACCACCGTGGGGAGGCCCCAAGATGGCAGGAAGGGGGCCCACTGCAGAACTTGGGAGAGTGAAGAGCCCCAGACTTGAAGGGAAGGGCCCCCGGCCAGGGGTCCGGGGGGGCCCTTCAAGGTTTCTTGCACCGGGACCCTGAAGTTTCTAGTTACACCTCTGCACTAGTATATAAAAAAGGGAACCCATTTTTATGTTGTAGACGCAAACAGGACCCTTCAGATTGTGGAACATCTCTGGAGGCACAGGAGGGGTTAAAACCCCTAAAGTGAGCTCAGATTAGGTGAAGTGAGAATAAAACGCGGGATATTGACACTCATTTAAAGAACAAGATTAGAAAATCTCTTATAAATAGTGAATGAGTACAATTTGAAGCGGTAATTATTGGAATGTTTGTTCAGGTTATTTATTCGGAGACCCAGTTCATTAGTCCGTTATAAATTTAATTAAGAGGCTTTGTTAGAAGGACAGGGACTTCACTTTATCTTGGGTACTTTTGAGGGCTTACTGTACATCACAAGGTAATAAAATAACTAAAGCTGAATTCCAGGTAAGGATATATTTTTTTTTTCGTAGCTGTCCAAGCTGGACCAATGTAAGTATGTATGTGCCATACCAGTTGGATCCCCTTGAAAGCTGGAAATCAATTCTTGTAATGTGAGGACAGGAGGTTGCTTGCTTGGCATAGATGCTATTCAGAGATCACTTTTTATTTTCTAGTTCAATCATTTTATTGCAGGTATATGCTGTGTGTGTATCATGTGCGCTAACCAATCAAATACGTGATGTAATAAATCAAATTGATATTAAGTGTGTACAACGTGCACAGGTAAAGAAGGGGTCTATGCCCTATATACCCTGTTTCCCTGAAAATAAGCCCTACCCCGAAAATAAGACCTCCATTGTGGAGACACTCAAATTAAAAGTGTTAGGACTGCAGGTAACACAGGGTGCCGTGTAGTGGCCCTGCAGCTTACACATGCGTTTGCAAATGCGTGTCAACTAAACCCCTGTTCTTTATTTATATCATAAGACAGGTCTACCTGGTTGGTGGCAGACTGGAGGGTGAGTACATTAGACTGCGGGCTGGCTGGCTTCCATGCACCTCTTATAATCCCTTTCAACTTTTGTTTTTTCTGATACAGGGATGGAGACACTGGGCATTATCTGCTGGTGCCTCACCTAAAGTCCCACATAGCCTACATTGCTTCAGCAACAATAGACCCTCTCCACCAAAAATGTATCTCCTAGCAGCCGACATCAACAAACCCTTCAATAGCCAGCAACAAAAGACCCCTCAATCAACAGTGGATCTCCCAGCAACAATAGATCCCCTACCAGCAACAACAGACCCTCACAACCCCTTCCAGCAACAATAAATCCCCCCAGCAGCTAGCATCAATAGATCCTCCAGTATATCCCAGCAACCCTTGCCATTACATACATGTAGTGATAGAGGTGCCGGAACTGCGTTCCCCCGCGTTCCCGCTGAAAAAAAGCCCTGGGTATAGCACTGTCCCCGTAGGGCTTGCTGTGTGTTGACTTCTTGGGTCTCCCTCTGATTATCTGCAAACAGTCCCTTGGGGGATTTTTCACACATCCATCCTTACTCCCAGTTGCTCGTTACTCAATAAACATAATGCCAGGTCTGTCAGGAGAATCTAACCGTCCCTCCGGTTTCCTGACCGGTAGTCTTCTTATCCCAGTATCAGGTGGAAGGGCGGTTGAGATCCTACAGCCAGAAATATGGGACCTCAATAGAAAGTGCACACAGGCTATATCAAGGAACACCAAACAAGCACTCACGGTTAGTAGAGAGTAGTGATCGACCGATATCGTTTTTTTTAATGCCGATACCGATATGTTGGTCATCGGATATCGGTATCGGCCGATATCTGCCGATATTTTCGGACAGGTAAAAAAATGTTTTTTTTTCTTTTTCTTCACAGGTACTTCTAGTGGAGGAATCTGGGGGTCTAAAATACCCCAAACCCCTCCACGGCACTGAAAAGCATTCAAAACGGCAAATTTAGTTGTTTTGAATGCTGTCAGTTTTTTTCATTTGCCACAAGTACACGGAAGTGATGTCATGACTTCCGAGTTTTTTACATGAAGACCCAATCAGAGCCGAATGTGGCTTTGATCGGGTCTTCGGCAGCCGTAGAGGTAGGATGCTCGGGTCTTCCGGTGGGACAGGAGACCCGGGCGAGCGGCGGAAGGCAATAGCGGTAACCTCAGGGGCCAATTCCGATATATCGGGGAAAGTGCATATCGGTCCCCGATATATCAGCATTGCTGCTAATCGGTCGATCACTAGTAGAGAGAGAAGTCAGCGAACCAAGATCAGCGAAAATCCAAAAGAGTAGTCCACAAGGCAAGGTTAGGAACAGGCAGAGTCGGCAACAGCAATCAACAAAATCCAAGTTTAGCAGGAACAAGACCTATACTAGGGCGAAGACAGGAAGGGGAATTGAAGATTTATAGGATCACTAGATTAGATGACAGCCAATAGCTGGACAAAGGGTGGGGCCAGCATCCAAACTTAAGGAAATAAGGGTGTTGCTTAAAAAGAAGTTCCCCAGTGGCACAGGCAATAGGGAACCGTCCAAAGAACACCAGGTCACAGGATCAAATTCCAGACATGGTGTGACACAGTCCAGGGGATTTGGTTTCATATTTATTGTGGAACTTGGATGGGAGAAGGGAATAGTGGGATACTCCAACTTGAACTATTCATAGTGGATGAGGACAACTCTCATTCAGCCTCACCAGTTTATTTGTGGAAGCAGTCACACTGCGTTAACCATACTGCCACTTGTATGGAGGAATTAAGTATTCTTGCTCTCTTCAGCAGTAGACTTGATGCAAACTACTTTCTCTTCAGGACACTACCTAGCATTTCCTCTGACTGACACCCGTCCACTGACTCTTCTAGCTGAAGGGATGGCCCTCTCAGGACAGGCTCCACGATACAGATCTGTACTCACTGTAGGCAGAATCAGATCCTTTCCAGTGTCTCCCTTCCAGTCAGCTCTGCAGGACATCTGGGTTCAACTCCTGTCAGGGGAAAAAAAGTACCGAAAAAGAAGCCCAAGCACATAGTTATGTGCAGACGGAGAATTTCTGTTAGCCAATGGAGAAAGCCTATTAGCCAAACCCATGGACAGAGAATTCCTGTTCACATGACACGCGAACGCGAGCATGCGCATATGCGAACGTGTGTGAACACCAGCGTTCATGCCCACTACTAAGTGGTGCCAAATGGGCTATATAAACACCTCTGCTGCACTAGGACCTTGTCTTATTGTCTACAGTGTTCTGCTACCTGCTATCTGTTCCTGGTGTTTAAACTTTGTTGCTGTCCTGATCCGTCTGACCACGCTTGTACTCTGCCTGAACCAACCCCTGGCTTGCTCTTTGACCATGTGTCTGCTCTATCCCTCTGTCTGCCTGTTTGCCATTGCCAAACTCCACCCTGAACCTGACTACTCAGCTGCCTTCTGCTCTGTTCCTGACATGCCTGCTAGTTACCAACCCGGCTTGCCTGACCCTGCTGTGTGACTGGCCATCCTTATATCTGCTGTCTGCTTCCTGCCAGCCTGCCAAGTGTCCGCTGCCTGTGACCTGCCAGCCTGCCAAGTGTCCGCTGCCTGTGACCTGCCAGCCTGCTAAGCATTTGCTGCCTGTGACCAGCCAGCCTACCAAGTACCTGCTGCCTGTGACCAGCCAGCCTGCCAAGTACCTGTTGCCCTGCTTCACAATCCAGCCTGCATCCAAGTACGCACAGACATCACATCCACAGCCTTCACCATCTGAACTTCTAGGCACTCGTACCACTCCAGGCTTCCATGCCTCCTGTTTACATTATCAGGGGTACCAGGCCGGAGGTGTAAGAGATCGCCTTCCTCTCCACATCAGGCTCCATCTCCAGGTAAGTGACATCTCCTCTCTGACCCTCAAGCCCCCTGAGGCCGCATAGCAGCTTCAGCAGAGAAAGGGCAGCCACCCCCTCCCTCCGGGACCCCGCTCTCCAGCTGAAAGACCCCAAACACATATACCCTTTGCATTAATAAAGTATCTCAGCATGCACCAAGGCACTTTCCTTTGGCAATCACCAGGGCTGTAACAATGTCTGTGCCCTCACTTGTCAGGTTTCCTCCCACTGTTTCCTCCCACTGGAACCCCAGGCTGTCATTTTTTCCAAAATTTGTAATTGTCGGCATGCTTTTTTTTTACATTCAGCTGTCAGCGGGCTCCTGACAGCTAACGAGTCATCTGTTGTTAAAGTGATTATACAGTCTCAATTTAGTTTTTTGTTTTTTTGTTAAATAACAAACATGTTATATTTACCTTCTCTGTGCAGTTGGTTTTGCACAGAGCCGCCCGGATCCTCCTCTTCTTGGGTCTCTCTTCTGTGATCCTGGCCTCCTCCTCCTGCCATTTGCTATCCATTCAGACACAGAGCCGTGACTCGGCCCAGCCCCCTCTCTCTCCTGATTGGCTGACTAATTTTGATTGACAGCAGTGGGAGCCAATTGCGTCGCGCTACTATCTCAGCCAATGAGGAGGGGAGTCCCCGGGCAGCTAAGACACTCCAGCAACATCACTGGATATAGATGGGGCTCAGGTAAGTATTAGGGGGGATGAGGGGGGCTGCTGCACAAAGAAGGTTTTTTTTTATCTTAATGCATAGAATGCACCTTCTGCCTTTATATTCCCTTTAACCACTTTATGACCAGGCGCCCCAGATGTACTGCGGCAGTCTGGCTCGTACAGGCAAAGCGCCGTACATGTACGGCGCTCACCTGGGAGGAGCTAGGGGGCGATCGCGCGCTGCCAGAGGCGCGCTCCCGCCCTTGCTCGTCAGTGGGAAAGCTAGTGCGTGTGACAGGCGGCTCCGATGGGCGCCGCTGACAGAGAAGGACGGACGGCTGATGTAAACACAGCCGTCCGTCTCATATAAAAAAATGTGAACAATATTGTTATTTTTTCAAAATTGTCGCTCTTTTTTTGTTTATAGCGCAAAAAATAAAAATCGCACAGGTGATCAAATACCACCAAAAGAAAGCCCTGTTTGTGGGAAAAAAAGGACGTCAATTTAATTTGAGTACAGCGTCTCACGACCGCGCAATTGTCTGTTAAAATCACGCAGTGCCGAATCGCAAAATAGGACCTGGTCTTTGAGCAGCCAAATCCTCTGGGGCTTAAGTGGTTAAAAACATATAGCAGCAAGTCTGACCAAAGGTCAAAATACAGACTGTGAAAATCATGCGCAAAGACATCATTTGCTTGGTTCAACGCGTTTTGCAATTTGATATTAATCAATGATAGCTTCATCAGGAACCATCATAATGGATATAACATCCTTACAACTTGAAAAAAAAAAAGATAGAAAAAAAAGAAGAAACTTAATGAGTACATTTCTTATGTATTTGTCTTGTATATATACAGCTTTACAGTCTAAGGATTCTCATGGTAATCATGCTCACCATAATAACAGAATATATTGTAGAGTGCATCAATACAATCAGCCCGCTCTATTCAAAATTGGCCTAAAATGTTAAAAATCTTTGATTTTTACGTTTTTTTGGGGGGGAATGTAATATAGCAGAATGTGAAAAAAATTGTTTTTTTTTTTTTTTTTTTTCACAATTGTCGCTCTTTTTTTGTTTATAGTGCAAAAAATAAAAATTGCACAGGTGATCAAATACCACCAAAAGAAAGCTCTGTTTGTGGGGGAAAAAAAATAGTCAATTTTGTTTGGGTAAAGCATTGCATGACCGCGCAATTGTCCGTTAAAATAACGCAGTGCTGAATCGCAAAATATGGTCATTAAGAGGGAAAATCTTCCGGTCCAGAAGTGCTTAATAACCCCAAAGCCAGAGGCGTAACTAGAACCTTCAGGGCTCCGGTGCAAGAAACCATGAAGAGCCCCCAGGACCCCTGGCTGGGACCCTTCCCTTCAAGCCTGTGGCCCCTCCCACTGATCCTGGGGCCCTTTACTCTCATTGCGGGGCCAGGGGCGTAACTACAGGGGTTGCAATTGCTACCGGGCCCCATGCTCCAGGGGGCCCAGTAGCAAACCAGTGGGTGAACTTCCAGCATCTCAAAGGTCACACTTGCGACCGGGCCCTGGCATTGCACCACTGTGGGGAGGCCCCAAGATTGAAGGAAGGGGGCCCACTGCAGAACTTGTGAAAGGATCCTGCTGCGGGACCATAATAAAAGGCCATGCAACGAGAGTAAAGAGCCCCAGGATTAGTGGGAAAAGCCCCAGGCTTGAAGGGAAGGGCCCCAGCCAGGGGTCTGGGGGGCCCTTCATGGTTTCTTGCATTGGGGCCCTGAAGGTTCTAGTTACGCCTCTGACCGCACCTTTATTACAGTCCCGCAGCGGGACCCTTTCACAAGTTCTGCAGTGGGCCCCCTTCCTTCAATCTTGGGGCCTCCCCACAGTGGTGCAATGCCAGGGCCCGGTCGCAAGTGTGACGTTTGCGATCCTGGAAGTTCACCCACTGGTGTCAGTAGTTTATTTGTATTATTTTTTATCATTTTATTTTATTTTTTTACAATGTGACTGACTATGACTCTGTCCATTCAAAAAAGGAAGGAGTTGGTAAATTACATATTTACTGACCCCTTCCTGGTTCCCTATTGTCACATATCCCCAGCAGCCGGCAGGAGAGGGGAGGGAGCACAGTGGGGGGGGTAGAGACAGCAGAACACAAGGGAACTGGTTAGGAGGAGTGGCAGGGGCAGCATACAGAGGAACCAATCTCCTCCATTTTCCTTCTGCAGCTACAGGAGAAAAAAGGAGGACGGTGATTTCTCTACATGCTGCCCCCGCCGCCCCTCCTATCCAGGTGTACAGGGGAGCCACACAGGCCCCCTGGAGCATGGGGCCCCGGTTGCAATTGCAACCCCTGTAGCTACGCCCCCGCCCAAAGCCTTTTGATCCCCCCCCCCCCTCAAAAATTTTTTTTTTTTTACTGTACATCACTATAACGATGCATGCTTAACATTCCATATCAACAACATATCTGCATCTTTTTGCTGCAGGAGCCGGCGGCATTCTATCTTTAGCAGGAATAAATATGTACATTCTCTGATAAATTAGACATCTGGGATCTGAAGAGGATAGATAGAGCTTTTGTATCTAACCTTCAATGAGGAATCATTAATCAAGTAAATTGCTGTACAGCATAAGGCCTAGCATTGAGAACTTCAAAAAAAAAAAAAAAAAATGGATCTGGTAATATCCAGCATATATTTAAAAAAAAAAAACTAGAAAAGCGGAATATCTCGAGGCAACTCAAGGCGAGCTGAAATATTTCTCGAGCCTTGATGACCTTCTTGCCGGTTATCAGTTGAAAAAGCGACATTAATAAACAAAAAGGATAATGACAGCGGCTGAGCCTGATATGTACGGCTGCTGCTGCTTAACCTGGACATCAGCCAGGAAGCGCTCTGTCTTTTGATACATTTTTATGTAAAAGTATCTCATTTATTTTTTTTTTTTTTATTTCTCAGATCTTTTTATCAATTGTATACCAGTAAAATGTGTAAAGGAGAACTTCCACCCAACTGCTGAATTCACATTTCAGATACATTCTGAGTAAGTGAATGTTTTTGCTTGGATAAGTATTTTTTAATTCTGTTCGGCCGTTTTTGTGGTTGGCACGCTTCTACCGCCCTGTGAAGGGAATACGGCGACACCTCTATTTTATGTTGTATCTGTGCTGTCTGCCTGCCCTGTAGACCAGGGGGTCTCCTAACCGCGGCCCATGGGCCAGTTCCGGCCAGCCGGTGGCTAGGCTCAGTGGCGTATCCTCAGTGTGCAGAGACTGAGGATTCGGATCAGCAGAGGCTGCCTATAATCTCTGCTTCCACCTAATATAAAAGGGACTTTGATGAGGATCCTGATGTAAGGGGGACTCTGATGTCTTGGGGGCTCTGATGGGCACCCTGATGTAAGGGGGACTCTGAGGGGCACCCTGATGTAAGGGGGTTCTTTAGTAGGGACCCTGATGTAAGGGGGCCTTTGATTAGGGACCTTGAAAAAAGGGGGTTCTTTGGTAGGGACAATGATGTAAGGAGGTTCTTTGGTAGGGACCCTGATGTAAGGGGGACTCTGATAAGGGACCCTGATGAAAGGGGGTTCTTTGGTAGGAACCCTGATGTAAGGGGGACTCTGATTAGGGACCCTGATAAAAGGGGGTTCTTTGGTAGGGATCCTGATGTAAGGGGGCCTTTGATTAGGGACCCTGATAAAAGGGGGTTCTTTGGTAGGGACAATGATGTAAGGAGGTTCTTTGGTAGGGACCCTAAAGTAAGGGGGACTCTGATTAGGGACCCTGATGAAAGGGGGTTCTTTGGTAGGAACCCTGATGTAAGGGGGACTCTGATTAGGGACCCTGATAAAAGGGGTTCTTTGGTAGGGATCCTGATGTAAGGGGGCCTTTGATTAGGGACCCTGATAAAAGGGGGTTCTTTGGTAGGGACAATGATGTAAGGAGGTTCTTTGGTAGGGACCCTGATGTAAGGGGGACTCTGATTAGGGACCCTGATAAAAGGGGGTTCTTTGGTAGGGACACTGATGTAAGGAGGTTCTTTGGTAGGGATCCTGATGTAAGGGGGACTCTGATTAGGGACCCTGATGTAAGGGGGTTCTTTGATAGGGAGCCTGATGCAAGGGGGAGTCTGATTAGGGACCCTGATAAAAGGGGGTTCTTTAGTAGGGACCCTGATGTAAGATGGACTCTGTTCAGGGACCCTGATGAAAGTGGGTTCTTTGGTAGGGACACTGATGTAATAGAGGACTTTGATGGGAACTGTGATGTAGGTGGACCCTGATGAGGACCTGGACATAGGGTGTACTCTGATGTGGACCCTGATGTGGGGGGGGGGGCTTTGATGTCATAGGGACTTTGATTTAAGGGGGGCTGTAGTGGGGGACCTGGATTTAAGGGTAACTCTGATGTATGGAGGATTCTGATGGGGACCCTGGTGCAAGAGGGACTTTGACAGAGTCCCTGATGTAAGAGGGGCTCTGACGAGGATCCTGATGTAAGGGGGACCCAAATGTAAAGGGGTTCTTTGGTAGGGACCCTGATGTAAGGGGGTTTTTGATGGGGACCCTGATGTAATAGGACTTTAATGGGAACTGTGATGTAGGGGGGACCCTAATTAGGACCTTGACATAAGAGGGACTCTTATGGGGACCCTGATTTAGGGGGGGGGGGGATCTTATGTTATAAGGACTGTGATCTAAGAGAAACTGTGGTGGGGATCCTGATTTAAGGGGGACCCTGATGTAATGCTTCCTCCTGCTTGCAGCAGACTGATGACGACATCATCTCAGTCTAGGCAAAGTCACTGGACAGGAGTTCTAAAACTGCTGTTTTAACAATCAAATTTGGAGATTCTCAGAAAATATCTCTTGTAGATGTATATTTTGACACCACGGGAATATATTATTGTGGATTTGTGAAGGTCTATCAATCTATATACAGTATTTCACAAAAGTGAGTACACCCCTCACATTTTTGTAAATATTTTATTCTATCTTTTCATGTGACAACACTGAAGAAATGACACTTTGCTACAATGTAAAGTAGTGAGTGTACAGCTTGTATAACAGTGTAAATTTGCTGTCCCCTCAAAATAACTCAACACACATCCATTAATGTCTAAACCGCTGGCAACAAACGTGAGTACACCCCTAAGTGAAAATGTCCAAATTGGGCCCAAATAGCCATTTTCCCTCCCCGGTGTCATGTGACTCGTTAGTGTTACAAGGTCTCAGGTGTGAATGGGGAGCAGGTGTGTTAACCTTGGTGTTATCGCTCTCACTCTCTCATACTGGTCACTGGAAGTTCAACATGGCACCTCATGGCAAAGAACTCTCTGAGGATCTGAAAAAAAAAATTTTGCGCCACATAAAGATGGCCTAGGCTATAATAAGATTGCCAAGACCCAGAAACTGAGCTGCAGCACGGTGGCCAAGACCATACAGCGGTTTAACAGGACAGGTTCCACTCAGAACAGGCCTCGCCATGGTCGACCAAAGAAGTTGAGTGCACGTGCTCAGCGTCATATCCAGAGGTTGTCTTTGGGAAATAGACGTATGAGTGCTGCCAGCATTGCTGCAGAGGATGAAGGGGGGGGGGGGGGTCAGCCTGTCAGTGCTCAGACCATACGCCGCACACTGCATCAAATTGGTCTGCATGGCTGTCATCCCAGAAGGAAGCCTCTTCTAAAGATGATACACAAGAGCCCGCAAACAGTTTGCTGAAGACAAGCAGACTAAGGACATGGATTACTGGAACCATCTCCTGTGATCTGATGAGACCAAGATAAACTTATTTGGTTCAGATGGTGTCAAGCGTGTGTGGGGGCAACCAGGTGAGGAGTACAAAGACAAGTGTGTCTTGCCTACAGTCAAGCATGGGGGTGGGAGTGTCATGGTCTGGGGCTGCATGAGTGCTGCCAGCACTGGGGAGCTACAGTTCATTGAGGGAACCATGAATGCCAATATGTACTGTGACATACTGAAGACTGGGCCACAGGGCAGTATTCAAACATGATAACGACCCCAAACACACCTCCATGATGACCACTGCCTTGCTAAAGAAGCTGAGAGTAAAGATAATGGACTGGCCAAGCATGTCTCCAGACCTAAACCCTATTGAGCATCTGTGGGGCATCCTCAAATGGAAGGTGGAGGAGCGCAAGGTCTCTAACATCCACCAGCTTCAACCTGTGAAGCTCTGGTGAACTCCATGCCCAAGAGGGTTAAGGCATTGCTGGAAAATAATGGTGGCCACACAAAATATTGACACTTTGGGCCCAGTTTGGACATTTCTACTTAGGGGTGTACTCACTTTTGTTGCCAGCGGTTTAGACATTAATGGCTGTGTGTTGAGTTATTTTGAGGGGACAGCAAATTTACACTGTAAGAGCCGGTTCACACTGATCCGACTTGTCAGGCGACTAGGTCGCCTGACAAGTAACGTTCCATGCTGTGCAATGGAACCGTTCTAATCAGAGCGACTCAAGTCACTCCGACTTAGATAAAGGTTCCTGCACTATTTTTGGGCGAAGTCGGAGCGACTTGCATTGACTTCTATTATGAGAAGTCGTTTGCAAGCCGCGATGAAGTCGCGCTGCACGGGCAACTTCAAAGTCACCCAAAGTCGGGGCAACTTTGAGTCAGATTAGTGTGAATGGGCTCTTATACAAGCTGTACACTCACTACTTTACATTGCAGCAAAATGTCATTTCTTCAGTGTTGTCACATGAAAAGATATAATAAAATATTTACAAAAATGTGAGGGGTGTACTCACTTTTGTGAGATACTGCATACATTGAATATCATTTAATTGTTTATGACAACTGTAAATAAATAAGAATTATAAGATAAAGTATGTGCAAAGAACCTGGCCATCAAGAGTTTATTATACAGAAATTGATGTTTTGACATATCTATGCTCTGAGACCTTTATTGCTACCAGGTCCGTTGAAAAGGTCACTAAGCTCGATAGATCAATGTCAACTTTCCTCAGCTCCTGCTGCATGGTCGGTGAATTGTTAAATTGTTATTTGTCAGCTGTCTAATGTACTTTCAAAAATTGGAAAAATGCACTTTGGGCACATTTCCTTGAAATGACATGCCAGGATGTAACATTTCTCTGGTATAGGTGAAAAAAAAAAAAAAAAAATGAATATCAACATGAAGCTAAATGCTCACTGAAGCATCTTAAAGAAGCATTACTTGTCTGTGTGATGTCTGCAGGGCTTGGAGGGGTACAAAAGTTGCACCAAAGCTTATTGTGGAGCCGCTGGAACCCAGAAGCCAGTAGAGGTAGTGAGATCATTGATATATAAAGAAGTTGTCTCCAACCACACCAAAAAAGTCCCTACGGTATATACTCGAGTATAAGCCGAGTTTTTCAGCATGTTTTTTCATGCTGAAAAAGCCCCCCTCGGCTTATACTCGAGTCACTGGCTCACTTACGGTACTTTTTAAAAATTGCACCGCCCGGCGCCGACATGTCACCGCTTATGCGCCGAATAGCCGAATGTGTACGGGCTTTCCCAAACATCGGCGGCGCACGCGCGGTGACGTTTTAGCGCCGGGTGGCACCATTTTTAAATTTAAGGCGCCTCACCGACAGGTAAGTGAGACTCCTCCGTAGCCCCTGCATTTCCTCATGCAGTGCTGCGGGCATGGTACAGGACATTCTCGTGTACCATGCCCGCAGCACTGCATCTCCTGTGCCATGCCTGTACATACTATTCCATGCCTGTACATACTGTGCCATGCCTATACCTACTGTGCCATGCATATACCTACTGTGCCATGCCTGTACCTACTGTGCTATGCTTGTACCTACTGTGCCATGCCTGTACCTACTGTGCCATGCCTACACCATCACCTGTGCCATGCCTACACCATCACCTGTGCCATGCCTACATCATCACCTGTGCCATGCCTATACCATCATCTGTGCCATGCCTGTACCATCACCTGTGCCATGCCTATACCATCTCCTGTACCATGACCTGTGCCATGCCTACACCATCACCTGTGCCATGCCTACACCATCACTTGTGCCATGCCTACACCATCACCTGTGCCATGCCTATACCATCACCTTTGCCATGCCTATACCATCACCTGTGCCATGCCTACACCATCACCTGTGCCATGCCTATACCATCATCTGTGCCATGCCTGTACCATGACCTGTGCCACGCCTGTACCATCACCTGTGTCATGACCTGTGCCATGCCCTTACCATGACCTATGCCATGCCAATACCATGACCTGCGCCATCTCCTGTACCATGCCTGAACCATCTCCTGGACCATGCCCGCAGCCCCTGTTTTGTGTCTCGTGGTGGTCCAGTTGGGTCCGGTAGCTGCTGTATTTCCCACCCTAGGCTTATACTCGAGTCAATACGTTTTCCCACTTTTTTGTGGGAAAAATTAGGGGCCTCGGCTTATATTCGGGTCGACTTATACTCAAGCATATACGGTATGTCAGATGCAATGTCCATAGGCTTGTAAGCAGGTGCTTCCAAAAGGGTTCAAAGTGTTAGTATTCTTCTATTGTGTTGATGCTCTGAGATTAAAGCGGAGTTCCGGCCACAAAAACTTTTTTGGGATAAAAATTAGCCCCCTAATCCTAAACTATCCCCAATTACACTAATACTATTCCCACATTACAGTAGAGTACAGTAAATGAATATAGATAAAATCTTACTTTTAAAATTGATTGAAGAGTGCGGCCATCTCCGGTGTGGGCGTCTGAAGCCGCTGTGTCCCCCGCTGTGTCCTTCTTCCTGGTTTCAGCTACCCAGAATGCATATCGCAATCTCGCGCATGAGCTGTAGATTGCGATCGGCGATCAGAGTAGCGGCCGGCCATTCCCATTGCATCCTGGGATGGATGACGCACATCTCCCAGGACGCAATGCCTAACCGGAAGTGACGTCCGGGGCCGCGGCCGCAGAAGGAGGAAGTCGGAAAGCGATGCCCCTAAAATAAGGTAAGTGACCCCAAAAAAAGAAATGAATGTTTACATGCTTTTCCCTACAGGAATCAGAAAAGAAGAAAATGAGGCCGGAACTCTGCTTTAACCAGGTCAACTATCTTCACGTGTCTCACCTACTTGTTACATTGTAGAATTGTTGCACTTAGGGTGTCCATAGGTTGCTACCTTAACTGAACCCTGTAATGGATTATTTCTGCCTCTTGTGAATTTCTGCCTCTTGTGAATGCCTATTCTGGACTCTTGCTTTAAGAAGCATTCTTTATAGATTTAGCCATCTGTCTAAGGTATGACTACCTCAGGCACTTGTAAGGTAAACCAGATCTCCAGCACCAGAAAGCCAGTGTGGCTCTATGCTCGTGTTCATGCACACTACACACACGTCCCTATTTCCAAGCGAAGGGGCAATGGTAAATATGCTGTTCCAGTTCCTTGCACACACATGCATTCATCCATACCAATTTGCTTGCGCACTTGGTGCCCATTGGACTATTTTAACCGGTCTGTCACCAGTTGTGGTCGGGCCACAAGGGGCACAGGGACAAAGCCCCCCCCCCAGCCTGCACAATCTGTCTCCCTGTCGCTCCATCTGGCAATATCCTTTGAGAAAATCAGGTGTGGTGAAACGCGTCAGTCCATGCCATATACTACATCATTTCATTCCTATTGATTGTGCTGTTGTCATCGGATGTCTGTAAGTGTATATACATCTTTCAATTAATTGTCCGTTAGCAGTTTTATACTACGTCTGTGTCGTTTGGTATCCCCAATGTCTAACTGGGAGATCCAGCCATCCTTGTTCAGGACTACACGGTCATATATTGGAACATCCAGTGCCGCAGCTTTTGCCGGGGTGACCTATGGTCAATATCTTAAGCCTTCATGACCCATTTGCTGTATGGTGTTTTGGGTCTACAACTTCCGGTGAGCGCATTTAATTTATATCCCGATGGTGTGGGGACCAATCTGCTTCCTTGATCACTCATATCACTTTGGACCATCAACTTCACCTTTTCACTTGGGACTCACCTATATTTACCAATTTCCCCTTCAATTGTGATTACCTTTAATGGACTGTTTGTTTACTTTTTTAGCGCTGCACTTTATTTATACATGATTTTGAGCAACTTATGGCGCTTTTCCACTGCATGGAACCGAACGGTTCGGCTCGCTTTTGTGCTTTTCCACTGCTGGTACCGCATGGTACGGTGTAGGAACGGTTCGGTACGGTACGGCGGCGCTTTTCCACTGCATGGAACCGAACGGTACGGCTCTCAAAAACAGTACCACCTCGATTGTGGTTCCAAGAGGTACCATACCCGGTACCATATCCCACAATCCTTTGCATGCAGTCACTACTAGCCACTGATTGGTCAGAGAATCGTTGTTATCCCACCCACTTAACTTTAGTACTACTTTAGTGGAAAAGCAAACCATACCGTACCGTACCGAACCGTTCCAACACCGTACCATGTGGTACCAGCAGTGGAAAAGCAAACCGGGTCAAGCAGGGCCTAGTAGAGCCGAACCGGTACTTGCAGTGGAAAAGTGCCATTTATGTCAGTTGATTGTGCTAGCAGCTTTTTTTCAGTTGTATATGTTAGCGCAGTTTGAATTTTTTTACTTCATGTGTAAAAGGGGCACTGTGATGCGTAAAGGGGGCACAGAAATGCGTAAAGGAGGGCACTGTGATGCATAAAGGGGGGACTGTGATGTGATGTGTAAAGGGAGCACTGTAATGTAAAAGGGAATTGTGACGTGAAGGGGAACTGAGGACACTGTTATACTGCTTTAAAGGGGAGGGGGGGGGGTGATGTGAAGGATGTCTGTGATGTAAAGGGGGAGCTGTGATGTTTAAAGGGGACAGTGATGTAAGGGGGGCACTGTGATGTTTCAAGGGGAAACAGTGATGTAAAGGGGAACACTGTGATATTTAAAGGGGGCACAGTTATGTAAATGGGGCACGGTGATGTATAAAGGGGGGCACGGGGATGTATAAAGGGGGGCACTGTGATGTTTCAAGGGGGGAACGGTGATGTAAAGGAGAACACTGTGAAGTTTAAAGGGGGCACGGTAAAGTAAAGGGGGGGCATGGTGATGTGTAAGTGGGGGCACGGTGATGTGTAAGTGGGGGCACGGTGATGTGTAAGTGGGGGCACGGTGATGCATAAAGGGGGCATGGTGATGCATAAAGGGGGCATGGTGATGCATAAAGGGGGCACGGTGGTACATAAAGGGGGGGGGGACTGTGGTGTGATGTGTAAAGGGAGAGCTGTAATGTAAAGGGGCATTGTGACGTGAACGGAAACTGAGTACACTGTTGGACTGCTTTAAAGGGGGGATGTGATGTGAAGGATGTATGTGATGTAAAGATGGACTGTGGACATTGATGTAAAGGGGGAGCTTTGATGTGAAGGGGGGCTGAGGACACTGATGAAAAGGGG
>NC_138780.1:194809260-194914260 GCF_965119305.1 Pelophylax lessonae | reverse complement strand
AGGATGTAAGAGGTCACTCTGGAGGAGGATGTAAGAGGTCACTCTGGAGGAGGATGTAAGGGGGCACTCTGGAGGAGGATGTAAAGGTCACTCTGGAGGAGGATGTAAGGGGAACTCCTGGAGGTGCCCCCTTATATCCTCCGGAGGGCCACATTACTCCTGGAGGTACCTCCAGAGTGCCCCCTTTTATCATCTAGAGTGCCCCCTTACATACTCCAAAATGCCCCCTAGTAATAATAAGGTGAGTGGCGTGCCCGGGTCCTGGAGTTCCATTACTGTGCAGGGGCCCCAAGATAGGAGGAAGGGGGTCTGCTGCAGATCATTAGAAAGGGCCATGGGATAGGGTCAGGAGGGGCCCTTCATGGTTTTTTGCACCGGGGGTCCTGAAGATTCTAATTACGCCTGTCTTAGAACGTCATTTGTATGTGCACATGGTTAATTTGTCTGTGGTGCGTCTCATGGTGAATATACACTATATTGTCAAAAGTATTGGGACGCCTACCTTTACACACACATGAATTTTAATGGCATTCCAGTCTTAGTCCGTAGGGTTCAATATTGAGTTGGCCCACCCTTTGCAGCTATAACAGCTTCAACTCTTCTGGGAAGGCCGTCCACAAGGTTTAGGAGTGTGTCTATGGGAATGTTTGACCATTCTTCCAGAAGCGCAGTCTCCGCTCTAATTCATCCAAAAGGTGTTCTATCAGGTTGAGATCAGGACTCTGTGCAGGACAGTCAAGTTCCTCCACACTAAACTCGCTCATCCATGTCTATATGGACTTTGCTTTGTCCAATGGTGCGCAGTTAAGTTGGAACAGGAAGGGGCCTCCCCCAAACTGTTCCCACAAAGTTGGGAGCATGAAATTGTCCAAAATGTCTTGGTATGCTGACACCTTAAGTGTTTCCTTCACTGGAACTAAGGGGCCAAATCCAACCCCTAAAAAGCAGCCCCACACCATGATCCCCCCTCCACCAAGTAACAAAAAATGATCTCCTGTAGCATGCCTGCAGTCTCTGACCATCTTCTGTTGCATACCCACATTTCCATATAATTTCCTGAAGTGTGTTCATTCTGTAACCATCTCCTGCCGCATGTCCCCAGCCTCTGACTATTTTGCTGTAGTGTGTCCACAGTCTCTGACTATCTCTTGTAGCATGCCTGTGGCATCTGACCATCTTGTGTAATATCTGCCTACTCCCAAGTCTCTGACCATTTCCAGTAGCATACCCACAGTCTCATATCTCCTGTAGTGTGTTCACAGTCTGTAACTTTCTCCTGTAGCGTGTCCCCAGTCTCTGACTTTCTCCTGTAGCTTGTCCCCAGTCTCTGACCGTCCCCTGTAGCGTGTACCCAGTCTCTGACCATCCCCTGTAGCATGTTTGCAGTCTCTGACCATCCCCTGTAGCATGTCCCCAGTCTCTAACTATCTCCTGTAGCATGTTTGCAGTCTCTGACCTTCTCCAGGAGCATGTTTGCAGTCTCTGACCATCTCCTCTAGCATGTCTGCAGTCTCTGACCATCTTCTGTAGAATGTCCACAGTCTCTGACCATCTCCTATAGGATGTCCCCAGTCTCTGGCCATCTCCTGTAGCATGTCTGCACACTCTGACCATCTCCTATAGGATGTCCCCAGTCTCTGGCCATCTCCTGTAGCATGTCCCCAGTCTGACTATCCCCTGTAGCATGTCCCCAGTCTCTGACCATCTCCTGTAGCATGTCCCCAGTCTGACCATCCCCTCTAGCATGTCCCCGGTCTCTGACCATCTCCTGTAGCATGTCTGCACACTCTGACCATCTCCTGTAGAATGTCCCCAGTCTCTGACCATCTCCTATAGGATGTCCCCAGTCTCTGGCCATCTCCTGTAGCATGTCTGCACACTCTGACCATCTCCTATAGGATGTCCCCAGTCTCTGGCCATCTCCTGTAGCATGTCCCCAGTCTGACTATCCCCTGTAGCATGTCCCCAGTCTCTGACCATCTCCTGTAGCATGTCTGCACACTCTGACCATCTCCTGTAGCATGTCCCCAGTCTCTGGCCATCTCCTGTAGCATGTCCCCAGTCTGACTATCCCCTGCAGAATGTCCCCAGTCTCTGACCACCTCCTGTAGAATATCCCCAGTTTCTGACCATCTCCTGTAACATGTCCCCAGTCTCTGACCATCTCCTCTAGCATGTCTGCAATCTCTGACTATCTCCTGTAGTATGTTTGCTGTCTCTGACCATCTCCTGTTGTGTGTCTGCAGTCTCTTATGGTCTCCTATAGCATGCGCGCCGTTTTCCTAAATGGTATGAGTAGGCTCATTTAAGGTACATGGTGAAAAAAAAAAAGCTCTTTGAAGTTGCCAAAAAAAAAAAGAGAGCTTTGCTTTAGCTTGTTGCCTGGAGCTGCAGCAAACGTTGCCACAGGCAAGATTGTTATGCGCCATGACACCATGTCCCAGCAGATGACTCAGCGCTACCTTTCATCCTGGGAAAACCACAGAAACTTGCTTTAAGAATCCAAACATGAGCGGTGTAATAATAATTCTGGATTCCCAAGCTTCAGAAGGAGTCTTACATTTTCCTAATCTTTCTGTTTTTCTACTTCTGCTCCGGCATCCCACTCTAATACCGCCATTCACACCTCTCATCACTGTCACCGGTGACACATCATTAGTACATAATCTCACCTCCATATCACCGGAGTCTGGAGGAATTTCACAAGAAATAGCCGACGCAGTGACTTGATTTTCTCACATTTAGGCCTCATGTACGCTGCTGCGGATAAACAGACATTTTGGAGCAGTTAGGCATTTTATTCAGCAGCCCCTGAACTCTCCTCTGTGTTATCTCATCTGTCCATGTGCACTCAGTTTTTTATAGGCGTTTAGAGGCATTTTCATGAAAGCAAAGAAATGCGTTCAAGATGGAAGTTTATAGGCATTTCAAACGCCAAATGCTTCTAACAGCATGCAAATGTGTCTAAATGTGGTAGAAACGTCTATAGGCATTTTTGTTTCTAGGCGTTTGTAAAAGGAAAACATTACTGACCATTTGCAATGGGGGGGGGGAGAATGGGAAGAGAGAGAGGGGGCGAGAGAGTGGGGGGTGAGACAGAGTGGGGGGAGAGAGGGGAGAGAGGGGGGAGAGAGAGGGGGGAGAGAGAAAGGGGGAGAGAGAGAAAGGGGGAGAGAGAGAAGGGGGAGAGAGAGAGAATGGGGAGAAAGAGAGGGGGGAGAGAGAGGGGATGAGAGAGAGAGAGAGTGGGGGCGAGAGAGTGGGGGGAGGAGAAAGAGGGGAGAGAGAGTGGGGGGGAGAGAGAGTGGGAGAGAGAAGGGGGAGTGAGAAAGGGGTAGATGGAGAGAGGGGGAGAGAGAGAGGGGGGGGGAGAGAGAGAAATGGGGAGAGGGGGAGAAAGAGAGGGGGAGAGAGAGGGAGAGAGGGGAGAGAGAGAGAGATGGGAGAGAGAGAGAGAAAGAGAGAGGAGAGAGAGGGGAAGAGAAAAAGAGGGAGAGCGGGAGGGAGAGAGAGAGAGGGGGGGGGAGAGGGGGAGAAGGGGGGGAGAGAGAGAGGGGGAGAGGGGGTAGAGGGGGGAGAGAGGGGGTAGAGGGGGGAGAAAGAGAGGGGGAGAGAGAGGGTGAGAGAGAGAGGGGGGGATAGAGTGGGGTGAGAGAGGGGGTGAGAGAGAGAGAAAGAGAGAGTGGGGGGGGAGAGGAGGAGAGAGAGAGAAAGAGGGGGGGAGAGGGGGCAAGAGGGTGGAGAGAGAGAGGGGGAGAGAGGGTGGAGAGAGAGAGGGGGAGAGAAGGTGGAGAGAGGGGGGCAGAGGGTGGAGAGAGAGAGAGAGAGAGATGGGAGAGAGAGAGAAAGAGAGAGGAGAGAGAGGGGGAAGAGAGAAAGAGGGAGAGAGAGAGAGGGGGAGAAGGGGGGAGAGGGGGTAGAGGGGGGAGAGGGGGAGAAAGAGAGGGGGATAGAGAGGGTGAGAGAGAGGGGGGGGAGTGGGGTGAGAGAGAGAGAGAGAGAGAGAAAGAGAGAGTGGGGGGGAGAGAGGAGGAGAGAGAGAAAGAGAGGGGGAGAGGGGGGGAGAGGGGGCAAGAGGGAGAGAGAGAGAGGGGTAGAGAGGGTGGAGAGAGAGAGGGGGAGAGAGGGTGGAGAGAGAGAGGGGGGAGAGAAGGGAGAGAAAGAGAGAGAGGACGCCGGTAAACTTGCAATGCAAAAGTGGTCAAACGGACGTTTTTTAACTTCATTTAATAACTATCAAGTTCCAGCGTCCAGAAGAGGTTTTCAAACGTCAGTGTACATGAGGCTTTAGAAGAGAGCGTGTCTTTAGCAGCTTCTTAGCTGAAATTTCATAAACATAAAAAGTCTCAGCTTTGCCTATCCCTGGGAATTGCTTCTGCTGGGGCGTATTTCAGAGCAAGATGTATTTACGGCCCCCGTCTTTCCAACGAGGCGGGTGATTTTTTTTGTTAGAGGAATGAGCTTATTACATCATTTCAGTAAACATTTTCCTGTCAACAAGTGAAAATTGGATGTCTTGACACCGTTCGGCGTTTGATCTGTAGATTATCTACGGAAGTGATCTATATTACCGCAAGAGGTATTTTAAAGGGAATGATGAAGACTAAAATAAAATGTTTTCATATATTTCTTTTTGTCTGCAGGTAAATATGAAATGCTTCAAAAAAAATATTGACCATTAAAATATATGTGAAAAAAAACCATGCCAGTTTACTTACCTTGCTCCGCGGGACTGACAGGCAGCGGCGGTGGCTTCCCCCTCCTTATTGGCCGATAGGATGCCTTCTCCTTTTTGCCAATCGGGAAACAGGTCTCAGGACCCGCTTCCTGATTAGCCGGGAGGAGAATCAGTGTGGCAGTAGCGAATATTCATTCGATATTGTCACACAACTAGGTGGGCTCAGAGTGCAGTACTCTGCGCCCCGAGCCCACCCTTTTTCTAAGCCTATTAGAGCCTCTGACTCTCTAATCAGGTGCTTAAAAAAAAAATCCATGCATCCTGCATGTAGATTAGGGGGCCGGATGCATGGATAGGGGGGGGCGGCGCCCCTAATGGACGGGCCGCCACTGCTCAGTAGGCAGGGCCTTGAACAAGGATTCCGCAACCAGCCACTCAAAGCACTCAAAGATGTGGGATCCCTTATTTAAAGCCTCCCTCATTAAGATGTGTGCCTGAACTCTCACAGGAGTTTTTCATCACATCAGATATCTACCTTAAGGGGAGGACTGGGCCACGGGGCAGGGGGCAATTGCCCCCCGGGCCACTCTGATGCCCCTTAAAAAGGCTGCACCACTTCTGCCACAGGCATGCCTAAAGGATTCCTACTACATACATACCTACTGAGTGCGGGATGAAGACAAGGACATAGCGCAGCTCTTCCCCCCAGCATGGAAGGTGTAAGCTGTGTCTGAGCAGAAGCCGGTTCCATGCCCCACTGGAGACTCTCCTCCCCTATGCAGCCCTGATCAAGCTGTCCCAGCTCCCCCCGACTGCCTGCTGATGGCCAGGTCAGGAACTCGGATTTAGCCTGTAAGTAGAGAGTACCTGGAGCGAAGCTTCAGCCTGGAATGGGGGTCAGGAGGAGGCCGGGAAGAGGGAGAGTGGAAGGGGGGGGGGGCTGAGTCGCTGCACCATGGACCTCTGGTTTGTACTTGCCCCCTGGGCTGAAAGTTGCCAGTCTGCCCCTGCCTACCTTCACAGAGAGGACTAAGGGGGCAATTTACCTTAACAGACTCCCCTTCCCTGTAGAATCAGCACAGTGCCACCTACAGGAAGAAAGAGTGCTGACTCGAGTCCCAGCACTTGTCTGAGGAAAGAACTGGCATTAGGAATGAAGAGGGAGGTGAGGCCTGTCAGTCTCAAACCAAGTAAAACAAAACAAACAAAAATTCCCTGCTCACTTACCAGCCAGCCTGCCAGAAACCAAATCGACCCTGCCTAACAATGGTAAATCCAAGGGGTTTAGTTTGCACACATTTGCAAATATATGCATAAGCTGCAGAGGCCACGACAACTCACCACAGTGTACTGCAGTCCTAACTCTATAATTTTGAGAGTCTCCGAAGTTGGAGCACATATGTACTGTAATAATGGACAGATTAAGAGCAGGTATATGTGGTGGGACCCCACACTTCCTTAAAGGTACAGGGACTCTCGGCAAAAGCACAATGGCATCTGAAAGTATCTAGTATCTATGTGCTCCTTGCTGCAAAGGCCAGTTATAGGTGGTTGCCATTTGTTTGTACAGTCCCAAATCAAGATCGGCCTCAAGTAGTGTCCTACTCAGTGACTATGGCCCATGGAGGAGACCCGGGATTTTGTCTGCTTCTCCTGGCCAGATCATGGAACAGAGCTCAGTTCAGCCTCTGATCCCGTGGAGAGGGCAGATCATTCTCTAATGATAGACAACAATGTAATGAGCGCTGAGAGCGAGACTTAGATTAATTGTCTGAGTTAAGACAAGAAAGCTTTTCTTCTGGAGTGGAGTGTAATATGGAGTGGAGTGTATTATTAATCTTGCACAGGTTAATGGTCAGAGGGAATATGGTGGACCTCCTGCAGAATGGGTTGGAGAAGCTCCACCACTAAGGACAGGAATAATTATCAACAATATCCCTGTCAGAGAACTGCCAACATTGTGGCCAATCAGCGGAATCGCACATTAGCGCGAATGCGCCTGAGCGCCCAATTCCGGGCAAACACAGTTGGGAAAGTGCGGGCGCCAGTGCGCATGCACGTACGCGACAGCGTGCGCCATGCGTAATGGCTTTTGGCGCCAAATGGCCTATTTAAAACCAGCAGCTACAGTCACTAGCTGCTGGATGATCGTCAGCCTCCAGTGTTCCCTGTGCCATTGTTTCACTTGCTGATCTTGACTTTCTGTTGCCGACCCGGATTGCCTTGACCCTGATTCTCTTGAACCCCTGGCTCCTGACCTCTTGGCGTGTTCCCGGACTCTCTTCTGCCTTCTCCAGTGTATGACCCGGCTTGGCTCCCAACTTCGCATTACCAGTCTTCCAGTGTATGACCTGGCTTGTTCCTGTCCCCGCCTCGTGTCTGCCCGGCTTGCCAAGTGTTCCAGATCTGCCTTGGACTTCACACCCGGCTTGTTCTTGTTACCATCTGGCCATCCCAGCCGGCAACCCATGCTACTTCGGGCACAGCACTCCTTGTCCCACTTCCAGGGGTGCTCTGCACCTAGCCGCAAGGGGAGCCCTCTCTACACTCCGGCTTCGGATCAGGTACGTGACAATCCCTCAGGAAATCTATGAAGATAAATTAATTCCACTTGTTCAGACTGCTGGAACATTATATGAGTTTTGTCTTATGATGACTTGTCTAGTGCACAGATTACACAAGTGAAAGCTGGTTAATGAGATTTGGCCCTGGGTCTTCTTTCTGGGGAACGGGTGCCGAACTGTCTGGGTAGACACTGATCTAAGTCACCTAGGCCTGTCTAGATGACTAGTTGTTAATTAGCTTACTGTTTAATTATATCATTGTTAGCTGTTAGTTGCTAGCTGTTAATTAGCAAACTGTTTATGTTAACTAGTCATTAGATGTACTGTTAGATGCACTGATGATATTACTGTTTAAAGTTTGCATTGTTTAGGATAATGTATTCAAGCTATTACCTGATCTTGTGTGGTATAAATTCTGTGTGATTTTATAATAAAGAGAGTTCTAGTTTTCACCTAAGCTAGTGTTTTCTAGTTTTTGGGTGCAATGCTAAGCTATTATCCCTGGTTCCTGGTTCCAGAGTGGAGGAAGCTGTATCTTGGCGGAGGCACCCAGGCTAGGTGTCAGGCGGTTTATCACACCCTCTTTCTCCAGGGAAAATGGAGCCTTCTAGTGGCCACATAGGGAATGGCAACAGGACCACTCAACCCCTTCCTACACACAGATTGGTGTGTTCTGGCTATGAAAAGACTTGATAGGGCCAGGATTCCCCCATCCTCCTTGTTTGTTTAAATGGAGGAATCTATGGCCAGCTTAAAGAGTAACTCCACTTTGTTGAGAAAAAAAACATTCCCCTTTGGGTGATCTCTGCACATTGCAGGGATTTTAACAAACTTTGTTGCAGATTCCAACCTTTTGGTATTATGAAGAAATCATTGTTTGTTCCTCTGTGCGGATTGGGTCTAATGGGAGTGGTTTCATATTTATCTGTCAGCTGTGCAGCTGCAGGGCTCTAATGAGGAAATCTGGTGGGCCTGCATGATTCTAGGACAATATCCCCCCAGACAATATCCCCCTAGACAATATCCCCCCCCCCGGACAATATCCCCCCTTGGACAATTTCCCCCCCCCCCGGACAATATCCCCCCTCGGACAATATCCCCCTAGACAATATCCCCCCTCTAACCCTAACCCTATGTCCAGGGGGATGTTTTCCGGGGGGATATTGCCCGGGGGATAATGTCCAGGGGGATGTTGTCCTGATACCGCCTGCATCCCTTTAGATGTGTTCCTATTGGGAGTATCTCAACAAAAATTACATTTTTGTTGCAGGGGATGCCAGAAATCTGACTCAGTATACATTCTGTGTACAGAACAGCTCCAGGTGGCCATTTTGTATTGCATTTTCAGAATATTACAACAGCTGCAGATTGAAAAGGAAAGGTCATTTTTAATAACATTCAATTACAATATGATTTGTGTCACAATTGTATATGCTATATTGTTTTCTCTTTATTTGCTGATTTTTTTTTTCCCATGAAATTGGAGTTACCCTTTGGGTCAACATCAACGAGGACCAGCTTCGAACAACAAAAACATAATGAGGTAAAATTTCTTATACATCAATTACTTTAACACTGAAGGCTTAATATGGATAACACTCTTAAAAAAAAAAATATATATATATATATATATATATATATATAATTATATATATATATATATATATATATATATATATATATATATATATATATATATATACTGTATACATATAAATAATATATATATTTATATATATGTATATAAATAATATATATATTTATATATATGTATATAAATTATATATATATATATAATTATATATATATATATATATATATATATATATATATATATTTATATATATATATATATATATATATATATATATATATATATATATAAATAATATCTATCTATATATATATATATATAAATAATATCTATCTATCTATCTATCTATCTATCTATCTATCTATCTATCTATCTATCTATCTATCTATAGATATATATATATATATATATATATATAATATCTATCTATATATATATATATATATATATATATATATATATATATATATATATATATATATATATATATATATATATATATATGTATAAATAATTTATATCTATATATATATATATGTACAGTGGTGGGATTCAAAAATTTTAGTAACCAGTTCCGACTTTCCCAGCAGAATGACCAGCGTGCCCCCTTTAAATGCACAGAGACCAGCGTGCCCCCTTTCAATGCACAGTGACCAGCGTGCCCCCCTTTCAATGCAGAGAGACCAGCGTGCCCCCTTTCAATGCACATTGACCCAATGATTGCAGAGTGCCAGCCACAGCATTGCCCTCAATGATTGCAGAGTGCCAGCCACAGCATTGCCCCTAATGATTGCAGAGTGCAAGAACACAGCATTGCCCCCAATGATTGCAGAGTGCCAGCCACAGCATTGCCCCTAATGATTGCAGAGTGCCAGCCACAGCAATGCCCCCAATCATTGCAGAGTGCCAGCCACAGCATTGCCCTCAATGATTGCAGAGTGCCAGCCACAGCATTGCCCCCAATGACTGCAGAGTGCCAGCCACAGCATTGCCCCCAATGACTGCAGAGTGCCAGCCACAGCATTGCCCCTAATGATTGCAGAGTGCCAGCCACAGCATTGCCTCCAATGATTGCAGAGTGCAAGAACACAGCATTGCCCCCCAATGATTGCAGAGTGCCAGCCACAGCATTGCCCCTAATGATTGCAGAGTGCCAGCCACAGCATTGCCCCCAATCATTGCATAGTGCCAGCCACAGCATTGCCCTCAATGATTGCAGAGTGCCAGCCACAGCATTGCCCCCAATGATTGCAGAGTGCCAGAACACAGCATTGCCCCCAATGATTGCAGAGTGCCAGCCACACATTGCCCCCAATGATTGCAGAGTGCCAGCCACAGCATTGCCCCCAATGATTGCAGAGTGCCAGCAATTCCCCCGCACTTACCTCTCTCGCAGCTTCTCTTCAGTCCCCGGCTCCCCACGTCTCCGAGTCTTCAGTCCTCCCGCGGCGCCTCCTCCTCGTCCAATGGCACGGTGTTTGCCTTTCGGCCAATCAGGAAGCGGGAGAACCCGCTCCCTGATTGGCCAGGAGGAGGATCCGTGTGACAATAGCGAATTCTCATTCGCTATTGTCACAGAATGGGCGGGTCGGGGCGCACTGCTCCGCTCCTTGGCAGCCACGTCTGCGGCTGCGCGGTCCGAGCGCGGGACATTCAATTGTACTGCGCTCGGACGCGCAGAGGGATTCAGCCGGTTCTGCGAACTCGCAGAACGTTAGTAACCGGTTCTATGGAACCGGTGCGAACCGGCTGAATCTATCTATCTATCTATCTATCTATCTATCTATCTATCTATCTATCTATCTATCTATCTATCTATCTATCTATCTATCTATCTATCTATCTATCTATCTATCTATCTATCTAGATTTTTTTCAAATTTTTAAAAATGTTTACATGTTTACTATATAACCTGCTGCAAAGGGCTTTAGAAATTAGAGCTAATTATAATGATAATATAAATAACAATTTGTAAAGCTTAAAGCAATTTGAATTTCCACCCCCACAGAAATGATTTCAGAATCAGCCACCTTACGGCTCTCACGTCTCTATTAAGCAGCGTACAAGCCGCGAACCCCATCCATTTTGAGTTGCTGTTTCATTATGTAAAACAGATGGAAATTATGAACTGATTTTATTAGGCCATTCTGGAAAAGCAATAAACAAAATTAAATAATTAGTCAAAATCAAAATTGTCTTGCCTGGGGCGATCGGTTTGATTACACAATATGGCAATAGTCGTGATTGATTTGGGGCTTTTTATCATCTCGCCAACACAGGTTTTAATGCAAATGACTTTGCGAAAGGTAGCTTGAAAAGTATTTCCAGGTCACTTTGATATGGAGTTGGTAAATCTCAGCCACTCGTGCGGGTAAACTCATTACCGTCCCCGCCACATCTTGACTCCTGAAGTGCTCATCAATTGCATTGGACTTTTATTTAAAGCAATATACACAAAAAAAAAAACAATCTCTCAATGAAGCGCTTAGGACATGTTGCTGCACTTGTGGATCAAATCACTTGCCGAGCGAGGGTCGGTAAATATGTAATTTACCAGCTCCTACCTTTTCTGAATGGACAGAGTCATAGTCAGTGACATTGTAAAAAAATAAAATAAAATGATAAAAAATAATACAATTAAAATACCAAAAAATAAAAACCATTGACACCAGTGGGTGAACTTCCAGGATCGCAAAGGTCACAATTGCGACCGGGCCCTGGCATTCCACCACCGTGGGGAGGCCCCAAGATGGCAGGAAGGGGGGCCGCTGCAGAACTTGTGAAAGGGTCCCGCTGCAGGACCGTAATAAAGGGCCACACAACGAGAGTAAAGGGCCCCAGAACAGTGGAAAGAGCCCCGGGCTTGAAGGGAAGAGAAAGGCCCTGGCCAAGGGTTTGACAGGCATGACATCTGAACATCTGAACTTCTGTATAGGGGTATATATACACACACATGTATGTATATATACACCTACACATATATAAGTGTGAAAGTAGCAGAACACTATGCTTGCGCTAATGAAAAAAAATTAACAGGCATAGGGTTCCGCTCCTATAACACCTATATATGTGTGTGTGCATATATACCCCTATACAGAAGTTCAGATGTTTTGCCTGCCTCCAAAGACCCCCAAAAAAATGCCCAAAAAACGCCTGCGCCAAAAAAAAACCGCCCAGGTGTGTTATTGCAGGCGTTTTTTTGGGGCATTTTTTTTTTGGTCTTTGTAGGCAGGCAAAACATCTGAACTTCTGTATAGGGGTATATATACACACATACTTATATGTATTATACACATACACATATATAGGTGTTATAGGAGCGGAGCCCTATGCCTGTTAATTATTTCATTAGCGCAAGCATAGTGTTCTGCTACTTTCACACCTATATATGTGTAGGTGTATATATACATACATGTGTGTATATATACCCCTATACAGAAGTTCAGATGTCATGCCTGCCTCCAAAGACCCAAAAAAATGCCCAAAAAAAAAGCCTGCAATAACACACCTGGGCGTTTTTTTTTTTTGGCGCAGGCGTTTTTGTGGGCATTTTTTTGGGGTCTTTGGAGGCAGGCAAAACATATGAACTTCTGTATAGGGGTATATATACACACACACACTTATATGTATTTATACACTTACACATATATAGGTGTTATAGGAGCGGAGCCCTATGCCTGTTAATTATTTTATTAGCGCAAGTATAGTGTTCTGCTACTTTCACATATATGCATATAAGTGTGTGTGTATATATACCCCTACACAGACGTTCTGATGTTATGCCTGCCTCCAATAACCCCCAAAAAATGCCCAAAAAAACGCTTGCTACAAAACCGGCAAGGTGTGAAAATAGCGGAGCCATATCCCTGTTCTATATTAATTCTAATACAAACAACCTTTTTTTTCTGGTTCTTGACATGCTACAGAGCTGAAACTTCACAGGTACACTTTTTAGACCCGCCAGACACTAAATACAAAGAAATCTCATTTTTTTTTTTGTTCAATAATTTTTTCAATAATTGGCTCTCTATGAAAATACATGACAAATGACAATTTTTAAGAACTTTTTTTTGTGTAATTAATAGTCCCTGGGGCATGACCCAGAACCCTATGCATTTTTTAGGGGCATTTATTGGGTTTTAGGGCTTCAAAATGGTGTTTTTTGATTCCAGAAGTTCGGGTCCCATTGATTTCAATGTGGTTTTGAAATCCGGGCCGAATTTTCTGGAAGTTCGGGTGTTCTGGTCGAACCGAACTTTTGAAAAGTTCGATCATCCCTACTAAGCATATCTTTGCATTCAATATAGATAAAGGAACTACGGTTCTCCAGCAACTTTCCTACTTCCAGCATGAGTAACCCATGACCAGGAGCACCTTAAATCAACCAACCGAGGCTCCCATCAATGAAAGGAAACTCAAGCCTAGACCTCTGTTTTACCAGCAGGTCAACTAAGCATATCTTTGCATTCAATATAGATAGAGGAACTGTGGTTCTCCAGCAACTTTCCTACTTCCAGCATGAGTAACCAAGGACCAGGCGTGCCTTAAATCAACCAACCGAGGCTCCCATCAATGGAAGAAATATATATGGATGCAATTGAAGAAAGAAAGAATCAGATGAGTGTGATACAGCATTAAGAACACATCTGATCTCTTTTGCACACATCTGATTATTTCTTTCTCCATTTGCATCCATATATATTTCTTACATTGATGGGAGCCTCGGTTGGTTGATTGAAGCCGCTTCTGCTCCTTGGTTACTCATGCTGGAAGTAGGAAAGTTGCTGGAGAACCACAATTCCTCTATCTATATTGAATGCAAAGATATGCCTAGTTGACATGCTGGTAAAACAGAGGTCTAGGCTTGAGATTTCTTCCATTGATGGGAGCCTCGGTTTGGTTGATTGAAGCCTCTCCTGTTCCTGGGTTACTCATGCTGGAAGTAGGAAAGTTGCTGGAGAACCGCAATTCCTCTCTCTATATTGAATGCAAAGATATGCCTAGTTGACCTGCTGGTAAAACAGAGGTCTAGGCTTGAGGTGAGGGCAATAGCTGTAATGTTCTGGTACCTTTGGGTACCCTAATTACTCTTTCATAAGTGTATGTGCCCCACCATTCTCTTTTGGTAAGGTGCGCATACACCTTTAAGACTGATGCTGTCATCACTGAGCGCCGGACTGGATGGCTATTCAGATCGCCGGCTCTCACTCACATGTGTTCGTTCAAACTGCTTTGTGCCTTGATGCTAACCTGTCTTGAAGCTCTCATGCTTGCAAGCATACCTCGCTGTCGGAACCACGCTGCGCTGATCCCTGTATCCCGCTACCGGATCATCCGCTCTTGCCGAACCTCTCCTCTGCTACATTGCTATTAGTGATAAGTACCCCACAGGGGAAACCTCTATAACTTTCATACTAAAGCTTACACTATCTAGCTCTGCATACTAAGGACTATTACTACATCTGCATTATCTAAGATTGCTAGCTCTTGAGCCTACTACCACCTGTTCTTGCACTGGGTTGATCTCTCTTGTATGTCCACCTGCTACTCTGTCATCTGCTACCATACATGATTGCTAAACCTATCTGCATCCCATCTGCTACTATCTTACTTTCAAGAACATTTCCTTTCAAGTGTCTGTCATCTACCATCTCTACCCAACCTGTCTCTTCAGCCTATCATCACTGTGTTACTATATACATAAGTCACTCTAGGAAACATCTTATTGAGTGTGTGTATTTACTTGCTGAATTGAGATCATCCACACATGATGAGTCATTGAGAGTTGGGAATGGTGTCTCAGCGTTTCTCTACATGACTACTGAAGTGGAATATTTCTGCAGCTGAAAATCCACATCATACATAAAACGCAGGAGCGTTACAATAGCTTGCTTTTGGGTGGAGGCCTATCACCTGAACTGGATCTATGATTCAACCTTTCTGCAATGGTCACCTCAGCTACCTATTTATATGGGACTTTTGGAGTTACTTGCTAATTAAGACATTTGAATGCCATTGTTGTAACTTATTGTGCTGCACTTAATTGTTTTTTAAACTCTAAACATGTAACCTGTAAAATTTAAAAAAAAATGTCGCCTACGGAGATTTTTAGGAGCCGTAGTTTGTGGCAATTCCACAAGCGTGCGCAGATTTAAAGCATGACATACTAGGTATCTATTTGCTTGGTGTAGCATCATCTTTCACATTATAGAAAAAAATTTGGAAAATATGCTGCACTCAGCTAAACTTAGACGTCCCAGCAAATTGTGCATAGTTGTTCAAGTTGCAGCATCCCACTCATCCCTTCTTCTATCCAAGTTCTCAAATAAAACCACAAAAAACAAAACCCCTGGACTGTTTTCTGACTGAGCCAAGCACTTCAACACTGCTATATTGTTGCTATGGGTAACCCAGGGTAATCCATAACCAGTAGCTCCGATGGGAGTAGTGCTACAATAAAATGACAGTGCAGTCCAAGGGAATAAAGTCCGCAGTGAATAATCTCAGAACAGGGAGGTGCCGCCTTCTGCGCTCCAATCCTCAGTGTGAAAACCTTCCACCACTTGTAAAAATGACTGTTTACCAGAACATATGGACTCCGTTACCCATACAGGTACTGGGTCAACCACATTTTGGATGTGTCCAGGAGTGATACTAGAAGACTCCAAACGTTTCCACACGTAACAATGCGATTAATCCGCTCCACATAGATTGGTGTCAAAACAGTGCATTGGACCATAAAGATAAAGAAAGGCTCCACCTAGTGTAAACCTGTATCTCCAAAGTGTATTTAAAAAAGTAGAAAACTTACATCATTCCCAAAAACAAGCGCTTGTACCATCATCCAGTATAAAAGATCATGTTGCAATGGCCTGAATGGTAAGAAACCCAACGCGTTTCGTCTTCAAAGACATCATCTGGGGTCACCAAACCCACACACTCTCACTCTTTAACACTGTGTAAGTACCTCCCTTTCGTGGTACTTACCTCTGGTGGACACAACTGTCGTGGGAATGTGCCCCTACTTTAAAGCAAGCTGAATGACGTGCATGTGCCTGATCCAGCCTGAATGTGACGCCTGCTCGCAGTAAAAGTACTGTGGACGGTCAGCAAGTGGTTAAACTGTTATTGATTTATTGATATATTGGCCTATACTGTATGGATATTTAACCATTTGCCTACTGGGAACTTAAACCCCCTTCCTGCCCAGGCCAATTTTCAGCTTTTAGCGCTGTCACACTTTTAATGACAATTGTGCGGTCATGCAACGCTGTACCCAAATTACATTTTTATATTTTTTTTTCAAAAAAATAGAGCTTTCTTTTGGTGCCATTTATTCACTACTGAGGATTTTTTTTTTTTTTTGCTGAACAGTGCCTATATAGCGCTGTCAATTTACGCAGCGCTTTACATATACATTGTACATTCACATCAGTCCCTGCCCTCAAGGAGCGTACAATCTAAGGTCCCTAACTCACATTCATACATACATAGCAGGGCCAAATTTTATACAGGATCCAATTAACCTACCAGCATGTCTTTGGAGTGTGGGAGGAAACCGGAGTATCCGGAGGAAACCCACGCAGGCACAGGGAGAACATGCAAACTCCAGGAAACCCTCTTGCTGCTAGGTGAAAGTGCTAACCACTACACCACTGTGCCACTGATAAGGCTGGACTAATGGGGACTGATAAGGTGGCACTGGTGGGCACTGGTGGGCACTCATAGGTGGCAATGATGGGTGGCACTGAAGGGTACTGATCTGTGACCCTGAAGGGCACTAATAGCTGGCACTAATAGGTGCAAATGGTAGGTGGCACTGATGGGTACTGATAGGCAGCACTGATAGGTGGCAATGGTGGCACTGATAGGCAGCACTGATGATGGGGTACTGATTGGCACTGATAGGTCGCACTGGTGGGCATTGATAGGTGGCACTGGTAGGCATTGGTAGATGGCACTGACTTGCACTGGTGAGTAATGGTAGGTGGCACAGGTAGGTGGCGCTGGCGGGCACACATGCGGAGGCAGTGGCTCTTCCTCTTCGGGACCAATATCCCTCTGACAGCAACCGGCGATCTGATTTTTTTTTCTCCTTACGCTGTCAGCACTACAACACTTGATCAGCTGTCATTGGCTGACAGCTGATCACGTGGTAAGGGGCCGGGACCCTCTCATAAACTTGTTGATGACAGAGCGAGCCGCGCTCACCCCGCAGGGAGCGTGCAGGCAGCTCATGCACGGGATGACGTAAATGGATGCCCTTCCGGCAATTTAGGCCCGCATTGTAGCCGTCTTTCAGCTATAGTGTGGGCATGAAGGGGTTAATAACTTTGTTATACCATGTATCATCATTGGTGTCTACAATTATGATTATCACAGTGTCCGCTATTGTTCTCCCCTCCCTTCCTTCCACCCAAGGGATGGGGATGCCTCCATTTTGATGTATATTGGATGTGGTGGCTTAAAATGTTAATTCCCTCTCACCGTAAGCTTGTTTTTTACTGGTGTCACTAGATGGGACTTTTGGTCTTTTTTCAACCTGACTATGTAACTATAGTATAAAAATAGAAAAAGAAAGGAGAAAATGTGGCGAAGACCGATGATTACATTGAGTTGATTGAAAAATGCTTTCATAACTTCAGAAGATTATATAGGTCAAGTAAAGCTTGTTTTATAGGTTTTATAGGTTTGCCAAGATATGCATTCTAATAACGAAGTGCAAAGAGCAATAAAGTATGCTAAGCCACAATGCCAATCAAAGAATATATGAGGCTAATACTCAGAGCTAGCAGAACGGAACACTGAGTCTACGAGCATTAGAATCAGAGAGGAACGTTCGTCTTAATCACCTCAATGCCGACCTGTAATATCCCTTCATCATTACCAGGCCTTTTTTTCGTTTCCAGTGCTGTGATAATTTAACAATTACTCGGCCATGCAATGGTATACCCAAATTAACTTTATATGATTTTTCTTTTGGTGGTATTTATTAACCATTTTATTTTTTGCCATATAGGAAAAAGACAAAGCAATTTTTTACAAAGCTGTTTGAAATCTACGGAGAGTGTTGGAATTCCTCCGAGATTTTGCTCCATAGTGACATGATAGTATCACGCAGTTGCTGCAGATTTGTAGGCTGCACATCCATGATGAGAATCTCCCCTTCTAACACATCTCAAAGTCAAATATGCTCTATTGGATGAGATGTGGTGAGTGTGGAGGCCATTGGAGGACAGTGATCTGATCTGGTGAGTATGGAGGCCATTGGAGGACAGTGATGAGATCTGGTGAGTGTGGAGGCCATTGGAGGACAGTGACCTCATTGTCATGGTGAAGAAACCAGTGGTGAGATGATTGGAGCTTTGTGACATGGTGCATTATCCTGCTGGAAGGAGCCATCAGAAGATGGGGACACTGTAGTCATAAAGGGATGGACATGGTGAGCAACAATACTCAGGTAGGCCGTAGTGTTTAAATAATGCTCAATTGGTACTAAGGGGCCTAAAGTGTGCCAAGAAAATATCTCTCCACACCATTACACCGCCACCACCAGCCTGAACTGTTACCCCCCCCCCTCCCCCACACCATTACACCACCACCACCCGAGTGAACCGTTGATACAAGGCAGGATGGATCCATGCTTTCATGTTGTTTACACCAGATTCTGACCCTGCTTAAATCCAGACTCTGTAGACCAGGCAACATTTTTCCAGTCTTCTATTGTCCAATTTTGGTGAGCCTGTGCGAATTGTAGCCTCAGTTTCCTGTTCTTAGCTGACCGGAGTGGCACCCGGTGTGGTCTTCTGCTGGTGTAGCCCATCTGCTTCAACATAAATATAGAAGCCTGTGATATATGATGGTAAGTAGTACCAACATCCAGAGTGTATATATTATCAAGGGGGAAGGGGATAACAAGGACCTAACCTCCCAGAGAGGTCCGAGGGGAAAGGGGAATGGGGAGAGGGGAAAAAAAACAAAATTAGGACTTTAAGGGTACCATAGTAATAGATACAAAAAATCGATATATTTTATTAAAAATGTTAAAAAATAATAGCACAAGGAGACACACAAATGTGCTACAAAAATACAAATTAAAAAAGTAATACAAAGTAAATTTATACAAATATAAAAGTATACAAAGTAAATTTACAGAAACAGAAACAAATTAAACTTGTGATTATCCCAAAAGGGATTTTCAGAAATCCAGGCGTATGTTCCTCGACATGTTTCGTGGTAAAAACCACTTCTTCGGGAGGATATTTTAAACACTACGCATATTCTGAAGCTGAAAGCCACCATGGATCACAGTCAAAAGGTCCGACCACCAAATTGCCTCTCCCTGGCGGACATGGGAGACACTATAGTAGGCATATCAGGCCATATAAAAAGGTAATTTTACCATCAGGGCATACACACTAGTGGACTCAAGGAACCGGGTATATCTAGGAGCCAGAGATGGTTGTAGAGCGGCTTAATATAATTGGTGTAGTAGAGGCAGGAAAGGTCATAATACTTCCGGTGGGTAAACCCAGCGAGAGTCCAGAATACAAACACCCCGGTTGGACGTTGTTCATTTTTTAACATTTTCAATAAAATATATCCATTTTTTTATCTCTTTTGTATCTATTACTATGGTACCCTTAAAGTCCTAATTTCGTTTTTTTCCCACTCCCCATTCTCCTTTCCCCTCGGACCTCTCTGGAAGGTTAGGTCCTTGTTATCCCCTTCCCCCTTGATAATATATACCATCTGCTTCAACGTTGGATGTGTTGTGCATTTAGAGATGGTATTCTGCATACCTTGGATGTAACGAGTGTTATTTGAGTTACTGTTGCCTTCCTATCCTCTGGAACCAGTCTGCTCATTCTCCTCTGACCTCGGACATCAACAAGGAATTTCCTCCACACAACTGCCACTCACTGGATATTTTCTCTTTTTCCCACCATTCTCTGTAAACCCGAGAGATGGTTCTGTGTGAAAATCCCAGAAATACTCAGACCAGCCCTTCTGCCACCAACAACCATGCCATGTTCAAAGTCACCTAAATCTTCTTTCTTCCCCATTCTAATGCTCAGTTTGAACTTCAACAGGTTGACTTCACCGCATCAGGAAGCTTAAATGCATTGTGTTGCTGCCATGTGATTGGCTGATTAGCAATTTGTGTTACCAAGTGTAGCAGGATTTCCAGGCATTGGGCCTGATGTGGGTCTGCCATGGTCACCAGTAACACCTTCAGCCCATACAAGCTGAATACCCAACTGTGAGATTTGAGTCAAAGACCGCTCCGGCATCTTTGGTTTGTTTTAATGGGGATGGGAGAAGGGAATGAGTGGGATACTCCTCTGGCTCAACTAGGTAAAACTGGGACACTTTGCAGAAAAATGCCTTTCAGCGCTGTCTTGACGCCAGCTGAATGCCGACCAACTCTTACTGGCGCTTGAGAAATGCTGTCTTGCTGGACTGTGCTAGAACTTAGCTTTTAACCCCCGGGTGAACTCAAAAGATCCTGGATTGTAGTAAGACTTGACTCTTGACACTGCTTTAGCTCCAAAGTCTTGTGAACAGCTCCCTCCGGTGCTTCACTGGCTGAGGTAGCTCCTTGTAACTGCTTGTGCTGCTGCAACTCTCAATACTGTACACTGCACTCTGTACACTGCACGCTGTACACTTAACTCTTCAGGGCCCAACTGCTGGCACCCCCTTTACACATTCAGGGTCCTCTCACTAGGCACCCCCTCTGACACTTTAGGGTCCTCTCACTAGGCACCCCCTCTGACACTTTAGGGTCCTCTCACTAGGCACCCCCTCTGACACTTTAGGGTCCTCTCACTAGGCACCCCCTCTGACACTTTAGGGTCCTCTCACTAGGCACCCCCTCTGACAGTTCAGGGTCCTCTCACTAGGCACCCCCTCTGACAGTTCAGGGTCCTCTCACTAGGCACCCCCTCTGACACTTCAGGGTCACACTGGCACCCCCTTTACTGCTAGCTAGCTCCTGGATCACTTGGACCTTCACCAGAGTGGTCCCCTCTCAGCTAGGCAGACCCCCAGGGGCAGTTACAGCACTCACAAACTTGGAAGGCTTTCCTGAAACTGGGCCCCCTCTACTCCACTGGTCCTCGGCGCACTGGATCCTCTCTGCAGCTCAGCTCAGCCGCCCGGAGCACCCGATCCTTTTGACAGGAGGAGAGACAGACGTACTCTCCCTCCTGTGACTCTGCTTCCCGCCAAAGATGCTGCGTCATGTGCTCCCCTCAAACTTATACCCACCCCCAGAATCCTGTGCAGCAGAATCTGCCTTTCTGGGGTCGATGCAAGCCTGAACGCGCCACTGATTGGGTTTCCTCCACTGCCCAATGAGAACCCTCTCATGGAGCCAGTGGGAAGACTCCCCAGCCTCAATAGCAACACCTGGGGAGACATGACAGCCCAGCTTAAAATCATAGCCCTGCTGTTATGCAGCCAAGGCCCACTATACTTTTGCCTAGCATCTACCTTGTAGGGTGCTACACAAGCAATTGAACAGGTGTACCTAATAAAGTGGCCGGTGAGTGTATGTTTTGCCAATACAACCCCTGGAAAGAGTCAGATTTAACCTTCTCATAAGCGTATTTTGATTGGTTTGCGCAAAAGTTATCGCGTCTACAAACTAGGGGAAAGATTATGTAATTTTTTTTTTCCAGTTTTTTTACTAGTAATGGCGACGATCAGCAATTTTATTGGGACTGCGACATTGCGGCAGACAGTTTGGACCCCTAACTGACATTTTTGACACTTTTGGGGGGACCAGTGACATTACTACAGTAATCAGTGCTAAAAATGTGCACTGTCACTGTAATAATGACACTGGCAGGGAAGGGGTTAACGCAGGGGCGATCAAAGGGTTAAGTTTGAGCCTAGGGGAGTGTTTTCTAACTGTATGGGGGGGGCTTGTGAAATGACCATAGAGACCTGTGATCCAATATAGAAGGATCACAGGCGCTCTGTGATCATTCCAGAGAGAACGGTCAGATGTGTTTACAACAGCTGATTGTCCTTCTCTCTCTCAGCGGGGAGCGATCGTGGGTGCCTGGCGGCAATCGCGGCCCCGTGCATCAGCAACCCCGCTGCCATAGGCATGCGCACAGGGTGTGCCGGGTGTGCCTGGGCAAACCCTAATCACCTAGGGCACATTAGAATTATCGCTCTGTTTGCCAGTGAGGAGATGGGAAAGATCTCCCTCGGACTTGCTCTTCCATAAGAGAAGTGCCTACGCACCTCTATTTCACTTTGCCAGCAGGGAGAAAATGTACCGGGGCCATATACATGTAGGCACACACATGCATGTGTATTGAAACTTTGGGGTGCACACCCTAATGCAATAGGCTGGGCACACCTATGCCCGCTGCCCCGTGGGGGTGGGAGCGTGCCACCGGCGGTGCGCCCTTGCCCCCCAGCACCACGCATGCCACCAATGTAGAGCTACGTCGTTTCGCACACCTGAGCCAGTCTGCTGCAGTAAAACTGCGTCGGGCGATCGGCAAGTGGAAAATATTTGGTGCATCTTAACCACTTAAGCCCCGGAGGATTTGGCTGCTAAACGACCAGAGGGTATTTTGCGATTCGGCACTGCGTGACTTTAACGGACAATTGCGCGGTCGTGCGACGCTGTACCTAAACGAATTTGGCGTCCTTTTTTTCCCACAAACAGAGCTTTCTTTTGGCGGTATTTGATCACCTGTGCGATTTTTTGATCACGCGCTATAAACAAAAAAAGAGCGTAAATTTTGCAAAAATAGCAATATTTTTCCCTTTTTTTTATATGAAATTCCCCCCAAAAAAAATGTAAAAATCAAAATTTTTTAATATATTCGGCCAATTTGTTTTATGCTACCTATGTTTGGTAAAAAAAATCGCAAAAAGCGTATTTTGATTGGTTTGCGCAAAAGTTATTGCGTTTACTAACAAAGGGAAAGATTTTTGTCATTTTTGTTGTTTTTTTTTTTAACGCGTAATGGCGGCGATCTGCGATTTTTTTTGCGGTACTGCGACATTGCGGCGGACAGATCGGACCCTTGACTGACATTTTTGACACTTTTGGGGTTACCAGTGACATTTCTACAGTAATCAGTGCTATATATATGCACTGTTACTGTAAAAATACACTGGTAGTGAAGGGGTTAACTTTATTTGAGAGGGAGGGGCTGTGTGTGTCCCTAGGGGCGTGATTCTAACTGTGATTGGCTGTGGCTTCAACTGTATGCAGAGTGATCAATGGATCTACATAGTAGATCCATGTGATCATCTCTCATACAGAGAGGAGAATGACAGGCAGCTTGTTTACACAAGCTGCCTGACTTTCTCCCTCTCCCCCGCCGATCGCAGAGTGGCCGGCGGCGATCGGGTCCGCCGGTCACACGCGCGGGGGGGTCCGTGACCACGCGGGAGCGGGAGCGCGCCTCCGGCGGCGCGCGCTCGCTCCCTAAACCCTCACAGGCGAGCGACGTAGACCTACGTCACTTTGCCTGTGAGGGGCTGACCGCCGCCGTAGATAGTCGTGCGGCGGTCGGCAAGTGGTTAAAAAGAAAAACAAGGCAAAGCCGACCCAGGACTGTTGAGCAGTTAGAATCCAATATCAGGCAAGAATGGGAGAACATTCCTCTCTCAAAACTCCAGCAACTGGTCTCCCCAGTTCCCAGACATTTTACAGAGTGTTGTTAACCTCTTCTATAGCGGACACTTTCACCCCCCTCCTGCCCAGGCCAATTTTCAACTTTCAGCGCTGTCGCACTTTAAATGACAATTGCGCGGTCTTGCAACACTGTACCTATATGACATTTTTATCGTTATTTTCCACACAAATAGAGCTTTCTTTTGGTGGTTTTTAATCATCACTGGGTTTTTTTTTTATTTTTGGCAAAATAAATGCAAAAAGACCAAAAATTTAGAAAAAAAAAAAAAAGCTTTTTTCTTTGTTTGTTATAAAATATAGCAAATAAATAATCTTTCTTCGTACATTTTACGGTTCACACTAGCGCGACTTGTTAGGCGACTTGGTCGCCTGACAAGTCGCGGTGGGTCGTCTGCCATTGATTAGCACAGGACCCGTTCTAATAGGAGCGACACAAGTCGCTCTGACTTAGAAAAAGGGTCCTGTACTACTTTGGGGCGACCTGGAGGCGACATGCATTGACTTCAATGATATGAAGTCCGTGCATGTCGCGCCGAGGTCACGGTGCACAGGTCGCCCCAGCAAGTAGCGTCGCCCCTGTGTGAACGGGGTCTTAGGCCAAACTGTATTCTGCTAAATTTCGTCGATTTGGAGCTGATTAAAAGAATAGGGGAGGCTATAGTTTGGTGAAAATGGCTCTGTCCCAATTTTTTTGAGACGTGTTGCTGCCATCAATTCACTGTCACCTTATTTTTTTTTTGTAAAATGAAACATTTTTCTCAGTTTAAAACATTTGATACCTTATCTGTTTTCTATTGTGAATAAAATTTGAGTTTATGGGAATTGCAGATAATTGCATTCTCTTTTTATCTAGATTTTTTTTTTGAAAATATTTTTATTGAAAAACAACAGCTTGTACAACATAGTAAACAATACACCGAGGCATCATCAGGATGTACGTTTTTTTATGTAGATTTTACACAACCTCCCAACATTTCTGGTATTAGGGTTGTATTTTCACTGCTTTAACCACTTGCCGTCTGCTCACTGGAGCTCTACTGCGGCAAAGTGGGTCGTTATCGTCTGGCGACGTAGACCTACGTCGCCAGACACTCCCCTTTCTCGGCGGCGCGCGCCGCTGGAGGCTCGCTCCCGCTGTATTCAGTCACAGCGGGAGTCGGGCCAGGGGAGGAGAGGCGGCGATCGCCGCTGCTCTTCCCCGATCGTCGGTGATCTAGTGTGGAGATCCGCCTGCTTGTGTAAACACATCTCCTAAGTGACAGGCAGGGTCAGATTGCAGGGTTCAGCATAGCTGAACCTGCGATCTGTCCCTGTGTCACTCAGTCACCTCCCCCCACACACACGTCAGTAAGCACCAGGCATACATTAACCCCTCCCTCTCCAATAAAATTAACCCCTTCCCTGCCAGTGTCATTTTTACAGTAACAGTGCATATTTATAGCACTGATTACTGCAGTAATGTCACTGGTACCCCCAAAAGTGTCAAAAATGTCAGTCAAGGGTCCGATCTGTCCGCCGCAATGTCGCAGTCCCGCAAAAAAAATCGCAGATCGCCGCCATTACTCATTAAAAAAAAAACACCAAAAATGACAGAAATCTTTCCCTTAGTTAGTAAACGCAATAACTTTTGCGCAAACCAACGAAATTGGGGAGGGGGTTTGTGTTGGAAGGGCAAATTTGGGAGGCAGTAGGGGGTAAGTATTGTTTTAGGAGGGGACATTTTTGGGTGGGGGAAGTGCTAAGAGTGGTGATTTAGGGGAATTTGTGTTGGAAGGGGAATAGGAGGGGAAGACAATTTGTCCTAGGAGTGGCAAATTTGAGAACAATGTGTGCTGGGAGAGGGAAATGTGAAGTGGGGGGGGGGGGAGATGTGTATGAGGAGGGGAAATTTAAGCTTTAGAGGATTTGTGCTAGGAGGGGTGAATATTTTTTTTGAGGGGTGGCAATTGAGTTGGGGGAATAGGGGGGGGCAAATATTTGTGCTGAGATGAGGGATTTCAGCAGGTGGCGGATTTGTATTTGGAGGAGGGGGGATTTATGGTTAGGGGCAGGGGCGTTACTAAAGGGGTTGCAGGGGTTGCAATTGCAACCGGGCCCCATGCTCCAGGGGGCCTGTGCGGCTCCCCTGTACACCTGAATAGGAGGGGTGGCGGGCGCAGCATGTAGAGAAATTACTGTCCTCCTTTTTCCTCCTGTAGCTGCAGGAGGAAAATGGAGGAGATTGGCCACTCCTCCTATCCAGTTCCCTTGTGTTCTGCTGTCTCTGGGCCCCTGTGTGCTCCCCGGTTCCCACCCTACTGTGCTGCCCCCCTCCCCCACTGTGCTCCCTTCCCTCTCCTGTCGGCTGCTGCAGGGGATGTGTCACAATAGAGAACCAGGAAGGGGTCGGTAAATATGTAATTTACCAGCTCCTTCCTTTTCTGAATGGACAGAGTCATAGTCAGTCACATTGTAAAAAAATAAAATAAAATGATAAAAAAATAATACAATTAAAATACCAAAAAATAAAAACTACTGACACCAGTGGGTGAACTTCCAGAATCACAAAGGTCACACTTGCGACCGGGCCCTGGCATTCCACCACCGTGGGGAGGCCCAAAGATGGCAGGAAGGGGGCCCACTGCAGAACTTGTGAAAGGGTCCCACTGCGGGACCATAATAAAGGGCCCCACAATGAGAGTAAAGGGCCCCAGGATCAGTGGGAAGAGCCCCAGGATCAGTGGGAAGAGCCTCAGCCAGGGGTCTGGGGGACCCTTCATGGTTTCTTGCACCAGGGCCCTGAAGGTTCTAGTTACGCCCCTGGTTAGATGTAAGCATACAGATTATGGCTCAGTGTTTTTGTGGGGTGATTTTTGCTGACACATAATGCTCATACATCTTGGGGGAGGGGGGGGGGGTGCACAGTTTTGCATGTTCGCCCTGGGCTCTAAATGACCTGGTCCTGGCACTGGTTCCAACCACTACATTTTTGGAGATATCGGCATCCTCTGAATCACAATCCGGGTTGGATTCTCCCATCTATTCCTCAATCTTGTTTTGCGTTGATGTTTTTATACGCCTTCGGGGGTTGGGAAAACCAATCTGATCCTTGTGCAATGCCAAGTTATACTGTGTGAGAATTTGAATTACTGTCTGGAATTTGACATTTTGGCCTGAAAACTGGCCGTGATAAACGAGGCATTCCGGCTGCAGCAAAATAAAAAATATCAATCATTATTTGTTAACAGCAGCAGCCCGATATGAAAGCCGCCTAACTAATTTTATATTTCTTTAAAGGAAAACTCCACTTTTGCTAGAAATCAATATAACATGTGTTATTGCGACCTACGACATTTTGTAATTTCATGATATTAAACCTGACTTTTTCATTTCAATCTGCAGCTGCTAAGATTTACTAAAACCATATAAAAATTACATGTTACGTTCCTTGCAACCATGGCAATCTGAAGGAATTCTGTACATTGTGTGCAGACTGACGCCGGAAATTGTATTTCTTGCTCGTGGGATTGACTTTCTGCTTTTCCCAGAACCTTAACAAGGTGTGAGGACATATTTTAGGTATCTTTGCACCAATAGTATCATTTATGGTGAGATATCTTTGCAACTTGCACTGCTAAAGGGATACATGTGGTGTCTTTTTTCTTATTATCACCCTGCAATTCACCAACAGTTTGAAAATTTGCAATGCAAATGTTTGCTAAAATCCTTACATTGTATATTGTTCATTAGGAGATCACACCTTTGTTTCACTAAAATTTAATTTTGTTAGCCTAATAAGAAACATAAGGAGAGCACCGCTGCTCTCTGCATCACTACAAAGTGAAAAATGCAAGGTGCTGTAGTGATGCTCCCTCGGGGGCAGGTCCATGACACCCTGCACTCACAGTGTCCCAAGTCTGAAGCTGAGAGTCATTCCATCTGGAGGACATCTACTGGCAGAGAGTGATTACTACAGGGCAGTGCTTTAAGTGGGCGGGTATGCACTGGTACTCAGTACCGCAACTTCCAAATATGGCTCTTGAGCATACCGCCACCTCTCCGTGTGCCTTAGCGTACCAGTACGCTCATTTTGGACATCTGCGCCCTCAATTGCCCCCCCCCCCCCCCCAAGAATATTTCCCACTCCAGAGCCAGACCAGTCACCACCAGTGAGTCCCCCTGCTCCAGAATCCCAGCCCAGGCAAGGGGGGGGGGGGGGGGGATTCTGTGGGGACCCTGATATGGGGTGGGGGGGGACAAACTTTTTTTTGGTGCCCCGTGTGAGGACCGAACTCACGACGGATGACAAACTTTATAGGCTATAATAGAGTACCGGCACCTCTTTTGGGCCACTTAAAGCACTGCTACAGGGGTAGCACTAGACAGGAGGTGAGCACTCTTTTTTTTTTTTTGTTTTAAACTTCTTGTGGGAATTCACAAAAGATAAAGCCGCTCCTATGACCTCTACAATTCTCCTTACCAGCCTCTAGGTGCTCACTCCTCTGGGGTGTGTACCTCCCACACAAAAGATGAGGCCACTGCTAACACCTCCATAATCCTCCTCACAAGCAGCTAGGTGCTCACTCCTGCAGGGTGTGTTTCTCCTACATAAAAGATGAGGCCCATGCTCCTGTGACCTCCATAATCCTCCTCACCAGCCCCTAGGTGTTCACTCCTCCAGGGTGTGTTCCTCCCACACAAAAGATGATGCTGCTCCCATAACCTCTAAAATCCTCCTCAGCAGCCTCTAGGTGCTCACTCCCCCCAGGATGTGTTCCTCCCACACAAAAGATGAGGCAGCTCCTAAGACTTCCATAATCCTCTCAACTAGCCCCTAGGTGCTCACTCCTCCAGGGTGTGTTCCTCCCACACAAAAGTCGAGACCACTCCTAAGACCTCCATAATCCTCCTCACAGTCCACTAGGTGCTCACTCCTGCAGCTTGTGTTTCTCCTACATAAAAGATGATGCTGCTCATGTGACCTCCATAATCCTCCTCACCAGCCCCTAGGTGTTCACTCCTCTGGGGTGTGGTCCTCCAACACAAAAGAAAATGCCGTTCCTATAACCTCTAAAATCCTCCTCACCAACCTCTAGGTGCTCACCCCCCTGGGGTGTGTTCCTCCCACACAAAATATGATGCCACTCCTAAGACCCCCACAATACTCCTCACTAACCCCTAGGAGATCACTCCTCCAGGGTGTGTTCCTCCCACACAAAAGACGAGGCAGCTCCTAAGACCTCCATAATTCTCCTCACTAGCCCCTAGGTGCTCACTCCTCCATGGTGTGTTCCTCCCTCACAAAAGACGAGGCCGCTCCGAAGACATCCATTATCCTCCTCACTAGCCCTAGGTTCTCACTCCTGCAGGGTGTGTTTCTCCTACATAAAAGATGATGCTGCTCATGTGACCTCCATAATCCTCCTCACCAGCCCCTGGGTGTTCACTACTCTGGGGTGTGTTCCGCCCACACAAAAGATGATGCCGTTCGTATAACCTCTAAAATCCTCCTCACCAACCTCTAGGTGCTCACCCCCCTGGGGTGTGTTCCTCCCACACAAAAGATGATGCCACTCCTAAGACCTCCACAATCCTTCTCACTAGCCCCTAGGTGCTCGCTCCTCCAGGATGTGTTCCTCCCACACAAAAGACAAGGCAGCTCCTAAGACCTCCATAATCCTCCTCACTAGCCCCTAGGTGCTCACTCCTCCAGGGTGTGTTCCTCCCACACAAAAGATGAGGCCGCTCCTGAAACCTCCATAATCCTCCTCACCAGCCCCTAGGTGCTCACTCCTCCAGGGTGTGTTCCTCCCACTCAAAAGAAGAGGCAGCACCTAAGACCTCCATAATCCTCCTCACTAGCCCTAGGTGATCACTCCTCCATGATGTGTTCCTCCCACACAAAAGACGAGGCAGCTCCTAAAACCTCCATAATCCTCCTCACAAGCCTCTAGGTGCTCACTCCTGCAGGGTGTGTTTCTCAAACATAAAAGATGAGGCCACACCTAAGTCCTTCACAATCCCCCTCATCAGCCCCTAGGTGCTCACTCCTTTCGAAATATAAAGACACTCCTAGGACCGCTATGTAGCACTACTCCCATGGGAGCTGCTGAGTGTGGGTTCCCCTGGTTTACCATTGGCAATAGTAGAAATTCCTGACATGCTTCCAAGTGATTTTACCTCAGACAAGGACCAGTCCAATTTCTTTGGTTTTTAGGTTTTATTGAGAACTTAGCTAGGAGAAGGGATGAGTGGGATACTTCAATAACTGAACTATGCACAAAAAGGCAAGGACTGTACAGAAAAATGCTGATTGACGCTGGTCAACGCTAACTGACGCTGGTTAACGCTGACTGACGCTGGTTAACGCTGACTGAGCTAGTCTCGGCTAGGCCACTTACTTTATTTCACCTTTGACTGTGAAAGAGTTCTTTTAGCTTCCTAAGGGATTCCTTTCCTGAGGTAGCTGACTTGTGTTGCAGAGTGCACTGCTGAGTAACTTCAGGGCCCTTCCTGGCGCCCCCTTTACCCCCTAATCTTCAGGGCTTTTTCAACTTGGCACCCCCTTGATAGTAACACTCCGGGTTAGCTGGCTCCTTGATCCCCTTGACCTCTCTAGAGTGGTCCCCTCTGTTAGGCAGACCCCTGGGCAGATCCTTGAGTACTCACGATACTGTTTTTCCAGAAGTATTCTGCCCAGCAGCTCCACTTGGTCAGCACACACTGGATCCTCTGCAGCACAGCTCAACCTCTGGTCCCTAGGCCAACTGCCTGGACCACCATCCTCACTTCAGCAGAAGGAGAGATAGCCATCACCTCCTCCTGGAATTTCGCTCCTGCCAAAAGACACCCTGTCACATGCTCCCCTTTAGGATTTTTTTACAATCCCAAGATGCATTGCAGCAATGCCCATCCACTGGAACAGTCATAAACCCTGATGTGCTATTGGCTAGGTTTCCTCCACTGTCCAACAAGGTCCCTCATTGGATACAGTGGGGAGACTCCTCAGACTCAACAGAACACACCTGGAAACATGTGACAGGCTAACTGACAGATCAGACCCTCCTGATAAGTAGAACAGGGTCACATATATGTCTAGCACCCTGCAAGGTAGGTGCTAGGTAAAGTATGGTGAGCACTGGCTGCCTAACAGCAGGGCCATGATTTTCAGCTGGGCTGTCATGTCTCCCAGATGTGGCTGTAGAGACTGGGGAGTCTCCCCACTGTGCTCCATGAGAGGGCTCTCATTGGGCAGTGGAGGAAACCCAATCAATGGCACATTCAGACCTGTATCTACCCCAGAAAGGCAGATTCTGCCGCACAGGATTCTGGGAGTGGGTATACGTTTGAGAGGAGTGCATGACGCAGCGTCTTTGGTGGGAAGCAGAGTCCCAGGAGGGAGAGTACGGCTGTCTCTCCTCCTGTCAGAAGGATCGGGCATCCCAGGCAGCTTGCTTGTGGGGACAGAGAGCTGGGCTGAGCTGAGCTGCAGAGAGGATCCGTGTGCCGAGGACCAGCGGAGCTGAAGGGGTCCAGTTTCAGCAAAGCATTCCCAGTTTGTGAGTACTGCAAACTACCCCTGGGGGTCTGCCTAGCTGAGAGGGGACCACTCCGGTGAAGGTCCAAGGGATCCAGGAGCTAGCTAGCAGTAAAGGGGGTGCCAGTGTTAACCCTGAAGTGTAGAGGGGTGGCCTAGTGAGAGGACCCTGAAGTGTAGAGAGGGTGATTTATCTTTACAAAAGATAAATCTTTCCCGTAGTTAGCAGACGCGATAACTTTTGTGCAAACCAATCAAAATACGCTTATTGCGATTTTTTTTTTTACCAAAAACATGTAGCAGAATACAAATTGGCCTAAAATGTTAAAAAAATTTGATTTTTAAATTTTTTTTTTTTGGGAATGTTATGTAGCAGAATGTAAAAAAATATTATTTTTTTTTTTTCAAAATTGTCGCTATTTTTTTTTTTATAGCGCAACAAATAAAAATTGCACGGGTAATGAAATACCGTCAAACTAAAGCTCTATTTCTGGGAAAAAAAGGACGTCAATTTTGTTTGGGTACAGCGTCGCACGACCGCGCAATTGTCCGTTAAAGTAACGCAGTGCCGAATCGCAAAATAGGGCCTGGTCATTAAGGGGGCAAATCCTTCTGGTCTTAAAGTGATGACTTTTGCGCAAACCAATCAAAATACGCTTATTGCGATTTTTTTTTACCAAAAATATGTAGCAGAAAACAAATTGCCCTAAAATGTTAAAAAATTTTGATTTTTAATTTTTTTTTGGGGGGGGGGGGGTGTTATGTAGCAGAATGTGAAAAATATTGTTCTTTTACAAAATTGTCGCTCTTTTTTTGTTTATAGCGCAAAAAATAAAAATTGCACAGGTGATCAAATACCACCAAAAGAAAGCTCTGTTTGTGGGGAAAAAACAGGATGTCAATTTCATTTGGGTACAGTGCCGCACTACCGCGCAATTGTTCATTAAAGTAACGCAGTGCCGAATCACAAAATAGGGCCTGGTCTGGAAGGGGGTCAAATCTTCCGGTCTTAAAGTGGTAAAAAATACGCTCATTGAGAATTTTTTTGTCAAAGACATGTAGCTAAATACATTTTGGCCTAAATATATGACAAAAATTGAATATATTGGATATTTTTTTAATGTCAAAGTAGAAAATGTAAATTTTGTCGTGAAATTTTCGCTCTTTTTTTACTAATATCGCAAAAAATAAAAATCGCAGAGGTGATCAAATACCACCAAAATAAATCTCTGTTTGTGGGGAAAAAAGGACGTAAATTTTGGTTTCCATTACCGCGCAATTGTCAGTTAAATTTGCGCAGTGCCAAGTTGAAAAAAGTGGCCTGGACGTTAAGCAGGAAAATCCTCCGGGGCTAAAGTGGTTAATCTAACTGATGGTGTAAAGTTGAAAAATAGGCCGGATCTCCGCTTTAACACCTCCTAGCAACCCCTTTTTTTCCCTACAACATGACAAATAGTCAGCTCCTAATATTTACAAAAATCACAAATTTTTTCAAACTGCCAGTAAATTTACTGACAGTTGGCAATCTCAGTCCCAATGCTTTTGGTAATATAGTTTCAACAAAAGGACAAAAGATCTCTTTACTATGGAAGAGCTCTGGGGCCATCACAAAAAAACAATTCACAGATTTCTGAGTTTGGATTTTTTTTTTTTTACAGAATTCTGAGTTTGAAAGTCAGAATTCTGAGATTAAAAGTCAGAATTCTGACTTTGCAGGTCAGAATTCTGAGATTACAAGTTTGAACCATGCTAAAATTTATTAAACACAATTCTGAGATTAAAAGTCAGAATTCTGTGAAAGTCAGAATTCCGAGATTAAAAGTCAGAATTCTGTAAAAGTCAAAATTCTGAGATTAAAAGTCAAAATTCTGACTTTTAATTTGAGAATTCTGATTTTTAAACTCAGAATTCTGACTTTTAATCTCAGGATTCTGACTTTTAAACTCAGGATTCTGACTTTTAAACTCAGAATTCTAACTTTTAAACTCAGAATTCTGACTTTTTAAACTCAGAATCCTGACTTTCAAAGTCAGTATTCTGACTTTTAATCTCAGAATTCTGACTTTTAAACTCAGAATTCTGACTTTTTAATCTCAGAATTCTGACTTTTAATCTCAGAATTCTGACTTTTAAACTCAGAATTCTGACTTTTAATCTCAGAATTCTGACACAAAAAGAAATTTCAAACTCAGAAATCTTTGAAATTTTTTTTTTATGATGGCCCCAGGGCTCTTCCATAGTTTACTTATTTGGATCTCACCAATAACCTCTTCTTTTTTTCCCCTCCACCTTTTGGAGAGGAATGCTTTTTGCTTTTGGTAATATAGTGTATGTTTTCCCTTTTAAAGCTACTTTTTCTCTTTTTTTTTCTCTCTCTTTTCTTTTCTTCTTTAGCTGCTGTAGTTAAGTGCCTGGAGGAGTCACAGGGAATCAGTAGAGAAACTCTGAAATTGGCCTTCTCATTTCCAAATCCTTCACAGAAGAGGATTCCTTTTGGAAGTCAATGAAGTATGAAGCATGTCCCAAAGGCTAGTTAGTGCTAACAAGACAGTTGTTGGCTTTCAATGGTAATAAAATAGGAAAATAGCGCAGGACGGTGACAAAAAGAATAATGCGGAGCGTTGACTCCGTCGATAAGACAAGCAGTCTATCTCAGCTGCTCTCTTTTTTTGTAAAGAGGGGGGGGGGGTGGGGATTTTATATCCGCTTATGTACACAGCACGTTGCGCGGCGATCCGCGGAGATGCAGAGCGCAATTTAACATTCACTAGGAGGTATCGGAGCCTCCGGGTTAAAATCTTGGAAAGAAGACTTGAATTGTGATAAAGTGAAGAGCGGCGTAGTAAGGGAATGCATGGGACGTGCAGAGCAATGCGCGGAGATTTGTCTTTTTTTCGGGAAGAGCGTTGATCTCCTGTAGACATTTCATCAGCAAGAAGTTATCTGCGGCTGCAAAGAAGGATTTGATGTATTGCTTGTGTACATCTGTCATGGAGGCAGTTCCTTGTTTTACCCGCTAAATTTTTCCATTTTTTTTAATAATAATAATTTTTTTTTTTTCAATCATTTTTATTGAAAAAAAAACACAAACGAAGAAAAATGTATTTTTCTTTTCAAATTTTCAGTCTTCATTTTCTTAGTGACAAATACAAAAAAACAGCGTGATTAACCCCTTTACCTCCCGAAGTTAATAATTTTTTTTATTTTTTTTTATTCAATCATTTTTATTGAAAAAAAAAAAAAAGATTAACCAATTGTGGACCGGAAGGATTTTTCCCCTTTATAATTTACGAAGAAAGATTATTTATTTGCAAAATCTTATAATTGTGGACCGGAAGGATTTTTCTTCCTTATAATTTACGAAGAAAGATTATTTATTTGCAAAATTTTATAACACAAACGAAGAAAAATGCATTTTTCTTTCCAAATTTTCAGTCTTCATTTTCTTAGTGACAAATACAAAAAAACAGCGTGATTAACCCCTTTACCTCCCGAAGTTAATAATTTTTTTTATTTTTTTTTATTCAATCATTTTTATTGAAAAAAAAAAAAAAAGATTAACCAATTGTGGACCGGAAGGATTTTTCCCCTTTATAATTTACGAAGAAAGATTATTTATTTGCAAAATCTTATAATTGTGGACCGGAAGGATTTTTCTTCCTTATAATTTACGAAGAAAGATTATTTATTTGCAAAATTTTTTAACACAAACGAAGAAAAATGCATTTTTCTTTCCAAATTTTCAGTCTTCATTTACTTAGTGACAAATAAAAAAAAACCCAGCGTGATTAACCCCTTTACCTCCCAAAGTTAATCATTTTTTTTTTTTTTTTATTCAATCATTTTTATTGAAAAAAAAAAAAAAAGATTATTAACCAATTGTTGACCGGAAGGATTTTTCCCCCTTATAATTTACGAAGAAAGATTATTTATTTGCAAAATTTTAGAATTGTGGACCGGAAGGATTTTTCTCCCTTATAATTAACAAAGAAAGATTATTTATTTGCAAAATTTTATAACACAAACGAAGAAAAATGCATTTTTATTTCCAAATTTTCAGTCTCCATTTACGTAGCGACAAATTAAAAAAAAAAACAGCGTGATTAACCCCTTCACCTCCAGAAGGTTTACCCCCCCCCCCTGCATGACCAGGCCATATTTTGCGATTCTGCACTGTGTTACTTCAACTGACAATTGCATGGTCCTGCAACGCTGTACCCAAATAAAATTAATGTCCTTTTTTTCCACCACAAATTGAGCTTTTTTCTGGTGGTATTTGATCACCTGTGCGATTTTTTTTTTTTTTTGCGCTATAAACAAAAAAAGAGCAACATTTCTGAATAAAAGAAAAAAAAATATTCTTCACATTCTACTATATAACTTACCCCCCCCCCCCCCCCCAAAAGAAAAATGTGAAAATCAAAATTTTTCATCCTTATAGGCCAATTTGTATTCTGCGACATTTCTGAAAAAAAAAAAAAAAAAACAATATTTTTCACATTCTGCTATGTAACATTCCCAAAAAAAAATAAAATCAAAAATCTACATTTTTCATCCTTATAGGCCAATTTGATTTCTGTTACATATTTTTGGTAAAAAAGAAAAAAATCGCAGTAAGCGTATATTGATTAGTTTGCGCATAAGTTATCACATCTACAAACTAGGGGAAAGATTTATGTCATTATTATTTTTATTTTTTTACTAGTAATGGTCTGCGATAAGCGATTTTTAGCGGTACTGCGACATTGCAGCGGACAGATCGGACCCCTAACTGACATTTTTGACACTTTTGGGGGGACCAGTGACATTACTACAGTAATCAGTGACAATTGCGCGGTCATGCGATGCTGTACCCAAATAAAATATATGTCCTTTTTTTTACCCTCAAATAGAGCTTTTTTTTTGGTGGTATTTGATCACCTGTGTGATTTTTTGTTTTTGCCCTATAAACAAAAAAAGAGCGACATTTCTGAATAAGAAAATATATATTTTTCACTTTCGGCTACATAACATTCCCAAAAAAAAATTAAAAATCAGAATTTTTCTTTCTTTTAGGCCAATTTGTATTTTGCTACATATTTTTGGTAAAAAAAAAAAAATCACAATAAGTGTATCTTGATTGGTTTGCGCAAGTTATCACGTCTACAAACTAGGGGAAAGATTTATGTCATTTTTATTTTTTTACTAGTAATGGCGGCAATCAGCAATTTTTAGCGGGACTGCGACATTGCGGCGGACAGATCGGACCCCCTAACTGACATTTTTGACACTTTTGGGGGGACCAGTAACATTACTACAGTAATCAGTGACAATTGCGCGGTAATGCCATGCTGTACCCAAATAAAATGAATGTCCTTTTTTTCCCAACAAATAGAGCTTTTTTGGTGGTATTTGATCACCTGTGTGATTTTTTTATTTTTGCGCTATAAACAAAAAAGAGCGACATTTCTGAAAAATATATATATATTTTTCACATTCTGCTATTCCCAAAAAAAAAAAAAAATTAAAAATCAAAATTTTTCATCCTTTTAGGACAATTTGTATTCTGCTACATATTTTTTGGTAAAAAAAAAAATCGCAATAAGCGTATTTTGATTGGTTTGCGCAAAAGTTATCACGTCTACAAACTAGGGGAAAGATTTCTGTCATTTTTATTTTTTTACTAGTAATGGCAGCGATCAGCAATTTTTAGCGGGACTGCGACATTGCGGCGGACAGATCGGACCCCTAACTGACATTTTTGACACTTTTGGGGGGACCAGTGACATTACTACAGTAATCAGTGACAATTGTGCGGTCAAGCGATGCTGAACCCAAATAAAATTGATGTCCTTTTTTTTTTTGCCCACAAATAGAGCTTTTTTTTGGTGATATTTGATCACCTGTGCGATTTTTTATTTTTGTGCTATAAACAAAGAGCGACATGTCTTTTGAGAAAAAAAAAAAAAAACAGTATATTTTACTTTCTGCTATATAACATTCCCAATAAAAAAAAAATAAAAAAAAAATTAAAAATCTAATTTTTTCATAATTTTAGGCCAATTTGTATTCTGCTACATATTTTTGGTAAAAAAAAAATCCAATAAGTGTACAGGTGGTCCCCAGGTTACAAACATCCGACTTACAAACGGAGGGAGACAACAGGACGTGGGGAGAAATCTACCCCTAGGAAGGGAAATTCACTCCTGTAAGAGTTATCATGGGAAAAGGTTGTCTCCACTAAAGCTTTATCACTAATCACTGTTTCCACAACAACCCAAAATTTTCAAAATCCAGTTGTCATAGGGACAGAAAGTGAGGTGAAATCTTCTGAACAGGGGTACAGACAGCAAACCAGATGGTACAGGAGTGGTAACCCTTCCCTATGCTATCTAAAAAAAGTAAAGAATTATTATTTTGGCTGGGGCTACACTTAAAAAATGTACCTGTTCCGACTTACAAACAAATTCGACTTCAGAACAAACCTACAGTCCCTATCTTGTTTGTAACCCAGGGACCGCCTGTATATGGAAGGCAACAAAAAAGCAATAATTATTTCACCTCTATCCAAAACTAAAGCTTTGCCTTTAGTTAAACTTTAACCACTTGACCACCGAAGGATTTTGCTGTCTTCTGTCCAGGCCACTTTTTGTGATTCGGCGCTGTGTGACTTTAACTGACAATTGCGCGGTCGTGCGATGCCGTACCCAAACAAAATTTACGTCCTTTTTTTCCCACAAACAGAGCTTTCTTTTGGTGCTATTTGATCACCTGTGCGATTTTTACTTTTTGCGCTATAAACAAAAAAAGAGCATTTATTTTGAAAAAATAATATTTTTAACATTTTTTTATATGAAATTCCCCCCAAAAAAATGTAAAAATCAATTTTTTTTAACATTTTTGGCCAATTTGTTTTCTGCTACCTATGTTTGGTAAAAAAAATAGCAATAAGCGTATTTTGATTGGTTTGCGCAAAAGTTATTGCGTTTACTAACTAAGGGAAAGATTTCTGTCATTTTTGGTGTTTTTTTTTTAACGCGTAATGGCGGCGATCTGCGATTTTTTTTTCGGGACTGCGACATTGCGGCGGACAGATCGGACCCTTGACTGACATTTTTGACACTTTTGGGGGTACCAGTGACATTACTGCAGTAATCAGTGCTATATATATGCACCGTTACTGTAAAAATGACACTGGCAGTGAAGGGGTTAATTTTATTGGAGAGGGAGGGGTTAATGAATGCCTGGTGCTTACTGACGTGTGGGGGGGGGGAGGTGACTGAGTGACAGAAGGACAGATCAGATGTCCAGCTATGCTGAACACTCCGATCTGTCAGTCCCTGTCACTATGGAGATCCGCCCGCTCTGTTTACACAGGCGGGCGGATCTCCTCACTAGATTCCCCGACGATCGGAGCAGAGCAGCGGCGATCGCCGCTGCTCCTTCCCTGGCCCGACTCCCGCTGTGACTGAAAACAGCGGGAGCGCGCCTCCCCCTACAGGGGGAGGAGTCCAGCGATGTAGGTCTACGTCGCTGGACGGGAACGAACCACTTTGTTCGCTCCATGTGAGCGGTCGGCAAGTGGTTAAGGGAGGGAGCAAACTAGAGGGACTTCAATTTTTATTTTGTCTTTTTTTTTTTTTTAATTCAATTGCATTTTAAATTTAATTTTAATTCTAACTTTTTTTTTTTTTTACACTTTAACACCTTTTGTCAAAATTTTTGTAAATTGTCCCAATTTTTACCAAAATTACACCAAAGTGAAAACAGTAAATTTTTCTCATCTCTAATCAAAAAATGTTTTGGCTAGCAATACATTTAAAATTTTACATTGCATTTGATTCCATTGCGCTTTTTTTACATTGTGTTCCCCCCTGGGATTTCTTAGTCAATAGACAGCGATGATCAGCGCCGTATCTAAAAATAAAACTAATTGTTCAAATGCAGTGCTCGAAACCTTTTCACATGAATATCAAAACAAGCGGAGGTGAACGTTTTCCTTGCCAATGACGCAATTATCCGCAATTGTGCGGCATGTTGCGTGCATCACATAGTCGGTTCGCTATTCCCATCAAAACCCGAAAGTAGAGAGAGTCATCGCAGACGCGACCCTTTTTTTCTAGGGTACCCTTTTTTTTTTTTTTTTAATAGTCTCACTTTTATTATTTGGATTTGTACATCGGTGTATAATTATGAACCTTTAAGATGAAGGCAACAAAAAAGCAATAATTATTTCAACTCTATCCAAAACTAAAGTTTTGCCTTTAGGTATATCTTAAGGGAGGGAGCAAACTAGAGGGACTTCACTTTTTATTTTGTTTTTTATTATTTAATTCAATTGCATTTTTAATTTCATTTTAATTCTAACTTATTTTTTTTTTTACACTTTAACACTGTAGTGACTGACATACTTTTCAAGTGTATATAAATTCTGTGTGACTGTTCAATAAAGAGTTCTACTTCACCCTCAATCTAGAGTCTTGTCTCTTATTGGGGGAATCTGCTACAAGGGATTGCTATGCTCTTCATACTCCCTTAAATAATCACTAAGCTCTTGTAAGAGCTTGTTCCTGTTACTGCTTTACTCTCTGGGGAAAGAGAGGTTCACCCACTGGAACCTGGTGCCTTATCGTAAGTCCAGGGTCGGTAGGAGATGGTGAGACCCCAACCAAGCTGCGGCGGTTTGTGGGGTCTGTGGTGGTTATGGTGTCTGGTGGAGTGCTTGGAGCCCTCGGGAAGCACTAGGAGCATCCGTCAACGGAGGTACCCAGTCGGGTGCCAGTTGATCCGCTACATTGGTGGCAAGCGGTGGGATGCTTCCTGCAGTCTGGGACATCCAAACCTCCACCAGGATCCAAGGTCCGGATAGCAGAAGAGGAGAGGTACAGATATCAGCTGCCATGGAAGAGGAATTCGGAAGGACGTTGCGAGACATGCAGATACAGCACAGGGGACCAGTGTCAAAGCAGGTCCTGCTAGGATGGCATGATTCTTTGCGCTTAGATCTCTGGAAGGAAACGCTAGCCCATGAGCAGCACCACCAGGGAAAAATCCTCCCCTTTATCCAGAAAAGGTACTGGTCACAGTATGGATTGCGGGAGCTGTTTTTGGGAGATACACAGCACAAGGAGCAGACAGCTGAGTTAAGCAGGCTGGTCTGGGCAGAGATGCGGTTGGAAGAGAGCGATATATATAAATGCCTCAGGTGGCATTTATCCCAAACATGCCCTTGGATAGCGGATGACAGCCCAACAGAAGGCTTTGGCTATGGCGGCCGGTGACTGTTGTACGAGAAGCTGTCAGGGGACCCTAAATTTGGGAGCGATTTCGAGTGGCGGTTAGAGGAAATTATGGATTACAGAGAAAGGATTCTGAACATCTCGGAAGTGTTCTGGGCACTGGAAGATATGGAGTTTCTGGCCGTTCAGGAATGGGAGCTAGAGATCGCCTACAGACGGCTGCTAGACTCGGCTCAGTGCCAGGGCTGGGCTCCCCTTGCCTGGGATTATCCAGAAAAACAGCTGACAGTCCAGAAGTCCTGACTGAAGAATTGACAATATGGCACAGTAATAGTGTGCTTTGCTCACCTGCACCCACGGTCTTGGATGCTGAGGTCTTATGGCAGTGCTGACTCACCTGGACGAGTGTGGATGGAGGAATGCATCTGTCCAGCCACTGAATAAAGGTATGGGAGAAGAGGAAGCCATCTTCATTCCCCAACCACGGATCACAGATGTATGAATTGACTTTTCATCGGAGGATGGTATGGATGATAAGTCACCTGCTAAAGTGTTGGCACTGGGCCCGAGTGCCACCAGCCCATGCCCTGAACTTTCAGCAATTCCAGAGACTGGGGATTTAATAGATTTTTCTGCTGAGGAGGAACGTCCCAGTGAGCCTACAGCAGAAGAGCGGGCATCCAGGCCCATTGCTGCTGACCTCTGTCTGCAACAATTGGTGACCCAGGAAGATGTGTGCAAGGCCACTGACTTTTCAGTTTACTTTCCTGCAGAACAGCTGGCATCAGGGCCTAACATCACTCAGCTCTGCCATACACCAACAGCAGCTTCAGCCTCCTTGAGAGAAGAGGTCCAGGGTGAAAAGGTGGTGATCAATCCCCAACAGCAGCTGCACAGTTCGGAGAAGTAGGTGGTCATCCTTCCTCCCCAGCGAGAGATCCCCAGTCTGGGAGTAGAGGAAGCCAGTCTCCCTCCCCAACAGTTAGCCAGAGCAGATCATGTGGAGTCCCCAGCAGAAGTGCTGGCAACAGAGCAGGATGCTACCAACCTCTGCCCGGCACCCGCAAAAGCTACAGAGTTCCAGGAAGCTGGGGAAATCGGCCCCTTGCCCCAGCAACAAGCTGATGAAGTTATGCTTTGACACCCAGCTGAAGCGCTGGCAGCTGGACAGAGAGTCAACGACCTCTGCTCCACACCTGTGTGGAGTTCCCGGAGGCCCAGGTTGAGAAGGGTGAGGAGGTTGCTGTCCTCCCTCCCCAACAGTCAATCAGAGCGTAGGAAACTGTCTTCATTCCCCAGCCAGGATCTGTGCATCTGGGATACAGTACCGTAGAAAGGTTGTCCCATCTGCCAGATGGGGGTAAGGAAGATGGAGCAGCTGACTCCCCTTCCCAGCAGCAGTTGGTACCCCAGAATGGTGACACTAACCCAGCGGAAGAGCTGGCAACAGAGCAGAGTGCGGTTGGCCTCTGCCCTCAACATCCAAAAGATGGAGTTCCTGTGGTAGTGGATGGGACTGCAGTCTTCACGTTTATATCCCAGGGATGCTGGACAGTCGGCCCAGATACCCAACAGCCTGAGAAATTGAGCCCCACCACCGTGTCTTCTCTCCAGCGTCTGAAAGGACTCACGGGAGAAAGCATGAACAATGACCCGAATATTTACCCAAAACATCACACAATGGTTAGATAACAAGGTACAGCTGACTGATGGCTAATCCCATCTAGACAAGGTTATCATTCACATGCTAATTAACTCAGTGTGCTTAAACCAGCTGGGATGACAAGACTGCCGATGACAGTCTGCCGTCTCTTACATTGAAACACATGGAATACACATCTATGTGTCACAGACTCCATGGCAACGGGCCACAGGTCTCACAGTGCAAAGTGGGATCAAATCTCCACATGTCGGGATTCAAACCCGTGACCAGCCACATCCCAGGCGGTAGCCCTGCTTACTAGGCTACCATCCTCTCTGGACATTCCTCCCTGAAGCCTATTATTCAACCTTAGTCTTGCCAAGCCTTGCTCATCACCCTTGATTCCCCACACCTGGTACTTCCCTATATAAGTCCAGCCCCTTGCACTCCAGCTTGCTGATTATTGAGCTCCTGAGCCTTGATCAAGCTTCTCCTCACCTGCTGCTCTTGCCTACTACCACAAATCCACTGCTGACCAGGAATTGACTACCGACTACTCTTCTGCTTCGTCCCTACCTACTGAACTGCTACCTCCGTTGCCGATCCGGATTGTCTGACCACGCTTACTGCTGCCCGCCCCGACCTTTGGCTCGTCTGACTTCTCTCTGGTTATCCCTTGTCTGCTCCTCTGCCTCCGGACCGAACCTGCACTCTGCCTGGCTGGGTAATCCTGGGGACCGCGACCTGGTGTTAGCTTGCAGCGCAGCCTATCCCCACCATCAGGGGCTCTAGTGAAAACCAGCTAGCACTTAGTTTCCGCACCTCAGGTGAACCCGTGTCCTCATCAGAGTACTACCTGGTGTCCACTTGGTATCCAGCACTGCTACCACCGTAGCCAATCCGGATTGTCTGACCACGCCTCTGCCAGACTTCCTGCACCTACTACCTGCCTGCGGTCCTTGCCACTGGGCTCCACTCCTACCTCCGGCCAGCAGTCCTCTGACTCAGGTGAGCCTGTAATATTGTTACACCACATTTCTTGAGAGACACCATTGACAAATATCACTCTCCCATCTGAAGCCATCCAAACCATTCTCTCAGCATCCCACAAGTATCTGTCCCTCACTCCCAGTGACGTTGAACACCGTCACAAACACCTTTTGTCAAAATTTTTGTAAATTGTCCCAATTTTTGCCAAAATTACTCCAAAGTGAAAACAGTAAATTTTTCTCATCTCTAATCAAAAAATGTTTTTGGCTAGAAATGCATTGCATTCGATTCCATTGCACTTTTTTTACATTGCGTCCCCCCCTGGGACTTCTTAGTCAATAGACAGCGATGATCAGCGCGGTATCTAAATAATAAAACTTATTTTTCAAATGCAGTGCTCGAAACCTTTTCACATGAATATCAAAACAAGCGGAGGGGAAACATTTTCCTGGTCAATGACGCAATTATCCGCAATTGTGCAGCATGTGGCGTGCATCACAAAGTTGGCTCGCTCTTCCCATCAAAAGCCGAAAGTAGAGAGAGTCATCGCAGACGTGACCCTTTTTTTTCTTTCAGGGTGCCCTTTTTTTTTTTTAATAGTCTCACTTTTATTAATTGGATTTGTACATCAGTGTATAATTATGAACCTTCAAGATGAAGGCAACGAAAAAGCAATAATTATTTCAACTCTGTGATTCGGTTTTTCTGAAAACACGGCGATCATCTTTGGAAACATGCGAGCACTAATTAGCAATTAATTTATGGTGTCATTAGGCTGAAGAAAGATAGCTGTTTCATGTCTTTTGAATCATTCGTAAAAAGGAGAGGACATTCATTTGACACGGAGCCCAGTTGCTGAAAACCGCGCGGCGCTGCTGCAAACTAGGCCCTTTAGAGTGAAAGTTCGCCGGTAGAGCGCCTTCAACTTTTAATGTACTGGCTGTACAGTATATGCTTTATGTTTCCTAATGATACTTAACCTCCCTAGCGGTATTCCAGAGTGTGCCTCTGGGTTCATTTTCAGTACCAAAAGCGGTAACCCCGAGCCACACTCAGGATTACCTCAGAATCACACTCACCTTCCCAGCGATCCCCTGCCGTCCTCCAACTGTCCTCTTGCTCTGTGCTCGGCAGATGCCGGTGTTCTGTCAGAATACCATGCCCTATCAGAATTCCATACCTCTGTCATTTCCGGTTCCGGTTGGCTTCGTCATGAATCAGCTTGTAGCCGCGTCACAAGTCCTACTGTGCATGCGCAGAATAGGTAGGGCATTTTGATAACATCGTAAGGGGTCAGGCAAAAGTCCTAGTGTGCATGTGCCAGCGCATGCGCACCAATGGGTCGGGCAGCGGGATCTCTAATAACAAACATCCATCTGATCTCCATGGCCCACACTGCACTGACCCGACACTGCGCCGAGTCGACACTGCAGCGACCCGACAATCCGATCTCCATACCCCACACTGCGCCAACCCGATAATGAGACAGTGGGCGTGCGCGTGTGGGTAGGGAATAGGATTGTCCCATTTCCGGCTCGGCGCAGTGTATGCCATGGAGATCGGATGGATGTTTGTTATAAGAGATGCCGCTACCCGATCTGTTGGGGCGCATGCGCCCGCTCACGCGCAGTAGGACTTTTGCCTCACCCCCTTACGATGTTATCAAAATTCCCTACCTATTCCGCGCATGCGCAGTAGGATGTGTGACGCAGCTACAGCTGGTGCATGACGAACCTGCACCGGAAATGACGTAGGTAGGGAAATCTGATGGGGGTAGGGTTTTCTGAATTGTCAGTTAAAGTAACGCAGTGCCGAGTCGCAATATATAGCCTGGTCAGGAATGGGGTAAAATCTTCCGGTCTTAAAGCGGTTAAAAATACGCTCATTGAGGATTTTTTTGTCAAAGACATGTAGCTAAATTTATTTTGGCCTAAATATATGACAAAAATTGAATATATTGGATATTTTTTAACTGTCAAAGTAGAAAATGTCAATTTTTTCGCAAAATTTTCGCTCTTTTTTTATTAATATCGCAAAAAATGAAAAGCGCAGAGGTGATCAAATACCACCAAAAGAAAGCTCTGTTTGTGGGAAAAAAAGGACGTAAATTTTGTTTGGGTACGGTGTTGTATGTCCGCGCAATTGTCAGTTAAATTCGCGCAGTACCAAGTTGCAAAAAGTGGCCTGGACGTAAAGCAGGAAAATCCTCCGGTCCTAAAGTGGTTAAATGAATCTGGAGTGTGCAGGTGGAGGGTAAAAACGACACCGTTTTTTTTTTTTTTGTTTCTTGTACATCACACCAGTGGATCACACCAGTGGATCACACCAGTAGATCACACCAGTGGATCACACCAGTAGATTACACCAGTGGATCACACCAGTAGATTACACCAGTGGATCACACCAGTACATCACACCAGTACATCACACCAGTAGATCACACCAGTACATCACACCAGTAGATCACACCAGTAGCTGTCATTTATCTTACATTGGACGGATACATCGACATTCTCTCCCTAAAACTGCTGTTCCGCCTCGCCCGGCGCTTTCATTCAACATCCTTTTTTATGGGTAATAAACGACGATGTTGTGTTTTTTCCCCCCACGAAAAAGTCCGGCATCAGCCGGCGTTGGACACGGCGTATCGGCGCGATGAGATTAGCAGCTCCACAAAATAAAAAAAAGGAACAGATGTTTAATTATTCCTCCACACACTGGCTGCCTCGTATTTCTCCTCGGTAAGCACCGCATTGGTCAATTGTTCTCGTGCTAGTTCTCCACGCCGGACGGCGCTGAAATTGTATCGGCGGTTAATGGCCCGTCGGACGGCCCTTTTTTTTTCCTGGGAGCGCGGCAGAGATGAATACTGAGGATCAGTCTAGTGTTGGCTGTGTGGAATCCGGCGCTTCTCTCTCCAGGACTATTAGGACACAGAACTCATTGATGATTTAATCGTGCGGAAATGCTTACGGCGAGGAATGTGCGAAGCGCGGCACGTGCAATGCCACAAGCCTCTGGGTGTTAAAAGGGATTTCCGGGCCGAAAAACAAAAACTTTTTTTTTCTGTAGTTCTAAATGTGTGTTCAAGTAATCCGTGTTTTTAAAAGTATTCTAAATAATGGGTGAGGGGGGGGAGGGGTGACTTTACTAACTGGTGCACCCTGAATCTGGTGCAGCGGTGCATGGTAGCCAATCAGCTTCCAGGTTTTATTGTCAAAGCTTAACCACATTAAGACCACCCGCGGCAGTTTTACTGCAGCAGGCAGCCTCTCCTGCGCGAACCAACGTAGCCCTACATAGGTCGCGTGTGTGGTGCTGGGGCAGCGGGGCCGGCGGCCACCCATGATCGCTCCCCGCTAAGAGAGAACGGTCAGATGTTGTAAACACAGCCGACCATTCTCCTCTCTGAAATGATCACAGAGCCCCTGTGATCCTTCTATATCAGATCACAGGTCTATATGATCATTTCCCAAGCCACACCCCCTCACAGCTATAAAACACCCCCTAAGCCAGTGATGGCGAACCGTGGCACCCCAGATGTTTTGGAACTACATTTCCCATGATGCTCATGCACTCTTGAACATTGTGGGAAATGTAGTTCCAAAACATCCGGGGTGCCAAGGTTCGCCATCACTGCCCTAGGCTCTCATTTAACCCTTTGATCACCCCTCAGTTAACCCCTTCCCTGCCAGTCTCATGTTGTCCTGTCCTGTTGAGAGAGAAGGACGGGCAGCTGTTGTAAACACAGCTGACCGTTCTTCTCCCTGGAATGATCATAGAGTGCCTGTGATCTTTCTATATGGGATCACAGATCTCTATGGTCATTTCAGAAGCCACTCCCTCCCCATACAGTTAGAATCACTCCCCTAGGTACACATTTAACCCCTTGATCACCTACAATGTTAACCCCTTGCCTGCCAGTGTCATTATTACCGTAACAGTACATATTTTTAGCAGTGATTACTGTAGTAATGTCCCCCCAAAAGTGTCAAAAATGTCGGTTAGGGGTCCGATCTGTCCGCCGCAATGTCGCAGTTCTGCTAAAAATCGCAGATCGCCGCCAATTCTAGTAAAAAAATATATAAATAAAAATGACATAAATCTTTTCCTAGTTTGTAGACGCGATAACCTTTGCGCAAACCAATCAAAATACGCTTATTGGGATTTTTTTTTTAACAAAAATATGTAGCAAAGTACAATTTGGCCTAAAATTATGAAAAATTTTGATTTTTAATTTTTGTTTTTGGGAATGTTATGTAGCAGAAAAATTTATCAATTTTTTTTTTTTTTTTCAGAATTGTCACTCTTTTTTTGTTTATAGCGCAAAAAATGAAAATCGCACAGGTGATCAAATACCACCAAAAGAAAGCTCTGTTTGTGGGAAAAAAAGGACGTCAAATTCATTTAGGTACAGCGTCGCACGACTGCGCAATTGTCAGCTAAAATAACGCAGTGCCGAATCGCAAAATATGGCAAATGGCAAAACCTTCCAGTCCAGAACTGGTTAAAGCGTAACTCCACTTTAGTTGAGAAAAAAAAATCCACTCTGGGTGATCTCTGTACATTGTAGGGATTGTAACAAACTTTGTTGCAGATTCCTAACTTTTGTTATTCTGAAGAAATCATTGTTTGTTCCTCTGTGCTGAGTGGGTCTAATGGGAGTGGTTTCATAAGCATCTATCAGCTGTGCAGCTGCAGGGCTGTAATGAGGAAATCTGCTGGGCCTGCATCCCTTTAGACGTGTTCCTATTGGGAGTATCTCACCAAAAATTAAATGTTTGTTGCAGGGGATGCCAGAAATCTGACTTGTGTCTTAGTGCAGACTTCTGGGAAAATTGGTGAGCCAATCACACAAGCAGGAAATTATGTTTCTGGGGGTGTGGTCAGTATACATTCTGTGTACAGAACAGCTCCAGGCGGCCATATTGTATTGCACTTTCAGAAAATGACAACAGCTGCAGATTGAAAAGGAAAGGGAATTTTTAATAACATTCAATTACAATATGATTTGTGTCGCAATTGTATACGCTATATTGTTTTTTCTTTATTTGCTGATTTTTTTTACCCTACAAAAGTGGAGTTACCCTTTAACCATGTCAGCTCCAGAAGATTTTACCCCCTTCATGACCAGGCCATTTTTTCCTATTCTGCACTGCACTATTTTAACCACTTACCGCATATCAACGTACCGATACGTCGGTACACTTTGCGGGTTTATACCGGGATGATGCCTCTAGTTAGAGGCATCATCCCGGTACCGTGGTTTGAAGCCGACGGTCGGCTTTCCGTCGGTAACGACCGATGCGGCTCGGGAGCCGCTTGATCGTTACCCGGGGGGGCGGGAGGGGGGGGGCGTGGCTTTGCCCGGGGCTCCCGTCCCACCGCGAGCCCCGAGCACCCAGCCGCCAGCACGTCCGCCGGCTGGATGGAGTCCCGATGAATGCCGGAAACGGCATTGATCGGGTCTCCGATGACGTAACCCGGAGGCGGCGTCCATGACGTCACTTCCGGGTTACTGTGCTGCAAAAGGCGGCAAATTTAAAAAACGGCTGTATGCAAAAATGCCGTTTTTGGCGTTTTGCATACAGGGAAGTGTAGTGGAGGGGTTTGGGGTCTTTTAGACCCTCGATCCCTCCATAAAGTGTACCTGTCACACATATTGCTGTCACAAGGGATGTTTACATTGCTTGTGACAGCAATAAAAGTGATCAGATTTTTTTTGTAAAAAAACCTGTAATAAAGTTTAAAAAAAAATAAAAAATAAATAGGAAAAAAAAAAAAAAAAAGAATTTCGCCGCCCCCATCACCGTTAGCTCGCGCACAAAAAAAAACGTATACGCAAGTCGAGCCGCGAGTCGCTGTTCAAACCCCACATGTGAGGTATCGCCGCGATCGCCAGAGCGTGCGCAATAATTAAAAAAAAAAGAGCTACACTCTACCTCTAAACTGGTAACCGTTAAATAAATTTAAAGCGTCGCAGATTGAGATCTCTATTGACCGTAGTTTGTCGCCATCCCACGGGGGGGCGCAATTTTAAACTGTAACATGTTGGGTATCTATTTACTCGGCGTGACATCATCTTTCACAATATACAAAAAAAATGGGCTAACTTTAGTTTTTAGTATTTTTTAAATGCAGTGAAATGTGATTTTTCAATTTTTTTCCAAAAAAATGGCGTTTTAAAGACCGCTGCGCAAATACCGCTTGACAAAAAGTTTTGCAATGACCGACATTTTATTCTCCAGAGTCTTTGCTAAAAAAATATACATAATGTTTGGGGGTTCTAAGTAGTTTTCTAGGAAAAAATACTGCTTTTAACTTGTAAACAAAAAGTGTCCGAAATAGGGCTGGGGCTTAAGTGGTTAACCACTTTCAGACCGGAGGATTTGGCTGCTCAATGACCAGGCCCTATTTTGCGATTCGGCACTGCGTGACTTTAACGAACAATTGCGCGGTCGTGCGACGCTGTACCCAAATAAAATTGATGTCCTTTTTTTTCCCACAAATAGAGCTTTCTTTTGGTGGTATTTGATCACCTCTGCGATTTTTTTATTTTTTGTGAGAGCGACAATTTTGAAATAATAATAATATTTTTCACATTCTTTTATATGAAATTCTCAAAAAAAAAGTAAAAATCTAAATTTTTTAACATTTTAGGCCAATTTGATTTCTGCTACATATTTTAGGTAGAAAAAAAATCGCAATAAGCGTATTTTGATTGGTTTGCGCAAAAGTTATTGCGTTTACTAACTACGGGAAAGATTTATGTCATTTTTATTGTTTTTTTTTTTACTAGTATTGGCGGCGATCTGTGATTTTTTTTGTGGGACTGCGATATTGACAGATCGGACCCCTAACTGACATTTTTGACACTTTTGGGGGTACCAGTGACATTTCTACAGTAATCAGTGCTAAAAATATGCACTGTTACTGTAATAATGACACTGCCAGGGAAGGGGTTAACAGTACTGGTGATCAAGGGGTTAAATGTGACCCTAGGGGCGTGATTCTAACTGTGGGGGGGGGGGCGTGGCTTGTGAAGTCATCATAGAGACATGTGATCCTATATAGCAGGATCACATGACATCTGTGATCACTTAGATTGTAAGCTCCTTGAGGGCAGGGACTGATGTGAATGTGCAATGTATATGTAAAGCGCTGGGTAAATTGACAGCGCTATATAAGTACCTGAAATAATAATAATAATAATCACTTCAGGGAGAAGTACGGACGGCTGTGTTTACATCAGCCGTCCGTCCTTCTCTGTCAGCAGCGGGATATCGCGAGTGGCCGGCGGGAGCCCGCCTCCGGCGGCGCGCGGTCGCCCCCTAGCTCCTCCCAGGCGAGGGCCGTACATGTACGGGACTTTGCCTGGGAGAGCCAGACTGCCGCCGTACATCTCCGGCGTGCGGTCCACAAGTGGTTAAATGGTAATTGCGCGGTCATGCAGCACTGCATACATTTTTTTTTTGAGACATGATCTCAATGTAGCGGTGCCGCATCCCAATAATAGATAATGATAATTGAAGACTGGAAGGGGGGGAGAAAAATAAATTATTTTCATCCCCCTATAGAGAATAGGACTTTGAAGGCATCCACTGATTGATCTCAGGAAAGATATAACATTATCAAGAAGTATGTATAAAAACAAATTTATTGTACAAAAGTTTCATAAAAAAAAAACCCATCATGCAAACATAAATAGCCATGTGGCAGGATACTCCTGAATCGAAAAGAACTCACAGGCATAACAAACATAACATGTTTAAATATTTGCAGACCATATGATTGGTCAAACTTATCAGTTTAAGATATGCAGGGTTCAGTGGCAATGGAAACATAGCCAAAGAATCCCTACGCGTTTCGCTCCGCAGCTTCTTCAGGCATTTCCGTGGAGTTATTGTAGCAGGAGCGTTTAGACATCTTGTGTTCTCCCCATATGTCAAATTAAAGGGTTGCCGAGATCACATGACTGTTTCAAGAGACGATTACATATGTGTCTCCTTTGTATGTTGTAAAGCGTTACATACAGGGTGCCGATCCTGGTATATCGCCACCAGCCTCCCTGGGATACACTACGAGCATTTTTATTTTTTTATTCATTTTTTTTACTAGTAATGGTGGCGATATGCGTTTTTTTAGTGGGACTACAACATTGCGGTGGACAGATCGGACCCCTAACTGACATTTTTTTACACTTTTGGGGGGACCAGTGACATTACTACAGTAATCAGTCCTAAAAAATATGCACTGTCACTGTAATAATGACACTGGCAGGGAAGGGGTTAACCCAGGTGCGATCAAAGGGTTAAATGTGAGCCTAGGGGGTGCTTTCTAACTGTGAGGGGGATAGGCTTCTGAAATCAATACAGAGACCTGTGATCCGAAATAGTAGGAACACGGGGGATCTGTGTTGATTGCTGAGAGAACAACGGTCTGCTGTGTTTACAACAGCAGACCGCCGTTCTCTCTCTCCACGGAGAGTGATTGCGGATGCCCGGCGGCAATCGCTGGTGAATGGGCGCGCGCACGTGCCCCCAGGATCACTCCCGTGAACCGCTGTAGAGGTACGGCGATTCATGGGAATCTGCCACAGGTTATAACTGCGGCGGCTGGCCGGCAAGTGGTTAAAGCTCAATTCTGGGATAAGTAAACCTAAATCCATTGGTCATGTGTATTCTTCTTGAATCTCGGTGAGATTTCTGTATTTTTTCCAGATCTGTGCAGTAATCCAGTGTGAGACTTCCTGTAATAAAGACCACTCACTGCTGCTCTCTCTCCCTGTGCGGGGTCACTGGTCTTGTCTCCGCCCCCTCCTGTAGGTTTGTATTGTGGATGGAGCCTGCTTGGTCCCTCCCACAGCTCTTCTCTCTCTCCTTGTGCAGTTTGACTGCTCTACTGCTCTTTTCTCCACCTCCTCCTGTAGTTTTCTGCTGGCAGCCTGCAGTAAGTGGAGACTGTTCGTTACCCTGCCCCCCCCCCCAGCTCTGTTCTCTCCACAGGCTATATACAGCACAGTGATGATGTCACTGTTACTTCAACAACGCAATGTCTTGGTTTCCAAAGGCATAGGATGTCAGTGCAGGGACACCTAGAGCCCAGGGCGAGCATGCCAAACTGCACCCCCCCCCCTCCCTCCCCAACCAAGATGTATGTGTCAGCAAACCCCCCACCGCCCAAAAAAAAAAAAGGGGCATTAATCTGCATGCTTTCCCTCGTAAGCATAAATTCCCTCTCCTCTCAGTACAAATCTGCCCTCCTGCTGAAATCCCCCTTTCCAGCACAAATCTTTGCCGCCTATTCCCCCAAATTCCCCCAGCACAAATTCCCCCAAGCCCAAAAAAAAAAAATCCCCCCTCCTATTACAAATCCTCTACCCTTTAAATCCCTCAAAATTTCCTGACTACACAACACAAATATCCCCTCCCCCCAAAGTCCCCCTCCTAGCAGATACCCCCTAATCATCCCTACTGGCACAAATCCCCCCCCCCCAATAAAAAAAAATTCCCCTTCTAGCAAAATTCCCCTACCCCTTCTACCATATCACCTCTTCTAGCACAAGCCTACCAAATCTCCCCTCCTAGCACAAATCCCCTTCCCCCACCTCCACCCCCCCGACAATAATCTTCCTAAAACACCACTCCTAGCACACTCCCCTCCTAGAACAATTCTTACTCCCTGCTGCCCCCCCAATATCCCCCTCCCAGAGCAAATCTCTTCCCCCCAATCTTCTTGTGGTGGCACCTCACATCCTAGCACCCCCTCCAAAATTTCCCCTCCTAGGACAATTCTTAGCCGTCTCCCTAATCCCTCCTCCCAGCACAGATCCCCTCCCCCCAATCTCCTTGCAGCGCCCCCCCTCCTCACATGATACCACAGTACCCAGGGCAGCCACCCTTCCTGCCAACCCCTTGTCCCAGCCCTGTTTGATGCACACAAAGTGGATTTATATCTGTAGCACTGCCCCCTTGAGGACTGCTGAGAATTACACTTTCTGGATTCCCCTTAGCAACTGGCAGCAGATAAACAGCAATAAAAGTTCTTGGCTCAGTCAATAAACAATCCAGGGGATGTTACTTTGTGGTTTTATTTAGAACTGGGATGGGAGAAGGGATGAGTGGGAGACTCCAACTAGTAACTATGCACAATCTTGAGGACAACTGAATGTAGAATGCGGCAAGGCCGCTGCTTCACCTTGCCACTGAAGTGAAGATAATTATAAGGGTTCCTAATTGATTACACTCTTCAGGGTTCTATACTTGGCACCCTCTTTACTTTCCCTGCCTGTGTGCTGACACCCATCCGCTGACTCTAGCCTCTGGAGTGGTCCCCTTCCTGGCAGACCCCTGGGCAGGTTCCTCTGTACTCACAGACACTGTTTTTCCAGAGTCACCGTTGCCTCCACCTCCACAGTCAGCTTCCACTGGACCTCTGGGTTCAGCCACACCTTCTTGTTCACCAGGCTGACTGCCTGTGACCACCTTCCACAGCTTCAGAAGAGTACACAGCCCGTTACCCTCCTTCTGGGACTTGGCTTCCCGCCCCAAGACCCTCTGGCTCATTTGACCCTGGCTTTTATAATGTATCCTAGGATGCACCACTGTTTGTGCCAACCCACTGAGATAGCCATAAAAGCCTGTGCGTCCCTGGCTAGGTTTCCTCCATTGTCCAACAGGCCTCCCTATTGGATACAGTGGGGACACTCCCTCAGCCCAGATGAATCACACCCTGGACACATGCAACAGGCCTAACTATAAATCCTGCTCCCTGATAAGCAGGAAGCACATAACTTTAACCTGTCATTCTGCTGGTAAGCAGCCAGAACCAAAACTATGCTACCTTTCTAGCACCTGACTAGGAGGGTGCTAAATCTACCCCCCACCAAAAACGAGCCATGTCCCCATTGGCTCTGGGGCAGCCGCCCCCTACAAAATTTACTACCGGAAAAATCCACGGAGTATCCCACAAACCTGGAAAAAGGAGGAAAGGGGAAGAACAAATTTTACAGTTCAATAAATTATGTAGAAAAAATATACATATGTCTCTGCTGTACAAATATCCTTTGTGGCTACTGAGAAATATAGTTTAGTGGGCGCGTGCGCGAAGCTCAGCGTGACGGACATGTCTAGCTAGAGCTCCGTGCCGCAGCGAGACAAACCGCCGCCTCTGCCGGTGACCAGCAACTACACAGCCCCGATACCGAGCCCATCTGCCTGCCGTTAACCCCCGCCACGCCACAATGGTGTCCGGCGGAGCCAAGTCGCGCATTAAAAGCCGAAACATCAGAGATGTTCTGGCGCGGGCTTCATCCAAAATGGTGCCGCCACTCACCTCACGCTCCGGCTCCTCCGCATCCAGGGCCCCCAGGCTCAACATGCCCTATCCAGATGAAGGTGAGTCGGACGCTGAAGCCCCTCTATCACAAGGGTTCCCCTCAGATGACCCCTCACAGACTGACTTGATCCAGCGTTTTGAGCAAGTTCTTCACAAGGCCCTGAAACAAACATCAGACCATATTACAGGCAGGCTCACTAAAGAAATTAGGGAACTAGGCCAGCGCACCTCAGACCTTGAAAACAGAGCTGATGAGCTTGAGGTCTGCATCTCTAACCACTCGGAGGAGCTCGAGACCCTAAGGGAGGAAATCAAGCCCTCCAGGCCCAACTTGAAGACCAGGAAAACAGAGCCAGGCGCTCTAATATTAGAATTAGAGGGATCCCAGAGACTGTATTGGATCTACAATCCACCATAACTGCTCTCTTTCAAGAGCTCTCCCCTTCCATCCCATAGTTGCCAACATTTGAAAAAAATTTCCAGGGACACTTTGCAGCACAGCTATCAATTACTTACTACACCCACTTCCCCGAAGCTCCGCCCACTCCGCATAATTAATCTCCGCCTACTTATCAGATTATAGGGTCTACTTCATAAAGAGAGAATTACAGGAAATTGAAAACTTAAGGCCAAAGTAGCAGAGTTGGAATAATTCTCCCATTCAGCTGCACTACTTCTGCCTAAAGTTTAAAATTCTCATCACAATTCCCTGCAATTCTAAAGTGTGAAATGTGCTCAGGTGTGACCATAGAAAAAATGTAATATGTAAATATAAATAAAGTGCAAGGTGTAAATAAGTATGATTATACTATCTGGTATAATTAGGTTTTATTGTACTTATTTACACCTAACACTTTATTTAGATTTACATATTCCATTTTTTGTATGGTCACACCTGAGCACATTTCACACTTTATTCACCTGTCTTTGAATTCAGCCCTCTGTAGGGTGATAATTTTCATTTACATAAAACAATGTAGCATCCTTTCCTTCCTAACACATTACCCAGTCCATACCAGTATAGATCCTAACACATTACCCAGTCCATACCAGTATAGATCCTAACACATTACCCAGTCCATACCAGTATAGATCCTAACACATTACCCAGTCCATACCATCCTAACACATTACAGAGTCCATACCAGTATAGTCCATGCCAGTATAGATCATAACACATTACCCAGTCCATATTATCCTAACACATACCAAGTCCATACCAGTATAGATATCCAGCATGAGATTTTTCCCATTGAGGATTGAGGTCTGTTTTAATTTTTTTGAGCAATATATATATATATATATATATATATATATATATATATATATATATGCACACACATACACATACACGGATATGTACACACATTTATCTAGTGCTATAGTGTATAAATTATATCTATAAAAAAACATTATTGATAGTAGTAATTAATAGAGTGTGAGGCCTCCAGCTTGTCGGAAGGTGCTCTGCCTCCCCCTGCTGGCGGATTTTGGAAAGTGCACCATGCTGACACCCTGCCTTCGGTGACACGTTAAATTTGCGACAGGCGGGAAGAGTGAGCGGGCACAGAGAGAGAGAGACAACCTGCTGCCAGAACTACAACTCCTAGCTGGGGTGAGAGCGACACTGTGTGGCACAAAATTAAAAAAAATAATAAATAATAAATTTTTTTTTTTTTTTTGTGATTTACATTGTCCCTGATTAACAGGGACACTGTAAAATACCCAGGACAGGCTCCTATTTGCCGGGATTGTCCCGGGAAAAAACGGGACAGTTGGCAGGTATGCCATTCCTATTGAGCTCCTTGAAATGGATCGCATTCACAGAGCCCTAGCCCCCCGCAAACCTGAGGGGCCACCCGGGACATTATTGCCAAACTTCATTACTCTAGAACCAAAGAGCAACTGCTACAAACATGCCAGCCAGAAAGAAACCTTAGTATTTCAAGGCCATACCTATAAGTTCTTCACAGACCTCTGCAAGGCCACCATTACAAAGCGGAGGGCGTTCAAACCCATGTTACAGGTTCTCCAGCAGCATCGGATCATCTACTCCTGGCGCTTCCTCTTTTCTGTGCGATTCACATATCAGGGATGCAAACACACCTGTAAATCTACTGAGGATCTCCAACACCTCCTCTATGAATTACACCTGTCCTCTCCCACTGCCACCCCAACCTCTCAACAACAGCGCAGACGCTCTGCCTCGAGATCTCCCCAGAAGGCCACCACCTCCAACCTCTGCGACCCCTAAGCAAAGCCGCTTCACTTCTCCTCTGCCTGAACTCGCTGACTCCATAGACTGACTGAGCCCTGCAGCCCAGGATCCTCACATCTCCTAACCCGGCTGGGTTGAATACCTACAATCTACCGCTACTCACAGTTCTTATTTCTCTTTTTTTGTTTCTTTTTGTTTTTTCCCCCTTTTTTCTTTTTCACTTGAGAAATATAGTTTAATGACAATTTTGTACCCGAAGTTCAGCTTTAATTTTTCAGCCAGAAAGCAATCGGAAAAATCTTCCAGGCCCGCAAGAAACGTCAAGTTAATTAAACCAAGAGAAATGCTTATTCTCCACAAATTGAAATCTGGGGAGATTAAATCAAACATCTTAATTAGTAGACATTGATCACAGAGCTATTTGTCAACTCTTGCTGCCAATAATGAGGAACCCTCCGAAGCTGAATGAACGGGGACAAAACAAGGTGGAAAATATCCCGCGGAATCGGAGACGCCGGCCTGGAACGTCAGCGCCGTATGTTTAACCCCGTCATTGTTGGGGAGCTGTGGAGGGACGGATCAGCTGGCACCGGCGGAGGAGCTAATTAAAAGGCGGTGTTCATTTGTTAATTCTGAAGGCAGCCTTGGACGCGGTTTTGAAAGACAACAGAATAGACGGGGATTTAAATCTCGCAGTTTTGATGCAAACCTATCTTAAAAAAAAAGAAAGAAAGAAAGAACTGAATTTGAGGCACTGAGGACTTTCATGGTACGGTAAAGGACTTTCAAAACACAAGGTGTATGTAAAAAATTGCAAAAATGTATTGAAATCATTTAACCACTTAAGCCCCGGAAGATTTTACCCCCTTCCTGACCAGGGCCTATTTTGCGATTCCGCACTGCATGACTTTAACGGACAATTGCGCGGTCGTGCGACGCTGTACCTAAACAAATTTGACGTCCTTTTTTTCCCACAAACAGAGCTTTCATTTGGTGGTATTTGATCACCTGTGCGATTTTTACTTTTTGCGCTATAAACAAAAAAAGAGCATTAATTTTGCAAAAATAACAATATTTTTCACATTTTTTTATATGAAATTCCCCAAAAAAAATGTAAAAATCAAAATTTTTTAACATTTTAGGCCAATTTGTTTTATGCTACATATGTTTGGTTAAAAAAATCACAAAAAGCGTATTTTGATTGGTTTGCGCAAAAGTTATTGCGTTTACTAACTAAGGGAAAGATTTTTGTCATTTTTGTTGTTTTTTTTTAACGCGTAATGGCGGCGATCTGCGATTTTTTTTGCGGTACTGCGACATTGCGGTGGACAGATCGGACCCTTGTCTGACATTTTTGACACTTTTGGGGTTACCAGTGACATTACTACAGTAATCAGTGCTATATATATGCACTGTTACTGTAAAAATGACACTGGCAGTGAAGGGGTTAACTTTTTTTTAGAGGGAGGGGTTATGTGTGTCCCTAGGGGCGTGATTCTAACTGTGATTGGCTGTGGCTTGAGGTGTAGGAACAGTGATCAACAATCCTACATAGTAGAACCGTATGATCACTATTCATACACAGGGGAGAATGACAGGCGGCTTGTTTACATTAGCCGCCTGCCTTTCTCCTACTCTAACGGACGATCGCGAGATAACAGGTACACTACTGGTTGCCGCCTGTCTTGACCATTGCTTGGATAACAGATTACTCTCTGATTGCCGCCTGCCCTGACCCTTACTTGGATAAAAGATATGCTACACACTCCCTAGCATCACAGGAGTGAGCATTCTTCCTTTCTTCCTTGTTCTCTATGCTATGTGACAAAACTGTTCAAGGCAGGCCAAACATGATTCATTTTTTTTTTTTTTTTAATTCAACCACCGGGTTAAACGAAAGAAGAAATTAATAGTTTCCCCTATCCACACAATTGATGTGGATGGAGGAATCCTCCCCGCTAAGCCATTGTATTCTGTTGGCAGAGAACCTTCCACGTCGGCAGAATACAATGATCAGTGTTGCCTGGGATAACTGGCGGCATTGATTGCTCAGGAACAACCCAACAGGTTGGTTGTACACAAGTCTATATATAGCCAGCCAAATTTCGATCCATGTATGCCCAGTTTAAGTCTCAGAAGCGAGTGGACAGAAATACAAACCCTTTAGCAGATCAAACAGCCACCATATATGTATTTTGTCTGCATTTTTAGCTTAGCTTAATGTTTTTTTAATTTTTGGATATAGTAGTGTCTACTTGGGAGACTTACCCTCACATCCCATGTGGTCACCAGGACAGGAAGGGAGGGAAAACCTCACCAATGGGGAAACAAACAGCCACTAACGCATTCTATCCAAAACATAATTCAAATGATAAAAGTCTGCAACAGAACTACAGTAAAACCTTGGTTTGAGAGTAACTTGGTTTAAGAGCGCTTTGCAAGACAAGCAAAATTTTCAAATAAATTTTGACTTGGTTTACAAGCGATGTCTTGATATACAAGTAGCCTCAAGTCACAGCTGAGTAGAAAAGAGAAGAGAGGCGCCTCTAAAGCCCCGTACACACGTACCGATGGTCGGCTTACAAATGTTCCTCTTTTCTCCCCGGGATGTCGGTGTCTGCTGAAAAGTGCAAAGACAGCACAAGGACAGCACAAGAATTTTGTCCGCCGACTGCAGAAGTGATGTCATGTAATGGTTAACTTTCCCTGTGTTTTCTATTTTCTGAGCATGCCCAGTCTTGCAAATCTGCGGTCTGTCGGCCGAATTGTGTACTGACAGGCGAACAATCGTCCGTTCTGGTGTCGGCATACAAATATTTTCATGTTTGCACGAAAGACTTTTGTCCGCGGATTGTGCGCAGACATCTGTCGGAGGCACCATACTAACACGCGTACAATCGGCAGATCCTTCGTCCACCGACGTTTGTATGCCGACGATCGGTACGTGTGTACGGGCCTTTAGTGTAGCAATATGGTTAAATTTAATGAAGGTACAAACTTTAGCAACTCAGATGGTTGATGACTGGAACAGGCACATCAAAGGATGCAGGCATCCAGGCTAAAGCTGTCCACATAGACCATCCTCCACACCGCCATCTACGTCATCCCTTCCATGCTGCCCCTCGCTTTCAGATCCCTTTACTGCAGGGTGGTCTTCCCGGTAAGGATTACAGACTGGCAGCCGGCGGTGCAGAAGATAGTCTATGTGGACAACTTTACCCCGGATGCCTGCATACTTAGATGTGCCTGTTTTATTCATCAACCATGTGAGTTGCTAAATGTTGTACCTTCATTAAATGGAACCATATTGCTACACTTAGAGGCGCCTCTCTTCTCTTTCATACTCTGTAGCTCCTGCTGGATTTAGCTTCTAATCCCCTTGTGGAAGCGGCTATTTGTGGATGGACATTTTATGGTTATATAACCTCTCGCAATGCTATAATCTTTTTATATGGACTATAAACTGAAGGACTTATGAATAAATGGTTGTGGAACGAATCATCTGAGTTTCCATGATTTCTTATGGGGAAATTTGCTTTGATATAAGAGTGCTTTGGATTACAAGCATGCTTCCAGAACGAATTATGCTCGCAATCCAAGGTTTTACTGTACCTTGTAATGGCAGCAGACTAATTTTTTTTTTATTTCATTTTCTGTCCTGGGGCACCCCGTGTGCTAAGTCTCAGCCCCACATATAACCCTTAATGGCAATACCCGTTAAAATGTAGCATTGCTTTTATCGAGGAGAAAATCACCTCTTTATGAATTCATATCTTGTGGGTTTATCTATTAAGGTGCACAGACCATTTTACATTGTTAGCAAGCATTCAAGTTAATGGGCAATAACAATCTCTAATAGCAATCACAGCACAGTGATCAAGCCTCCTGGAGATTGCAGCACTCCGAGAGGGATTAATATGATACGGCAGTATAACAGGAAACCATTAGAGAATAAGGTAATGCGCATAATGTCAGCCTGTAGGTCCCCGCGCTGTATTTTTAGAACAAGTCTGACCTTCCGCCATCCTCATCTGCATCCTGTATATACTAACAGCTTTTTCTTTGCTGAAAAGCACCTTTTCTGTGTACAAAAAAAAAATCAATAGAGGCGTTTGTGCAACTTCATATTACATTGTGTATATACAGGGTCCACATGCCCTCCTGCAACTGTGGCAAATTGATAATCAGGATGGGGGTAGGGAATCTGGTGTTCTTAGTACACCAATTAACATGTATGTCTGTGCAAAATAAAAAAAAATTTAAGCAGAGTTGTCAGCTCTTTCGATTACAGAGCACCCCCCCCCGAACCTTATTCCCATACCATAACGTGGGGGTGTTCTACAGTCCATCAGATTGGAACTTGGATGTTGTCCATAGATCCCCTAAGGTTATATGATGACATATTTGGTCAATTCCCCCCCAAGCCCCTAGATATTGTCCATAGATTCCCCATGCATTTCCTGAGGTTAACGATGACAGTGAGTATATGGTCAGTTCCCACCCTTTTATATCCCATAGTATTGGGCTTGGCGTATTGGAGTACACACAGCCCTCTAGATGGCGTTCATAGATTAGCTATGCATCTCCTAAGGTTACAGGACAACATATATGGTCAATTTTTACAATTTATATCCCATAACATTGAGCTTGAAATATTGGAGAACCCACAGCTAGTATAGAAGAGTCTACCAGTATACAGAACCCTCTAGATGTCATCCATACATTCACCATGCATCTTCCAAGGTTAATGATGATATTCAGTACAGGGGCGTAACTACAGGGGTTGCAGGGGTTGCAATCGCTACCAGGCTCCATGCTCCAGGGGGCCCGGTAGCAAACCAGTGGGTGAACTTCCAGGATCGCAAAGGTCACACTTGTGACCGGACCCTGGCATTGCACCACTGTGGGGAGGCCCCAAGATTGCAGGAAGGGGGCCCACTGCAGAACTTGTGAAAGAATCCTGCTGCGGGACCATAATAAAAGGCCATGCAACGAGTGTAAAGAGCCCCAGGATTAGTGGGAAGAGCCCTGGGCTTGAAGGTAAGGGCCCCGGCCAGGGGTCTGGGGGGCCCTTCATGGTTTCTTGCATCAGGGCCCTGAAGGTTCTAGTTACGCCTCTGATTCAGTATAAGGTCAAATCCCACCCTTTTGTATTCTATAATATTAGGCGTTGTGTATTGGAATACATAGAGCCCCCCGCATTTCATCCATAGATTAGCCATGCAACTCCTAAAGTTGCAGGAATACATACATAGTCAATTTTTACCATTTATATCCCATAGTATTGGGCCTGGAGTGTTGGAGTACACCCAGCAAGTATAGAACAGTCTACCAGTACACAAGCTCATAGATGGTATCCATAGATTCACCATGCATCTCCTAAGGTTTATGATGACATTCAGTATATGGTCAATTCCCACCCTTTTATATCCCATAGTATCGGGCTTGGCGTATTGGAGTACACACAGCCCCCTAGATGTTGTCCATATATTAGCCATGCATACCCTAAGGCAGTGTTTCTCAACTCCGGTTCTCAGGGCACACTAACAGGCCAGGTTTACAAGAAAACTGTAATACATCACAGGTCATATAATTTGCTGCTCAGTGATTGCAGTTTTCTAGCCACTTAAGCCCAGGAAGATTTTACCCCCTTCCTGACCAGGAGGTATTTTGCGATTCGGCACTGCGTGATTTTAACGGACAATTGCGCGGTTGTGCGGCGCTGTACGCAAACGAATTTGATGTCCTTTTTTTCCCACAAACAGAGCTTTCTTTTGGTGGTATTTGATCACCTGTGCGATTTTTTGATCATGCGCTATAAACAAAAAAAGAGCGACAATTTTGCAAAAATAACAATATTTTTCACATTTTTTTTATATGAAATCCCCCCCCCCCCCCAAAAAAAAATGTAAAAATCTAATTTTTTAAATATTTTTGGCCAATTTGTTTTCTGCTACCTATGTTTGGTAAAAAAAAATCACAATAAGCGTATTTTGATTGGTTTGCGCAAAAGTTATTGCGTTTACTAACTAAGGGAAAGATTTTTGTAATTTTTGTTGTTTTTTTTTTAACGAGTAATTGCGGCGATCTGCGATTTTTTTTTTTGCGGTACTGCGACATTGAGGCGGACAGATCGGACCCTTGACTGACATTTTTGACACTTTTGGGGGTACCAGTGACATTACTACAGTAATCAGTGCTATACATATGCACTGTTACTGTAAAAATGACACTGGGAGGGAAGGGGTTAACTTTATTGGAGAGGGAGGGGTTAAGTGTGTCCCTAGGGGCGTGCTTCTAACTGTGATTGGATGTGGCTTGTGGTGTAATAGCACAGATCAACGTTCCTACATAGCAGGACCGAGTGATCTGTGCTTTTACGCAGGGGAGAGTGACAGGCGGCTTTGTTTACACTAGCCGCCTGCCTTTCTCCCTCTCTACCCGACGATCGCGAGTGACCGGCGGACATCAGGTCCGCCGGTCACACGTGCCGGCTTCGTTGGGTACGAGCGGGGGGCGGGAGTGCGCCTTCAGCGGTGCGCGCTCGCCCCCTATTCGCTCCCAGGCTAGTGATGTACCGGTACGTCACTTTGCCTGAGAGGGGCTGACCGCCGCCGTCGGGCGGCGGTCGGCAAGTGGCTAGTCTGCATCTCCCCAAGGTAATACTTAAAATCTGGCCTGTTAGTGTGCCCTGAGGGTCGGAGTTGAGAAACACTGCCCTAAGGTTACATGAGGACATACAGTATATAGGCAATTCCCATTCCCTTATTATTGGGCTTGGCAAGTTTCGTCCATAGATTAGCCATGCATTTCCTAAGGTTATAGGACAACATAAATGGTCAATTTTCACCATTTATATCCCAAAGTATTGGGCTTGAAGTATTGACGTACACATACTGTGCGTCACTTACCTGGAGAAGAGATGGCACCAGGATGCAGTATGGGAAGAAGGCAAGCCAGTAGAGGCAGTGTTATTCTTTGGGCAATGTTCTGCTGGAAGACCTTTGCTCCTGCCATTCATATGGATGTTACTTGATGCCGACCACCGACCTTAAACATTGTTGGTGACCAAATACACTCCCTCATGGAAACTGTATTCCCTGATGGCAGTGGCCTCTTTCAGCAGGATGATGTGCTCTGCCACACTGCAAACCAGGGACTGACTGGCAACTTTCGGCCCAGGGGGCAAGTACAAAGCAGAGGCCCATGGTGCAGCGACTCGACCCCCCCCCCTCCCACTCACCCTAATCCCAGCCTCCTCCTGACCCCCATTCCAGGCTGAAGCTCCTCTCCAGGTACTCTCTACTCACAGGCCGAATCCGGGTTCCAGATCTGGCCAGCAGAGGGCAGTTTTGATGGAGCTGGGACAACTCGGTCAGAGCTGCCTGGCGAAGGAGAGTCTCCAGTGGGACATGGAATCGACCTCTGCTCAGACACAGTTTACACCATGCTGGGGGGAGGCCTACGCTCTGTCCTTGTCTTCATCCCGCACTCAGTAGGTCAGCAGTGGGGACTTTTTACTTCTCTTCACCAAGAATCCTTTAGGCATGTCTATGGCAGAAGCAGTGCAGCCTTTTTACGGGGCATCAGAGCGGCCGGGGGGTGGGGGGGCAATTGCCCCACTGCCCCCTGGCCCAGTCCTCCTCTGCTGCAAACATGGTTCAAGAATGATTTGAGGAACACAACAACGAGTTTGTGGTGTTGTCTTGACTTCCAAATTCTGCACATCTCAATCAATTGAGCATCTGCGGGATGTGCTGGAAAAACAAGTCCAATCCATGGAGGACCCACCTCACAACTTACAGTACCTGCTACTGACGGCTTGGTCAAACAATCATATTAAATAATTAACCGTGCTCTAACAACCCCATAACAATAAAACATACATATCAATTGGAAAGTTTGGGGGCTATAGCTCCACAGGACCGTGTGCAAAGATGTTTAACTTTAACCACTTTAGCCCCGGAGGATTTGGCTGCTCAAAGACCAGGGCCTATTTTGCGATTCGGCACTGCGTGATTTTAATGGACAATTGCGCGGTTGTGCGACGCTGTACCCAAATGAACTTGATGTCCTTTTTCTCCCACAAACAGAGCTTTCTTTTGGTGCAATTTGATCACCTGTGCGATTTTTACTTTTTGCGCTATAAACAAAAAAAGAGTGAAAATTTTGAAAAAATAACAATATTTTTCACATTTTTTTTATATGAAATTCCCCAAAAAAATGTAAAAATCTAAATTTTTTAACATTTTAGGCCAATTTGTTTTCTGCTACATATTTTAGGTAAGAAAAAATCGCAATAAGCGTATTTTGATTGGTTTGCGCAAAAGTTATTGCGTTTACTAACTACGGGAAAGATTTATGTCATTTTTATTGTGTTTTTTTTTTTTAACGAGTAATGGCGGTGATCTGCGATTTTTTTTTTTTTTTAGCGGGACTGAGACGTTGCGGCGGACAGATCGGACCCTTGACTGACATTTTTGACACTTTTGGGGATACCAGTGACATTACTACAGTAATCAGTGCTATACATATGCACTGTTACTGTAAAAATGACACTGGCAGGGAAGGGGTTAACTTTATTAGAGATCAAGGGGTTAAGTGTGTCCCTAGGGGATTGATTCTTACTGTCAAGGGGCGTGGCTTTTGATGTAACCACAGAGACATACGATCCTACATAGCAGGATCGTATGATCTCTGCAGTTACACCAGGGAGAATGACAGGCGACTTTGTTTACATCAGCTGCCTGCCTTTCTCCCTCTCCAGCGGGAAATCGCGAGTGACCGGCGGACATCGGAGCCACCGGTCACTCGCACGGGGATCCCAGTGAATGAGCGGGGGCGGGAGCGCGCCTCCGGCGGCACGCACTCGCCCCCTATTGGCGCGCGGGCGAGTGACGTACCGGTACGTCACTTTGCCCAGGTACTTGCGGCGGTCGGCAAGTGGTTAAAGAAAAATGTGTTTATTTTTCTTTAGGCAAACACAAAAAAACGCTTCCAGCAGCAAAACAAAAATGCAACACAAAAAGTCCGCTTGTCTTCGGCACAACAGCATAAATGAAATATAAGGAAACACACCGTTCATAGATGGGACTTTACCATAGGGTTAGCACAGTCCCAGTCTGGCTATCTGGCTGCTTCCCACAAATGTGCAGCACTCCAACCAGCAGACATGGGAGTAAGGGCTCTTTCACACGGGCGGTCCGATCAGATCCGCCTGTCAGTTTTTTAGGCGGATCTGATCGGATCCTCCATGCAGCTCTATGGGGCAGCGGGTGTCAGCGGAGGTCACCTCCGCTGACACCCGCTGCCATCCGCATCCGATCCTGTGCTGAAATCTGGATGGATGGAAACCCTATTTTTCCATCCGTTCAGTAATCGGAGCGGAGCGGATCTGATGAGAGCGGACAAGCGGTCCGCTCTCCTCCGATCCCCCATAGAGGGCAGCGGGTGCTGAGACACCTCCCTCTCCGCTCTGCAAGCGGAGACGGAGCTGTCATCCGCCCGGCTCAGCGGGGATCGATCCGCGATCCCCGCTGAGCAATACGGATCCGCCTGCGGAGGCGGACCGTGTGAAAGAAGCCTAAGTCACACATGTGCAAGTCACAAGCAAGTCTCAAGTCTTAACCTTCAAGTCTCAAGCAAGTCCCAAGTTACTGTAGCGAAAAGCAAGCAAGTAAAGTCAAGTCCCTGCTAGAAGTCAAGCAAGTCAAGTCAAGTCATTTATTTTGGTCAAGTCACAAATCAAGTCATAATACTGATCTACCCCAATTTTCACCTTAAATCAGTTAAAAGTCAGTGGTCAGGAAAGGTTTTGTTTTATTTTCAACATTAACAAAACTGCTCAGTGCTTTTTTCTTGGCATATTAAAGAAACACTTTGAATGCCCGTTCAACACCACAGTCACTAAAAACATGTAGTATTTCCATTGTTAAATAGCCAGTGTCCTAAAAATCAGAACACACTGAGGTGTGTAAAAGTGACGGTGGTTTCAGAAACATAACAGGCACATTCATTTTGCTTTAACACATCTTGAGAAAATGCAAATATTTAATAACTTAAAAAAGTAAAGTCATTTCGAGTCATATGTCTCAAGTCAAAGTCAAGTCTCAAGTCATGAATGCCAAGTCAAAGTCAAGTCGAGTCTTTTATTAATTTTAGTCAAGCAAGTCTCAAGTCCTCAAACTGGTGACTTAAGTCTGACTTAAAGCGGAGTTCCAGCCATTTACTCACCTGTCCAACGGTCCAGCGATGCGGCCGCCGGAAGCCTCGATCCTCTCCCTCGGCGCCGGCATCACTGCTGTGGGCACCCGGCTGTTACAGTTTGCGGCTTCACAGCCGGGTACCCACTGCGCATGCGCGAGTCGCGCTGCGCGCCGTGATTGGCCGGCAATCTTCTGGGACCTCTGACGTGTCCCAGAAGATTGCAGGGAGGGAGGGGGAGAGGAGAACTTCCGCTCAGGGCGCTGCGGCGCTCCGAGCGGAAGTGGGAGCGGGTACCTGTCAAAACTAGGTACCCGCTCCCCCCCCAAAAAATGACATGCCAAATGTGGCATGTCGGGGGGTCAGGACTCCCTAAAGCGGAAGTTCCACTTTTGGGTGGAACTCCGCTTTAAGTCAAGTCATGTGACTCAAGTCCCCCACCTCTGCCAACCAGGTGTCTCTCTCCAACTCCTACTCACCACCAAACCTAATACTACTTCCTGTTTTATGTGCTGCTTCCTGGAGGCTTCTAACCATTGGGGGACTGGAGTCCTTGAAGTCAGGAGTGGAGGCCCTTTTCCCACCCGATTGTCACTTCAGGGCCTCCAAAATTCCGGTCCAAAATATCTCCCTACTAATACAGAGAGGACTGCAAGTAGGTCCTCTCCTTTACATGGCTAATCCGGAATTTCCCCCTGAGTGTGATAGACTCACCTGGGACAGAGGCTTTTGGAGGGGACTGCAGGCTAGCTTCATGCCTACTGACTGTGGGCCCTGGCTTTTAAGGGAACACTACTCTTTTTTGAGGTATGCTGGAGAACCCTTGGAGTGATGTTACTTTGGATCCAAGTCCATGTCTCTCCAAGACACATAGACTCTGGAACTTCAGGCCCTGGGTCCCTGTTAGGGCCTAGCTGCCCATTACCAATAGGGACTGCTCTACACAAGCAGACCCATAGCAGATGTTAATATCATCAGCCCAACCACCTGTCTTCCACACATTGGTAATTCTGCTAATTAACTCACCTATTGTCTGCTAAGGGATGTGTTTACACTTGTCATAACGAGTATTGTACTTTATGAGCTTGATGCTGGCAAGTCTGCTGGAATGAGACCTCTGAGTTTCCAGGTGGCTAGTTAATTAGCTCAAGTTAATTAAATCATTGTCCGCTATTAATTGCTAGTGGGAAAGTAGTATACTGTTAATTATATTTCTGTATAAAATTCCACCTGCATAAAATAATGTATTATTAGGTATATATTCTGTGTGAGTTTGTTCAATAAACAGTTCCAGGTTTACAGCTAAAACGAGTTCTGCCTAGTTCTTGGTTGCAATAATATCTGATATCTATGTTCAAGACTGGAGGAAGCGGTATACTGACAGAATCACTCAAGCACAGTGTGGGTCGGTTCCGTCACACTGAGTACCCATACACTTCTCTTGCCACATAGTATCCGCCCAGGACCCATCCTTGGCGTCTTGTACAAAATATATAATGTTCATGAAAAAAAACACTTTATTACCAAAAGTATTGGGACACCTGCCTTTACACACATAGGAACTTTAATGGCATCCCAGTCTTAGTCTGTAGGGTTCAATATTGAGTTGGTCCACCCTTTGCAGCTATAACAGCTTCAACTTTTCTGGGAAGGCTGTCCACAAGGTTTAGGAGTGTCTGTGGGAATGTTTGACCATTCCTCCAGAAGCACATTTTTGAGGTCAGGCACTGATGTTGGATGAGAAGGCCTGGTTCGCAGGCTCCTCTCTATTTCATCCCAAAGGTGTTCTATCGGGTTGAGGTCAGAGCAGTCAAGTTCCTCCATTCCAAATTCACTCATCCATGTCTTTATGGACCTAATTCCCATGCATCGGTATCCCCGCTGCCCAGCAAGCTCGCCCCCAGGACAGTTCATTTGAGCCGACGTACCCCTACGTCGGTTCGCGCAGCCGAGCCAGCCTGCCGCAGTAAATCTGAGTCCGGCGGTCAGCAAGCGGTTAAAATATTCTGCATATAAGTCAATCACATGAAGAGAAAAGGTGCCTCTCATAGTGTAGTATATTAAATTAATTGAGTAAAAGGAGTAAAAAATGCACCTAATGTACATCAAGTAAAAATGCTCAGGCATTGAAAAAGAAAGTAAAAAAGCAGTTTCCACCTGCGCTCCAAACACTGGAAGTGACGTGTCTCAGAAGTCTCGACCAACGCGTTTCATCAGCACGATTTGTTTTTTGGTGTCACATTTTCACTTCTGGATTTTGCACTTTTGGATTTATCTGCACTGAGCACCTCATTTGAACTATTTTTCATAGACATTATATATTCATATGTATGTTTCGTTGTTATGGGGTTGTGAGAGCATAGTTAATGATTTATTTTAATTCATCTTTAGACATCATTTTAGTCTTACAACAAACAGCTCTTAATATACACACACGGTTTATTACCACTTTTTTTTATATATTTTATATATAATTTTTTCACTCATTTTTCAAGTTTGCGTGGTTGCGGGGATTTTATATTGAGACTGACGGCTTGGTGTCAGATACGGAAGCATACCTTCAGAGGTCCAGTGCTAGCTGTTTATAGGTGCAACATGGTTAATTTCAGACATTTATGAATTTTACTCTCTGGATATCACAGGGCCATTTTGCCTTCTGGAGGTCATGTTGGAGCACCAGACGAATCAGTTTTTCCCAGCAGGGCGTTTATAACAAGGGGTCGCAAATGGGAATTCATCTACTGAAGAATGTTCTCGCATAGGCCTCCTGTTGTGGTGTATGACGGGTAGAGGAGCATCATCTCAGACCTCCGGATGAGGTGAAAATGAAAATGACCGATTTCCTGACTTGCAACAACATCAAAGGAAACAGATGTGGACTTGAATATTGACCTGGGTCAAGGAAATTGTTCACAGAATAATACTGCCCCCTTGTGGAAGACAGCAACATACTTTCTGGAGGATGTTCAGGGTAATAACATACTACCTGGCTATTAGGAAGGACAGCTCCATATAGCATACAGATTGTAGCTTATTGGACAGAGGACTACACCGGTGGGCAGAGGGTGTTTGTGTGGGTTGTGTCTGTCAGTGCTTTAACCACTTCAGCTTTGGAAGGTTTTACCCCCCTAATTTTTTTTAATGTGTACAGGTACTGTGGTGGAGGGATCTGGGGGTCTAAAAAACCCCACACCCATGCTCTGCACTTAAAAGCATTCAAAACGCCAAGTTTGGCTGTTTTGAATGCTGTAAGTTTTTTTAATTCGGCGTCGCCAGTACCCGGAAGTGATGTCATGTAATGACATCACTTCCGGGTACTTGGCAGCGCCGAATTCAAAGAAATGGAGACCCGGTCAGATGGCAGTGGTGCAGATGGAGACCCGGTCAGACGGCAGCAGTGAAGGTAGGATGCCCAGGTCTCCCGGTGGGACAGGAGACCCAGGCGAGCCACGGAAGGTCCCCTCCTGCTCCTTGGAATGACAACCGAGCGGCTTCTCAACCGCATTGGTTGTCATTACAAGACAGCCGACCGTCGGCTATGGACACCAGTACCGGGGTGATGCCTCTAGCTGCAGGCATCACCCCGGTACAAGCACTTTCCCGAAATATCGGCAATATTGGTAAATCAAAAGGCCGATTCCGATATAAAGTGCATAGCAGCCCTCGATATATCGGCTTTGCCGATAATCGGTCGATCACTAATAGGAACAGACAAGATAATACATAATTTCTAATTTAAATAGGGAGAATGCAAAAAACACCCCCTATCTATTTCAGTGCTCATGCCTCGATGGGTTAGGACTGTTTTGGTGACAAAAGGGAGACTAACTCAGTATTAGGTGGGTGGTTGTAAGGTTATGGCTGATCAGTGTACAGTATATCTCAGGGGTTGACTGGCAACTTTTGACCCAGGGGGCAAGTACAAACCAGAGGTCCATGGTGCAGCGACTCGGCCCCCCTCCCACTCTCCCTCTTCCCAGCCTCGTCCTGACCCCCATTCCAGGCTGAACCTGCTCCCCAGGTACTCTCCACTCACAGGGTGAATCCGGGGTCCCTGATCTGGCCAGCAGAGGGCAGTTGGGGGGAGCTGGGACAACTCGGTCAGAGCTGTCTGGCAAAGGAGAGTCTCCAGTGGGGCATGGAACCGGCCTCTGCTCAGACACAGTTTACACCATCCATGCTGGGGGGAGGCCTGCGCTCTGTCCTTGTCTTCATCCTGCATTCAGTAGGTCAGCAGTGGGGACTTTTTACTTCTCTTCACCAAGAGGCATGTCTGTGGCAGAAACAGTGCAGATATTTTACGGGCATCAGAGCGGCCCAGGGGGCAATTGGCCCCCTGGCCCAGTCCTCCCCTGGTATATCTCCAATGAATGTTCCACTATAGGCCCTGTCCCTTGCCCCATCACTAATCCCAAGTACAGTAATTTCCTTTTTTTTTTAGCAGTTTTTACAACATGTAGGTGAATCATATGATCATGTGACCCTGGAAAGCAGACGCTTCCACTTTGCGCTCTGGAAGGAAGAAGTTACCAGATTGGTCTGTTCCAGTGTCCATAGGACTCAGTTTTAAAATCTCGAACACAATGTTGATACCTTGGCACAATGAAACCTAGACATGTTCATTTTCTATTATAAAGTAGAAGCTTGACTTATATTTCCACACAGAATAGGATATGTTTAGATCTCTAGAGGGGCTCGACCATGAACAGAAACAGCGTCTATGTTATTAAAGTATAATCTGTACATGGAGCAGAGTGTCTTCTCTGCTTCATTGATGATAAATGTATTATTACAGTTCGGATGAATTATTTTGCTCCTTGTTGAGTCGGATGAAATAAGTTCTAGTATTCACAGTGAGAAGGCTGGTTCAAGAGACCTCAGATCTGAAGTTTTTCCCAGCATTTCTGTCCTTGAGTATTGGCCTTCACTGTGAAGATTGTGTAATTAACACACAACGTTTTCATGATATGTGTGGTGGTTATTGTTGCAGTTCACTACTTTGGTAAGGCTCGGTGTAACCCCCTGCATGAGCTAAAGAGATCTTCATTGTTGCAATAAAAGTCAAAGGAGTTAAAAGGATTTTTCTCTATGTCAATATCTGTCTATGACAAACTCTGCCAATAGTCTTCACATAAACACTGTTTTCTATATCCACTGAGGTCCTCTTTCTCAGACAGTGATGGGCGACTCCTAAATGCTGAAGAGAATAATGCCATATAATGATGTGGCCAACCTGAAAGGATGTGCTTGAAGCACTAGAATTCACTTGGTGCAGCGTGGTGCATACACAAATAACCCGGTGGGAAGGCAGCCGACTGGGAACACTCACAGTTACAACAGCATTGGAACAGAAGAGCAGAATGCAGCCAAGCTAACAGCATCTGTAGAGAGAGGAAGAATGCTACCTTGCCATCTTGTGCCCAAACAGGCAGGTGTCCAGAGAAGTTGCAAGCCCTTTGATTTCCCTCCTCATCGGGAACCTTTTCCTGCTGCTAGTCCTGTTCCTTCGAGATGGGGTACCTGTCCCTACTCTACCGATTCGCAAATGTGTGCCAAACCTGGGAACCAGGGCATTAAATAGGCTCTGACTGACCCAAAATGGCTGCCAGAGTCAAATGAGGTGGCATCATCCATTTACAATAACTCACCCTAGCTCCACCGCACTGTGGGAAGATAAAGAGCTAAGTGTCGGTGCTCAGGCTGAACGTCCAAACCAAATGTTATATGAATAAAGCCGGCACACGAAAAGTCTTCTTCCAAGTAATATTCTTTATTCCAACATGGATAGCGGTGACAACATGACAAATTCTGACGCGTTTCGGCTTTACGCCTTCCTCATAGCATGTACATGTACAATAAAATCAAACTTATATAATGTGAAAACTGCTCCTAAAACTAGGGGCGGTGCATGCTTAATTGCAATTAACATCAATACATAAAACCAGGGTAGAGGTGGTGTGTTTAAATCGGTCAAGACTCAAGGAAGGTGTCCCATATGAAAACAAACATTAAGTGCCAGTCCACACTTATGCGATGACAGACACCGTATGCGACTCGGAGCGCACTGCTCCTACAATCACACGCAATGTCTGTGCGACGCAAACTCAGCGATTAGAAGAGCAGAATGCAGCCAAGCTAACAGCATCTGTAGAGAGAGGAAGAATGCAGCCTTGTCATCTTGCGCCCCAAACAGGCAGGTGTCCAGAGAAGTTGCAAGCCCTTTGTTTTCCCTCCTCGCCAGGAACCTTTCCCTGCTGCTAGTCCTGTTCCTTCGAGATGGGGTACCTGTCCCTACTCTACCAATTTGCAAATGTGTGCCAAACCTTTGAACCAGGGCCTTAAATAGGCTCGGGCTGACCAAAAATGGCTGCCAGAGTCAAATGAGGTGGCATCATCCATTTGGCTGCTTCCCCAGTGACCCAGGAACCATCAAGGAACTATGTTCCCCTTGACTTCCTCTCCAGTTGCTGTGCCACTGCAGAAGAGCGCCACCAGCAGTGGAGAAAGTAGACTGCACCTGCCTACACAAACATCATTGTATAATTGTTGAAGAAGATGAATCAAATACATGTAGCGCCCTCCTAGGTAGATTGCTAAAAGTTGAGGCAAATCAATTTTTTTGTCTTTTTTTTAGCCAATGGAGCAAAGTTTGTTTGCTTTTGGCTGTTCTTGGTTCTGCTGGTTGCAGGCTGAACTGCCTTGACCTGATTTCTGGTAGGTTCCAGGATTTAGTGGGTGGAAGAGGCAGACCCTCACTTGCATATTTATACAGCCAATACCTGGCAGGAAGAATGGCCAGCAGGGGGCTGAGGTGTGTATGAATAGGCTGAGACCTTGTCCTGTGAGAAAAGACCCAGCCTGAGGGCTGTGGTCCTTTAGGTCAGTGGTCCTCAACCCTGGTACTCGGGGCCCACTAACAGGCCAGGTTTGCAAGATAATTAAATTACATCACAGGTGATCTCATTTGCTGCTTAGTGATTGCAATATTCTAGTCTGCATCTCCCCAAGGTAATACTTAAACTCTGGCCTGTTAGTGGGCCCCCGAGGACCGGAGTTGAGGACCACTGCTTTAGGTCACTTAGCTGAAGTTACAGGAGGCCATCTGGGGTCAGGGAAAGCTGAGGGGTCCATGTCTTAAGTTGTTGGGAGCAGTCTGGGGGAAAGAATTTAGAGGATTTGGCCTCGCTATGGGGGGTGTAGAGATGCGCATCATTGTGGGAATGCGGGGGGTGCGGAATGCACCCAGGTGAAACGTGCCAGAGAGGTGACACCCACCAAAGAGGTTACATTATCAAGTAGGAACACATACTCATGCTGTTTGATGGTGAGCCGGCACAAACGACATGATCTCCTTGTGCGGGGTGCTCGCCCAGTTTCAGCTGTAGCAATTAAAAGTATAAGCAGGGGAGGGAAGGCTAACGCATTTCACACATAAACTATGCTTTATCAAAACCTTGTACTTGTTCTCTTCATGTTTTTACATTAATAAAGGCATTTTGGATCTCAGCATTGGTGTGCAGCCATCTGGATTTCTTTCTCTTTTGATCAAGAAGGAACAGTGGCGCATCATCTATGTGTGCAGGGTGTGGAAGGTGTGCATTGCACACAGGCCCCCAAGGCCAGGGGGCCCACTGTGCCCTGTCACACACTGCCCACATGCAATGCCACAACAAGGGGAATTAAATCCCACCCCATGGGGGTCCCTGAAGTGTACAGGGCTGGCAGCTCTAGGGACTTTTTTTTCAGTGTACACACAGGTGGCAGCCATATATCCGGCCACCCTCAGCCACTGAAGTGGTGGAGTGATCTGACTGCAGCCAGTGTGCTCTGCTCTGCACTCCATAAATTGCAACGGTGGAACTGTGAAGAAGGAGAGTCAGGAACTGATAGAGAAGTGAATTGAAAGCTCTACTGACGCGGTGGGCGGCGGATTTGGTGTACAGTACCTGGTGGCAATGCTGAGTGGAGTGACTCACACAAGATTTTTTTTGGTAAGAGAGACCCCCCTCCCCTTCCCCCCCAGCCAGCCAAGACACCCACCCAGCAGGCCTAGGTGAGTAGAGTGGCAATGGGAGCAGTGGCTCTGAGGAAGAGGCTAGGCCTCGAAACGCGTAAGCCTTCAAGCTCCAGAGGATGATACACCCTTTGGTTCTGAAGCTGATGGGAATACATCCATTTGATATGCTTGTACCAAGAATTTGTTTGTGAGTATTTTTATACCTTTAACAATAAAATCATTGTGGAGGATAATGCACTAGGCCAGTGCACCCTTGTGTTTGCTTTTCGATTTTGGCAATGAGAGCAGTACCTGTGTCCTCGTCCTGCTGACTAGAGTGGCGCACACAAGTGGGTTTTTTTTTGGTAGGAGTAACTGCCACTCTATACACCTGGGCTGGGCCTGGGGGGGGGGGGGTCTCTCTTACCAACAAAAATATGTGAGCCACTCCACTCAGCAGGGCCAGGACCCAGGTACTCCATATGCAAGGCACAGCAAATGTTGGGCCTGGTCCTGCAGCTCTTGCTCTCTTAGTGCTGGAGCTGTCTGCCCAGTACCATCTACATAACACTCAGACGCAGTCTCCTTCACTTCAGAGTCTCTTTTGGGATCTTTGAGGATGAATAACTCTTCAATACCTGCAGCTACAGAGGTAATTGAAGGCTTGTTTCAAAGCAAGTTTGCTGCCTATTAAGTGTAGTATTGGGAAGATTATACTCATGTGGCGGATGCTTTTTCCCAATGAGTTGCGTCAGCCCAGTCTGTATTTTAGGGCATGCAGCCCCCTTTTATTGAACAAAAAGGAAAGTGTACATAAACATCAGTTGCCCACGCAGGGGTTCTCTCATCACTGTGAAGAGTCAAGCGGAAATGCTTGAAAAACCCCTTGTTAGGAGCACCGCTTCTCTTCTTATCAGTCCCTCTGTGTGTATTGTCAAGCTCTTCTGGTTCTCTCAGCTACTCTGCCTTTAGTCGCAGCACCCTGCTGCATGGCTCACTTCTGGCCTCTGGATAGGGGGTTCTTCGGACACCCCAGTAGAAGCCCACCTGACTCTTGGGAAGAGACCTCCTGTCTCCTGGCTGCTGGCCAAGGCACCTCTGGTTCCTGGTTGAGACCTCCTGTCTCCAGTATGGGAAATGTCTCCAAACTGGGAGCACTGAGCTATCTTCAGGCTTGAGTATATAATGACCTTGTACACCTGTGTACTCGCACGGGCTTCAGGCACAGTGGCAGGTGGTGCTCTATGGGCCAGGGGAGGGGGGGCAGCAGACCGACCGCACCATACCCCCCAGACCACACCAGGCCGCACACCATACCCCCCCCCCCCCAGACCACAGGGAGACAGGGGAGACAGAAGAGGAAAGGAGAGGAGGGGAGAGGACAGACAGGACCCCGCTCACTCACCCTGCCTGGATGCAGCAGCAGGCGGCGGCAGCTTCGGCTTCTTCCCCATCTTCTGCTTCTCCTCCTCCCTCCTCCATGCCCAATGGCATGGCTTCTCCTTTTGGCCAATCTGGAAACGGGTCTCAAAACTCGCTTTCTGATTGGTCAGGAGGAGGACCCGTGTGGCAATAGCGAATTTATATTCGCGCCCCGAGCCCACCCTTTTTTTTTAGCCTGTAAGAGCCTCTGGCTCTAATCACGTGGCTAAAAAAAAAAAAAGCCCCACTGAACTCCATGCGTCCAGCGCCCCGCATGTAGATTAGGGGGCCGGACACATGGATAGGGGGGGGAGCCCCTGCACCCCGTATGACCAGCCGCCACTGTTCAGGCACCTAGTAAAACCCAGACACAGGATTGAAGGTTCCCAGCCACCCAAGACACTTTGGAACTTTAAAGCTCCAGACCCCAATCTTTGACTTCTGACTACAGAATCTAGAGCAGGGTTTCTCAACCAGGGTTCCTCCTGAGGTTGCTAGGGGTTTCCTGAGCAATGGGCAATTTCTGCCTCTCAGATAAGTTCCCCCTGACACCATTGTTCCTTTTAGCTATCTGTACGGGGGTAATTCTTCCCAATGATGAGAAGAGTAAGGAGCATCCTCCCAACTGACTGTCACACTAATGTCTCACGAGTTGTAGATTTTACATTTTTAGCAGGGGTTCCCCGAGACCAGAAATGTATTTCAACGTTTCCTCTGTGTTGAAATGGTTGAGAAAGGCTGATCTAGAGAAAGCCAAAAACACGGCTTTCTCTGCTTGGAAACGATAGTCTGGAATCCCATATTAGGCCTTAATGCGAATCCAGTATTATTTTCTCCTGCATTTTCACAGTGGCAGGGCCTCGCACTGTCACATAAGACCAGTGGCAGCTGGTGCATTGGGGCGCAGGGGTGCCGCCCCCTTATCCATGCGTCCGACCCCCTAATCTTCATGTGGGGCGCTGGACGCATGGAGCTCAATGTTTTTTTTTTATCACCTGATTATAGCCAGAGGCTCTAATAGACTTCAGCAAAAGGTGGACCCGGGGCGCAGAGCAGTGCGCCCCGAGCCCACCCATTTTGTGACAATAGCGAATGAAAATTCGCTATTGTCACATGGATGTCACATGGATGAATTCTCCTCCTGGCCAATCAGGAAGCTTCCTGATTGGCTGAAAAGGCAAACCCCATGCCATTGGCCAAGGATGAGGCGGGAGGACTCGAGGAGACGCCGGGGATTGAGGAGAAGCCGCCGCCGCTGCAGGTAAGTGCACTGGTCTCGGGAGGGGGGGGGCACGCTGGTCACTCTGGTCACTCTGCATTGAAGGGGGCACACTGATCTCTCTCTGCATTGAAGGGGGCACACTGATCTCTCTCTGCATTAATGGGGCACACTGATCTTTCTCTGCATTGAAAGGGGCACACTGATCTCTCTCTGCATTGAAGGGGGCACACTGATCTCTCTTTGCATTAAAGGGGGCACACTGATCTCTCTATGCATTAAAGGGGGCACACTGATCGCTCTCTATCTGCATTAAAGGGGGCACACTGATCTCTCTCTGCATTGAAAGGGGCACACTGATCTCTCTCTGCATTGAAGGAGGCACACTGATCTCTCTCTGCATTGAAGGGGGCACACTGATCTCTCTCTGCATTTAAAGGGGCACACTGATCTTTCTCTGCATTGAAAGGGGCACACTGATCTCTCTCTGCATTGAAGGAGGCACACTGATCTCTCTCTTCATTGAAAGGGGCACACTGATCTCTCTCTGCATTAAAGGGGGTACACTGATCTTTCTCTGCATTGAAAGGGGCACACTGATCTCTCTCTGCATTGAAGGGGGCACACGTATCTGTCTCTGCATTGAAGGGGGCACACTGATCTCTCTCTGCATTGAAGGGGGCACACTGATCTCTCTCTGCATTGAAAGGGGCACACTGATCTCTCTGCATTGAAAGGGGCACACTGATCTCTCTGCATTGAATGGGGGCACGATGATCTCTCCGCATTGAAAGGGGGCACGCTGGTCATTCTGCATTGAAAGGGGGCAAGCTGGTCTGTCTGTATTGAAAGGGGGCACGCTGGTCATTCTGCATCGAATGGGGGCACGCTGGTCTGTCTGCACTGAATAGGGGCACGCTGGTCACTCTGCATTGAAAGGGGGCACGCTGGTCACTCTGCATTGAAGGGGGCACGCTGGTCACTCTGCATTGAAGGGGGCACACTATACCTTGATTACTGAAGGCCCCTTTCACACTTTTGTGACCTCAAAGTCACGCAATTTTTTTAAGCGTTTTTTGCCGCAAAGCAATGCCTATTACATTTTTCTGTTTGCTGCCACTGCATAAGACTATGCATATACTATAGTGATCACTGCCTGGGCACCTTTGCACTTTAATAACTGCAGACCTGCATTCCATCAAGCTTTGAATTTTATTAAAACCCAAGTTTTTGCATGGCAACAACTCCATATCATTTTTTGGCAATGACCAACCAAAAAGGCAACAGAGTCCTCCAAAACAATTATCTGGACCCAGACAAGCCGAAAGTTTATTGAAATGCCTCCTGCACCCATCTTTATTCGACATCTGCCTTTTTAGAACACTTTGTTCTTTTTTAACGGATTTCTATTACAAGTTTGTGGTCTAAGGAATAGATCCGTTCAAGATTTATGCAGTGAGAGGAAGCGGGAGCATAAAAAAATATGTTCAAACAGCTTGGGATGTTGTGTTTACATAAATGTTTCCATTACTTATCACAATAAAAATGGTAATTAATTCAGATACCCCGTCGAAGCCTTTTCTTATCTTTCCATGAGAAGTCCCTTTAGATAGCAAGCAACTTTTGTACATTTCTGATACACAGAACATAATTTAATTTGTCTGGCATCTGAGTGTGAAATGAACCCAAATTACTTTTTATTTCGGGTATTTGAAATGGTTTATCTTCTGTCTGATATTGAGGGTTTCATTGCTTCTGGGTTAAATGTTCTAACGTCTCATGGAGTAAAAAAAAAATACTTTTATCTTTTATTTCTTACTTCTTTATATCCTAATGTCAGCTTAACAGAAAAAAATGAGTGTCTGTATTTGTTACTTTTTAAAGCAGTGGTAATTTTGGCATCACATTTTGATTTACTTTTAGTTTTAGTTATAGTCTTTTGACTAAAATGCCATTTTAGTTTTAGTCCCATTTTAGTCATCTGCAATTGTTTTAGTTTTAGTTGTATTTTAGTCAACTAAAATCAAATGTGTTTAGTTTAATTGTAATAGTTTAGTTTAATTGTAATGGTGAGGACCCTAGCATAAGGAACAAACTTTTTAGGGAAAGGGAATACAATAAGACACGGGACCACTCACTAAAACTAGAGGAAAAATGGTTTAACCTTAAAATACGTAAGGGGTTCTTCACTGTCAGAGCAGTAAGGATGTGGAATTCTCTTCCACAAGCAGTGGTATCAGCAGGGAGCATCGATAGTTTGAAAAAACTATTAGATGGGCACCTTAAAGACCACAACATACAGGGATATACAATGTACGGTTAACAGCAAACACACACACACACATCATAGGTTGAACTGGATGGACTGATGTCTTTTTTCAACCTCACAAACTATGTAACATTATTTCAGCATTTCTATAGATTTTGCAAATTCGTTATATACGCCTGGAGTAAAAAAAAAAAAAATCTAATATCATGTTATTATTTATGGTATTAAGGTTTGAGCAAACTCACAGATACAAATTTAGCCACTCTGGACGTCTGAGGAGGCCTGTAATGCTGCGCAGGGCTTTGGACTGTAAAAACGTAACGAATTTAGTTGAAATTCTTTAATAAAATTGGTTTTGTTTATTCGTTTTTTAATTAATTCCAAATTTTCAGAACAATTAGAATTGATCAACCGATTGCAATTCTGTGTGAAGAATAGCTGGTTGTTAAGCAGCGGGCCGGGATGCCGGCCGCCACTTCCTTAACAACTGATGACTTATCAGCTGTCAGCGGGCTTCCCCACTGACAGCTGAAATGTAAACAAAACAATGTTGGCAATAGAAAATCACAGAAAGGCTAGGCCTCCCCCCCCCCCCCAGTCCATACCAGACTCTTCAGGTCTGCTATGGATTCTAAGGGGAACCCACACCAAAGTTTTAAATAAAACATTGTGCAGTCCCCCCCAAAATCCATACCAGACCCTTATCCGAGCATGCAGCCAGGCAAGCCAGGAAAGGGGGTGGATGAGCAAGCGTCTCCCCTCCTAAATCATGCCAGGCCACATGCCCTCAACGTGGGGGGGGGGGTCACTCTGCCCCCGTCCCAAATTACCTTGCCCCCATGTTGATGGGGACAAGGGTCTCTTCCCCACAACCCTGGGCTTTGGTTGTGGGGGCCTGCGGGCAGGAGGCTTATCAGAATCTGGAAGCCCCCTTTAACAAGGGGGCCCCCAGATCCCTCCCCCCCCCCCCCATGTGAATGAGTATGGCCTACCCATTCACCAAAAATGTGTAAAAAGTGAAGAAAGACAGTAAACCAGTTTTTGACAATTCCTTTATTAAAAAATAAAAAACAATGCCCCTCGATGTAGATCCATCTCGCGCCGCCTGCGACACCCAAAAAATAAAAAGCCTCCGGCCTTGTGGAATGCTTCCCATGAACTGCCTGCTCCTCTGTCTGACATTTCTTAAAAAGCCAAGGGGCGGAGTCACCCGATGACGTCACCTGGTGACCCAGCTCCCTTGTGAAGTCATCGACCCAGCTTGCCCCAGGTGGTGATGTCACAAGGGGTGGGGCCATCCGGTGACGTCATTGGGTGACTCCGCCCCCTAAGTTATTTAACAATTATCATACAGAGGAGCAGACGGTCCGCGGGAAGCGTTCGATGAGGCCGGAGGTTTTTTCTTTTCTTTTTTATGGTTCGGCAGTGCGGCGGTCAGTATGAGATGGATCTACGTCGGGAGACATTGGTTTTTGTTTTTTTTTAAATGGCCTTGGTATAGACTGGGGGGGGGACCTCACACTTTTTTTTTGTGATTTTCTATTGCAGCATTGTTTTGTTTACATTTCAGCTGTCAGTGGGGAAGCCCACTGACAGCTGATAAGTCATCAGTTGTTAAGGATGCGATGGCCGGATTCCCAGCCCACTGTTTAACAATCGGACCAATCTGAATTCTAATTGTTCTGAAAATTTGGAATTCGTTTGAAAATGAATAAACAAAAACGAAAATTTTACAAAAACAAAACAAAAGTTAATGAAAAGTTAACAAAATTTAACATACAGTATTTCAAAAAGACACTAAACAAATTCTGAAACAAAATGAAATTAGTAACATAACGAATATGTCCGAAATTAAACAAATTTTTCCATGCGGCACATGTCTAGTTATTAATGCATAGGTCTTAGGTCAGGAGTAAGTAACTCAGAGTTTAGAGGTCAGTAGTATATACCACAGTGTGCAGGGGAAAATAATGCAGAGATTAGAAGTGAGTAATGTAGAGTTCAGGGGTCAGGTGTAAGTAATGCAAAGTTCAGGGGTCAGGAGTAAGTAATGCAAAGTTCAGGGGTCAGGAGTAAGTAATGCAAAGTTCAGGGGTCAGGAGTAAGTAATACAAAGTCCAGGTGTCAGGAGTAACTAATGCAAAGTTCATGGGTCAGCTGTAAGCAATGCAAAGCTCTGGGGTCAGGAGTAAGTAATGCAAAGTTCATGGGTCAGGAGTAAGCAATGCAAAGTTCAGGGGTCAGGAGTAAGCAATGCAAAGTTCATGGGTCAGGAGTAAGTAATGTAAAGTTTGGGATTAGGAGTAAGTAATGCAAAGTTCAGGGGTCAGGAGGAGTAAGTAATGCAAAGTTCAGGAGTCAGGAGTAAGCAATGCAAAGTTCAGGGGTCAGGAGTAAGTAATGCAAAGTTCAGGGGTCAGAAGAAAGTAATGCAAAGTTCAGGGGTCAGGAGTAAGCAATGCAAAGTTCATGGGTCAGGACTCAGGAGTAAGTAATGCAAAGTTCAGGATCAGGAGTAAGTAATGCAAAGTTCAGGGGTCAGGAGGAGTAAGTAATGCAAAGTTCAGGAGTAAGCAATGCAAAGTTCAGGGGTCAGGAGTAAGTAATGCAAAGTTCAGGGGTCAGGAGAAAGTAATGCAAAGTTCAGGGGTCAGGAGTAAGCAATGCAAAGTTCATGGGTCAGGAGTAAGTAATGCAAAGTTCGGGATCAGGAGTAAGTAATGCAAAGTTCAGGGATCAGGAGTAAGCAATGCAAAGTTCAGGGATCAGGAGTAAGTAATGCAAAGTTCAGGGGTCAGGAGTAAGCAATGCAAAGTGTAGAAGTCTTGTTTAGAAATAAGCAGAGTTAAGGAAGCAAAAGTATGCAATGCAGAGTGCAGAGGCTAATCATATGCAACACACAGTGCAGGGTCAGGACTAGATAAAGTAGAGTGCAGGGGTCAGAAGTATATAACGCAGACTTTAGAGGTCATTAGTAGGTAAGGCAAAGTGCAAAGTGCAAATTTCAAGGGTAAGTAAATAGTAACACAATGCAAAGTAGCCCACAAAAGAGAAAGAGAAAAAGGGGAAATTGGGACTTTCCAATACCAAAGAAAATATTAAACAATATGCAAAAGACAACATTGAGACAACATTAAAATGGCCCCCTAGAGCAGCAGGGACAAAATGGTACAGCATAAAATGATTCAATGCAAAACTAAAAAGCTGAAACTTTACAAGGTACAGATTTATGATTAAGCATAGATATGAATGATAATCTCAGATGCACAATGAACAGAGTCCCAACGCGTTTCAGCTATTTAAGTTGTCCTCAGGTGGATAGTATTCACTAGTATTTTCAAAGGATCAATTCAAAATGCAGTTGACAAAAGTCCACAAATTCTAAATATGTCAAATGTCTCCGGCAGGGGGACATCCAGGAGGACACTTAGCATATTTAAAGCTTTGCTGCTGCATTTTGAATAGATCCTTTGAAACTACTAATGTATGCCCCCCCCCCCCTCCCATGAAGACTTAAAAAGTTGGAACATGTCAGTCTATCAATCACAGCCCATCTGCATTTATAAGCAATCATAGTGTGTAAAAAAAAATACTGATCACCTCCCCAGAGTAGCACAGTGTTACTGTGGTAAAACTGTATTGCTCTGGTCACTATATGTAAATTAAAAAAAAAAAGTAATACAAAATATTGAAAAAATTGAAAAAATTATTTACTTTTTTTTTTTTTTTTGTAAATATTGTCACCAGTCAGTCAGTGTCCCTGATCACCACCACACCAGTTATAGGATGATGATGTACTGCACTGGTGACAGTATGTAAAACATTTTTCCAATGAATGAGGCTGTCCACAAGGTTTAGGAGTGTGTCTATGGGAATGTTTGACCAGGTGTTCTGTCGGGTTGAGGTCAGGACTCTGTGCAGGCCAGTAAAGTTCCTCCACCCCAAACTCACTCATGCATGTCTTTATGGACCTTGCTTTGTGCACTGGTCCAAATCATTTGGTGGAGGGGGGATTATGGTGTGGGGGTTGTTTTTCAGGAGTTGGTCTTGCCCCCTTAGTTTCAGTGAAGGGAACTCCTAAGGTGTCAGCATACCAAGACATTTTGGACAATTTCATTCTCCCAACTTTATGGGAACAATTTGGGGATGGCCCCTTCCTGTTCCAACATGACTGCGCACCAGTGCACAAAGCAAGGTCTATAAAGACACGGATGAGCGAGTTTGGGGTGGAGGAACTTGACTGGCCTGCACAGAGTCCTGACCTCAACCAGATAGAACACATTTGGCATGAATTAGAGTGGAGACTGCGAGTCAGGCCTTCTCTCTATCATCAAAGCCGGACCTCACAAATGCACTTCTGGAAGAATGGTCAAACATTCCCATAGACACTCCTAAACCTTGTGGACAGCCTTCCCAGAAGAGTTGAAGCTGTTATAGCTGTAAAGGGTGGAGCCAACTCAATATTGAACCCTACAGACTAATGGGCCATACACACTATAAGATTTTCTGAAGACTTTTTCCTTTAGACTTACCAAAACCATATAATATGAGGTCAGACCTAAACACTTTCAATGTGTATGCAATCTGGCAGGCCCTTGCACTACATAGAAAAGGTAAATCTGAAGGAAAAAGTCTTCAGAAAATCTTATAGTGTGTATGGCCCTTAAGACTGGGATGCCATTGAAGTTCATGTGAGTGTAAAGGCAGGCGTCCCAATACTGGTATTTAAAACCAGTAACAGGAAGGATTGTTCAGATGTTCAATGCAGCCAGACCACCATGTAGGGAGCCACATTTGGCCCAATGCAGCAGTGTCCTACCAAAAGGGTCAATAGGAACCTAGGTGCAGTAAGAAGTAATTAGAGACCAGCCAGAAAAAAAAAAAAAAAAAAACCATCAACCTACCCTTTTGGTAGGACACTGCTGCATTGGGCCAAATGTGGCTCCCTACATGGTGGTCTGGCTGCATTGAACATCTGAACAATCCCTCCTGTTACTGGTTTTAAATTACATGCGATCTGATGCTCTGGTTGAGCACTCCTTATGGGTCAGTATCATTTGCTCCGTCTGCATCTGGAGTAAAAATGGTTAATGATATTACATACATAGTTACATAGTTGAGGTTGAATATAGACAATAGTCCATCCAGTTCAACCTGTGTAGGTGTGTGTGGACATAATAATTTCCCATACCCCTGAATGTTTTGATCCTTGAGATGTACGTCCAAGAGTCTTTTAAAAGTAACCATACTTCCCGCAGTTACTACCATTTGTGGCAGAGAATTCCACAGTCAGGGCCGGCCTTAGGTGTTCAAGCGCCCTGTGCGTGCTGATCCTGTGGCGCCCCCACCAGCGCCCTGCACATTTTTTCTTGCACTTCATTTGACTTTTCTTTTTTATGATCACTACAAACTTAGCCCCCCTTACATTAGAGACCCCCCTTACATCAGAGACCCCCCAATGGAGCCCCCCTTACAACAGAAACCCCCCAACAGAGCCCCCTTACAACAGAAACCCCCCACAGAGGCCCCACTTACATCAGAGACCCCCCACACAGAGCACCCTTACAGCAGAGACCCCCCAGCCCCCACAAAGAGCCCCCTTTACATCAGAGACCCCAACACAGAGCCCCCTTACATCAGAGACCATCCCCACACAAAGCCCCCTTACTTTAGAGACCCCTCACACAAAGCCCCCCTTACATCAGAGACCCCAACACAGAGCCCCCTTACATCAGAGACCATGCCCACAGAGCCACCCTTACATCAGAGCCCCCCCCATAGAGCCCCCCACAGAGCTCCCCTTACATCAGAGCCCCTCCACACAGAGCTCCCCTTACATCAGAGCCCCCCACATCAGAGCCCTCCCACACAGAGTCCCCCTTACATCAGAGACACCCCACACAGAGCCCCCTTACATCAGAGACCCCCACACATCAGAGACCCCCCACACAGAGCCCCCTTACATCAGAGACCCCCACACAGAGCCCCCTTACATCAGAGACCCCCCACACAGAGCCCCCTTACATCAGATACCCCCACACATCAGAGACCCCCCACACAGAGCCCCCTTACATCAGAGACCCCCACACAGAGCCCCCTTACATCAGAGACCCCCACACAGAGCCCCCTTACATCAGAGACCCCCCACACCAAAGACCCCCCCACACAAAGCCCCCTTTACATCAGAGACCCCCCACACAGAGCCCCCCTTACATTTGATGCAGGAGAGAGCATACTTACCTTAGTATGGAGGCTTACCACGAGAAGAAGGGGCGGGAGGAGGAGGAGAAGGGGCGGGATGAGGGGGAGCCGACGATCTCGCCTCTGGCGTCCCTGGCCTGGAGAGGAGGGGATCTGTCAGTGGCGGGCACTGGCGGCAGATCTGAGGCTGAGTTGTGTGTGATACACAGCTCAGCCCTGCAGCTATAGAAGACACAGGCACAGCCGCACAGTGGGAGATAAGCGGCGGCCGTGGCCTGTGTTAACCCTCTCCATGCCGTGGTCGCCGCTTACCTTCCACTGTGCGGCCTGATCATGTACGAGCTGCGATGGCCGCACGGCGCCCCTTTTGCCCATGGCGCCCTGTCCGGCCGCACAGCTCGCACACCCCAAAGGCCGGCCCTGTCCACAGTCTTGTAGCCCTTACAGTAAAGAACCCCCTGCATAGCCTGAGGTTAAATCTCTTCTCCTCTAAACGCATTGTATGGCCTTGTGTCCTCATGCATTCCTTGCGACTAAATAGTTTTTTTTCTATGCTCTGTTCACCGTTGAGGTATTTGTAAATTACTATCATGTCCCCTCTCAGGCGTCTCTTCTCCAGGGAGAATAAATCAAGCGCTTCTAAACGTTCTTCGTAATTAAGGTCCTCTAATCCCCTAATAAGTTTTGATGCCCTTCTCTGGACTCTCTCCAGCTCTAACACATCCCTCCTGAGGACTGGTGACCAGAACTGGACAGAATACTCCAGATGTGGTCAGAACAGAGTTTTATAAAGTGGTAGGATTATAGTTTTACCTCTATCCCTGATGAAGAAGAAAATTATCTGATCCCTCGAAACGCGTTGGGTACCTTTTCACTGTTTATACGGGAATTGGGTTCATTGTGCTTAACCGCTTCATTGTATCATTATTCGCATGTATATATTTATCCTTTTTTATCTGTGATTTGTCAATAAACTTTTACATTGTTTTATACAAGTACTATTAGAGCCCATTCACACTAGCGAGACTTGTGAGGCGACTTGTGTGCCCTCAAGTCGCCCCAAGTCGCTTGACATAACAATGCAATGTTAATCAATCAGTGCAATCTTAATTGGCACTACTGAAGTCGCTCCGACTTCAGAAAAGGGTCCTGTACTACTTTGAGGCGACCTGTGATCCGACTTGTCCCATATACTTCAATGGGAGTTGCCTCCTTATCTTAATTGACGCGACTTGTGATCCGACTTGTGATCAGACTTTCCATAAAAATGGTCCAGAACCAGAAAAAAATAGAGCATTTTTCTTATAATTTTTAGTAGCACATGAATATGACTTCTCTCCACCTGGCCGTTTTTCTTGCAGGCCTTTTTCGGGCATTTTTGGAGGCAGGCATGACTTTTTTTGGATTTAGTGTCTGGGAGGTCTAAAAAGTGTACCTGTGAAGTTTCAGTTCTGTAGCATGTCCAGAACCAGAAAAAATAGAGCATTTTTCTTATAATTTTTAGTAGCACATGAATATGGCTTCTCTCCACCTGGCCGTTTTTCTTGCAGGCATTTATCGGGCATTTTTGGAGGCAGGCATTACTTTTTTTGGATTTAGTGTCTGGGAGGTCTAAAAAGTGTACCTGTGAAGTTTCAGCTCTGTAGCATGTCCAGAACCAGAAAAAATAGAGCATTTTTCTTATAATTTTTAGTAGCACATGAATATGACTTCTCTCCACCTGGCCGTTTTTCTTGCAGGCATTTATCGGGCATTTTTGGAGGCAGGCATGACTTTTTTTGGATTTAGTGTCTGGGGGGTGTAAAAATTGTACCTGTGAAGTTTCAGCTCTGTAGCATGCCCAGAACCCCAAAAAAATATAATTTTTCTTATAATTATTAATACAGCAGTGTGGCGGCTTCTCTACACCTTGCATTTTTTTTTGCTGGCATATATCGGGCATTTTATGGGCGTCTTTGGAGGCAGGCATGACTCCAAAGAGGAGACTTCGAGGTCGCGGCAGTGTGAACCGAGCCTTATCATTGCCCTTCAAAGTCCCCACCTCCTAGGGGGTGTTTCTCACTATTGTTTGCAATATTTGGGATGCGGGCACCTCTTCCAAGTTTACATGGTAACACGCTACCCTTAGCCATAGTATATCTATGGCGGGCGGTCGGCAACAGGTTAAAGTGAATGTCATGGCTCACCATGGCTGTTGGACGATACGGAAGTTAGATGGTATTCTTTGGAAGGGCGTACATTCTTTTGTCAGCGATATGAAGTCTTTGTCATATTTTAGGACATAATTCTTCATATTCTATAACTGCCAGGAGCATTAAATGAGATTAATGACTTGCATTCAGCTCCCTCATTTAAGGCAGACTAAAGGTCACTTTCCTTTGCTGCTTCTAATTGTCAGACTTTAGGTTTAATGAGAGAAAGGTCAGCAGTATAAACTGCGGAAAATTTTTTTTTGCCGCTTAGTACAAATGGTATAATTGCATTATTTGTTAAGCATATATTATTTTTTTTATGTGCAAAGATATGAAGTCAAGAGAATTCAGAATGCTGTAACATAAAAAAAATGAGATGTTGTAGTTAAGGACAGTTTTGAATAATGAACTATTTTTTTTTTTTTTTCATAGCAAAATTAAAAAATGCAAAAAAATAGAATTAATGCGCGGAACCTTCTGCTCACCCACTTGTCGATTGTATCAACCAGCAGCGGCCCCCGGTCATGTTGTCCATCTGTGGCACGGTCCTCACTTCCGCATTTAGCTGATGGTGTCTGATGGGCAGTCTTGGGATTCTTGGTATGAGCTTGGCAACTCTGACCATGTGTGATCACCAGTGCCGGGACAAGGTCACCTAGAGCCCAGGGCGAACATGGCAAACTGCAGCCCCCCCCTTTTGATGCATGAGCATTATATGTCAGCAAACCCCCCCCCCCCCCCCCCTAAAAACTGAGCACCAATCAGCATGATTACCCTCTAAGAATAAATTCCCTCTCTTCGCAGTACAAATTTGCTCCCTGCTGAAATGCCCCCCCCCCCGAAAAAAATCTTTGCCCACCCATCCCCCAATACCCCCCCCCCCAAAAAAAAAAAAAAAACTGAGCACCAATCAGCATGATTACCCTCTAAGAATAAACTCCCCCTCTTCACAGTACAAATTGGCCATCTTCTGAAATCTCCCCCTCCCAGAAAAAACTTTGCCCACCCATCCCCCAAAATACCCAGGGGGATAGAGGCCCTGATGTAAGGGAGGTGACTTTGGGGATCCTAATGAAAGGGGAACTCTGATGTAAGGGGGAACTCTGGGGTTCTTGATTTAAGGAGGGGAGACTCTGGGGACCCTGATTTAAGGAAGGGGGTTTTTGGGGGACCCTGGTTGAAGGGGGTGGGGGCTATGGGGACCCTGGCTTAAGGGGGGATTTTGGGATCCTAATGTAAGGGGAAGAACTCTGTGGAGTCTTTTTTAAGGAGGGGGAACTCTAGGGACCCTGATGTAAGGCTGAGAACTTTGTGGAGCCTTATTTAAGGAGGGGGGACTCTTGGGACCCTGATGTAAGGGGGAACTTTGGGATCCTAATGTAAGGGAGAGAACTCTGTGGAGCTTGATTTAAGGAGAGGCGATTCTTGGGACCCTGATGTAAGGGGGAACTTTGGGATCCTAATGTAAGGGGGAGAACTCTGTGGAGCCTGATTTAAGGAGAGGGGAGTCTTGGGACCCTGATATAAGGGGAAACTTTGAGATCCTAATGTAAGGGGGAGAACTCTGTGGAGCCTGATTTAAGGAGAGGGGACTCTTGGGACCCTGATGTAAGGGGGGACTTTGGGATCCTAATGTAAGGGGGAGAACTCTGTGGAGCCTGATTTAAGGAGAGGGGACTCTTGGGATCCTGACATAAGGGGGAACTTTGGGATCCAAATGTAAAGGGAAGAACTCTGTGGAGCCTGATTTAAGGAGGGGGGACTCTTGGGACCCTGATGTAAGGGGAAACTTTGGGATCCTAATGTAAGGGGGAGAACTCTGTGGAGCCTGATTTAAGGAGAAGGGACTCTTGGGACCCTGATGTAAGGGGAAACTTTGGGATCCTAATGTAAGGGGGAGAACCTTGTGGAGCCTGATTTAAGGAGGGGGGACTCTTGGGACCCTGATGTAAGGGGGAACTTTGGGATCCTAATGTAAGGGAGAGAACTCTGTGGAGCCTGATTTAAGGTGGGGGAACCCTAGGTACCCTGATGTAAGGGGGAGAACTCTGTGGAGCCTTATTTAAGGAGAGGGGACTCTTGGGATCCTGATATAAGGGGGAATTTTGGGATCCTAATGTAAGGGGAAGAACTCTGTGGAGCCTGATTTATGGAGGGGGGACTCTTGGGATCCTGATGTAAGGGGAAACTTTGGGATCCTAATGTAAGGGGGAGAACCTTGTGGAACCTGATTTAAGGAGGGGGGACTCTTGGGACCCTGATGTAAGGGGGAACTTTGGGATCCTAATGTAAGGGGGAGAACTCTGTGGAGCCTGATTTAAGGTGGGGGAACCCTAGGTACCCCGATGTAAGGGGGAGAACTCTGTGGAGCCTTATTTAAGGAGAGGGGACTCCTGGGATCCTGATATAAGGGGGAATTTTGGGATCCTAATGTAAGGGGAAGAACTCTGTGGAGCCTGATTTATGGAGGGGGGACTCTTGGGATCCTGATGTAAGGGGAAACTTTGGGATCCTAATGTAAGGGGGAGAACTCTGTGGAGCCTTATTTAAGGAGATGGGACTCTTGGGATCCTGACATAAGGGGGAATTTTGGGATCCTAATGTAAGGGGAAGAACTCTGTGGAGCCTGATTTATGGAGGGGGGACTCTTGGGACCCTGATGTAAGGGGGAACTTTGGGATCCTAATGTAAGGGGGAGAACCCTGTGGAGCCTGATTTAAGGATGGGGGACTCTTGGGACCCTGATGTAAGGGGGAACTTTGGGATCCTAATGTAAGGGGGAGAACTCTGTGGAGCCTGATTTAAGGAGAGGGGACTCTTGGGATCCTGATGTAAGGGGGAACTTTGGGATCCTAATGTAAGGGGGAGAACTCTGTGGAGCCTGATTTAAGGAGAGGGGACTCTTGGGACCCTGATGTAAGGGGGAACTTTGGGATCCTAATGTAAGGGGGAGAACTCTGTGGAGCCTGATTTAAGGAGGGAGAACCCTAGGTACCCTGATGTAAGGGGGAGAACTCTGTGGAGCCTTATTTAAGGAGAGGGGATTATTGGGACCCTGATGAAAGGGGGGGGGGTTAATCTGGGGACACTGATGAAATTAGGGGGTTCTCTGAGGACCCTGATGTAAGGGAGGAACTTTGGGGACCTTAATAAAAGGAGTAAACTCTAAAGTAAGGGAGTCAGGCCCTGGGGGGCCCAGGTCTACACCTGTGTAAAGGTTCCCAAATTGTTTGATGGCTGCCATGGTGAGGCAGTAGCACAGAAGAAAAGCTATCTAAAATGCCAGTTTTAAGGTTTTGACCACTTACAAGTACAATTCACTTGGATTTGAACACTTGTGGCGTCAGGCCGCCTGCTTGGCTGGTGTTTAGATGTCCGTGATGATCAGTCCAGCACCAGAATAGACCTTCTTCTACCAGCAGAGCAGCCAACCACAGCGAAGGTAAAGGGGACTTTATTGGAGCAAATAGCTGACACTTTTTTTTTTTTTTGCATTGCTTCTCTTTTCCTTACTACAAAAATGTTACATTTGACCAGAGAGCCTCTTAAATATAAACTGCAATTGTCCGGCATTAAAAAAAAAAAAAAAGAAAAAAAAAATGGAATCTGTCAGAGAATGACCTGTGGCTGAGAGATAAGAGCATCTTCCACAGATTAGCTTCAGCTGAAGCATTCAGGAAAAAAAACGCAGCTTGTTGTAGGCAAGTACTTGTGTATAAAATTGGGGAAAATCTGGAATTTTTCAGCCAACAAGTGCTTAACCACTTAAGCCCCGGAAGATTTTACCCCCTTCCTGACCAGGGTTTTTTTTTGCGATTCGGCACTGCGTGATTTTAACGGACAATTGCGCGGTCGTGCAACGCTGTACCTAAACGAATTTGGCGTCCTTTTTTTCCCACAAACAGAGCTTTCTTTTGGTGGTATTTGATCACCTGTGCGATTTTTATTTTTTTTTATTGCGCTATAGACAAAAAAGAGCGGCAATTCTGAAAAAAAATATATTTTTCACTTTCTGCTATATAACATTCCCAAAAAAAATGTAAAAATCGAATTTATTTATTTCATTAAATCTTCCTCTAATTTATTTATTGATAGGTGGCACTGATATGCAGCACTGATGAGCACTGATAGGCAGAAATGATGGACACTGATAGGTGGCACTGGTATGCAGCACTGATGGGCGCTGATAGGTGGAACTGATGGGCACTGATATGCAGCACTGATGAGCACTGATAGGGGGAACTGATGGGCACTGATAGGTGGCACTGATATGCAGCACTGATGGACATTGATAGGTGGAACTGATGGGCACTGATATGCAGCACTGATGAGCACTGATAGGGGGGAAACTGATGGGCACTGATAGGTGGCACTGATATGCAACACTGATGAGCACTGATCGGCAGAACTGATGGCCACTGATCAAGGGCACTGATATGCAGCACTGATGGGCATTGGTAGGTGGAACTGATGGGCACTGATAGCTAGCACTGATATGAAGCACTGGTGGGCACTGATAAGTGACACTGATGGGTGGCACTAATGGGTACTGATAGACAACACTGATAGGCAGCACTGATAAGGTGCTGACAGGCATTACTGATGGGCACTGATTGGCATCCCTGGTGGGCACACTAGATGGACACTTGTGGGCATTATCATTATGATACATTTTTTTAAATCAAATTACATGATTATCAGCGCAGACCCCCTCTGTCAGGAGAGCTGCTTTTTGGCTCTCGTCTACTCGTGCTTTGTTAGCGCGAATAAAAGAAAAGCCGATAACCGTCACTTCCTGGTAACAATGTGATCAACTGTGATTGGTCACAGCCGATCACTTGGTAAAGAGCCTACGTCATAGGCTCTTTACCGAGATCAGAGATGCGGTGTGTCTGAGCAAAGCACTGCACTACCGATCACCGGGCTGCATGCCTTTTGGGGGCGCACGCGAGCGGCTTATACCGCTGGATGTCATATGACGCCCAGTCAGGATAATAAAACCACCACCCATCCATCATTTTGCAATAGGCTGGATGTGGAAGGTGTCTGTACAAGTCAGTATGCTAATCTCAAAATTCATATAGGATATCCGCGCTAAAACTCATGAATTACAAATAAGCAGCTGTCTAAGCAATCTTTGACACTAGATACAAGAATTGTGATGATTTGATGTAAAGATTGGTGCAGCGTCGGAGGTGGCTAGGTGGGGGTTGAGTGATAGTGTGGTCAGAGGCATTGGCCGCTGGGAATCTGTTCGCTATCGGCTGCACATACATCCCCATCTGTTGTGATTGTATGGGGGGGGGGGTGTTTTTACTGGATGTGTTTGGCTGTTGTTATTTTGTTGAATCTGTGCTGTTTTTTTGCAAGAAAGGGATGCTACGTATCAGTGGCGGCTGTTGCTCAAAATTTTTTTGGGGGCGCAAACAGAAAAATGTAATAGGCATTGCTTTGCGTCAAAAAACGCTGTAAAAAAACTCCGTGACTTTGAGGTCGCAAAAGTGTGAAAGGGGCCTTCAGTAATTTATTTATTTCAGGTACTTATATAGCGCTGTCAATTTACGCAACGCTTTCAAGGTAATCAAGGTATAGTGTGCCCCCTTCAATGCAGAGTGACCACAGCGTGCCTCCTTCAATGCAGAGAGACCAGCGTGCCCCCTTTCAATGCAGAGAGACCAGTGTGCCCCCTTTCAATGCAGAGAGACCAGCGTGCCCCCCTTTCAATGCACAGTGACCAGCGTACCCCCTTTCAATGCAGAATGACCAGCGTGCCCCCTTTCAATGCACAGTGACCAGCGTGCCCCCTTTCAATGCACAGTGACCAGTGTGCCCCCTTTCAATGCAGAATGACCAACGTGCCCCCTTTCAATGCACAGTGACCAGTGTGCAGGGTCGGACTGGCCTACCGGCCCTGGGGCCGTTTGATGCAGCCCTTTAAGAATTGGGGCCGCCCGGCCGCTTTAAGCATTGGCCGCTGCAGCCCCGGCTCCCGCTGCGCTCCAATGACGGACGGATACATTCTTTCCAATCCTACGTCAGCCGTTATGAGCGGCATGACGTCACATCCGGCGGGAGCGGCTGCGGATCATCTGGCTGCAAGCAAGACGAAGACGGTCACGGCGCCGATCCCTCCCCCACAGACACAGACGCCACTCCAGCAGCAGGTACATGTGTGTACAGTGTATGTAGCTGGTAATCTCTTTGGATCCATGCTAGTTCACTACAACTTCAGGCAGAGAACATGGAGATTTTCCAAATGTAGAGCCATTTCTCTCCAGAACTGATAGGTGGCAGCTATCTGGACACAGGGCCGTCTTTAATATTGATTGGATCCTGGGCCCTCCCAAATCCACTTATCAACTATTTGTGGGCAGTGTGGGGCTCAAGGGGGGCTCAGGGGGCAGCTTCTTTGGGCCCCACACCAATGACTGGGCCCTGGGCAGCTGCCCCTTTTGCCCTGTGTTAAAGACAGCCCTGTCTGGACATACTAAAAAGATGATCCAAAAACACTTTCCATACACTGGGAAGCCCCCAGTTTTCCCTACAATATTCTGGAAAGGTTTACAGCTCATATTTATTTTATCCATGAATTAGCTTGGAAGAAGACAGCTTGAAGTACAGTGAGTGTAAGGTGTTATTCGTTACACATACCTGCATGCTGTCTTTTTCAAGGTAAAACTGTTACAGAAATGCAGCAGTAATGCCAGCTAAATGACTCCATGGACAATCTACATTCTGTCCCTGGAATTAACACAGTGCACTTATCTCCCATATTAGTTCATGTAACTTCAGTATAAATGAAGCCAAAATGTTTTTATTTTTTTTGTTTGTTGTTTTTTTTTTTTTTAGTTTTGAATAGTGTAGGGATTTTTTTTTTTTTGCCATTCATGTCCCAATCAAGCCATTTGAATAATTTCCTATCTATTGGACACAAATGAAAGTGAGAGGAATTCCCTCTAAAATAAGCCCTGCATCTACTGCACCATGTCCTCAACTCTGCATCTACTGCACCATGTCCTCAACTCTGCATCTCCTGCACCATGCCCACAGCCCCTGCATCTCCTGCACCATGTCCGCAGCTTCTTCCTCTCCTGTACCGTGCCCACAGCCCCTGCATCTCCTGTACCATGTCTGCAGCCCCTGCATCTCCTGTACCATGTCTGCAGCTCCTGCATCTCCTGTACCATGTCTGCAGCCCCTGCATCTCCTGTACCATGTCCGCAGCCCCTGCATCTCCTATACCATGTCCGCAGCCCCTGCATCTCTTGTACCGTGCCCGCAGCTTCTTCCTCTCCTGTACCATGCCTGCAGCCTCTGCATCTGCTGCACCATGCCCACAGCCCCTGCATCTCCTGTACCATGCCCACAGCCCCTGCATCTCCTGTACCATGCCTGCAGCCCCTGCATCTCCTGTACCATGCCTGCAGCCCCTGCATCTCCTGTACCATGCCCACAGCCCCTTCATCTCCTGCACCATGTCTGCAGCCTCTGGCATGTCCTCCTGTACCTCCTGTACCATGCCCTCAGCCCCTGCATCTCCTGTGCCATTCCCACAGCCTCTGCATCTCCTGTATCATGCCCGCAGCCTCTGCATCTCCTGTACCATGTCCGCAGCCTCTGACATCTCCTGTACCATGCCCACAAAGCCTATGACCACCTTCTGTACCATGTTAGCACTTTTACAGCTTTTACCTGGAATTTGCTTTATATATATATATATATATATATATATATATATATATATATATAAAGCCCTATATGCTTTCATATCTGTCTTCTCTATAATACATTCTTCAAATGTGCTTTAAAATGCATGATTTTTCCTTTTATGAACAAGAAAATAATGACGTTATACTGTTGGGCTGGTATAATAATGCTATGGGGCTGGTATGAAATTATTTCCAGGGCTGAATTTTATTCCCAGTCCGGCCCTGCCAGTGTGCCCCCTTTCAATGCACAGTGACCAGCGTGCCCCCTTTCAATGGACAGTGACAAGCGTGCCCCCATTCAATGGACAGTGACCAGCGTGTCCCCTTTCAATGGACAGTGACCAGCGTGCCCCCTTCAATGCAGAGACTAGTGTGCCCCCTTTCAATGCAGTGAGCAGTGTGCCCCCTTTCAATGGACAGTGACCAGCGTTCCCCCTTCAATGCAGAGATCAGCGTGCCCCCTTTCAATGCAGAGACCAGCATGCCCCCTTCAATGCAGAGATCAGCGTGCCCCCTTCAATGCAGAGACCAGCATGCCCCCTTTCAATGCAGAGACCAGCGTGCCCCCTTCAATGCAGAGATCAGCGTGCCCCCTTTCAATGCAGAGTGAACAGCGTGCCGAGACCAGTGCACTTACCTGTAGGGGTGGCTTCACTTCAGTCCCCGCGTCTCCTCGAGTCCTCAGTCCTCCCGCCTCCTCCTTGGCCAATGGCATGGGGTTTTCCTTTCGGCCAATCAGGAAGCGGGTCTCAGACCCACTTCTTGATTGGCCAGGAGGAGGATCCATGTGACAATAGCGCCCCGGGTCCACCCTTTGCTGAAGCCTATTAGAGCCTCTAGCTCTAATCAGGTGATGTAAAAAAAAAAAGTCCCATTGAACTCCATGCATCCAACGCCCCGCATGTAGATTAGGGGGCCGGGCCTGGACGCATGGATGGGAGGGGCGCCACTGCTACGTATGCTGCTGTTGTGTTTTATTGCAGGTAGGAGCCCCTGTCTGATATGGATCCTAGGGCATTCCTACATTGCCGGGGGAGCCAGGAGGGCAGATGTGCAGCCGAATGGATGTCAGCTGGGTTTTTCAAGGGATGAGGCTCAGGCTACAGTGCGCTGGATTGGAGTGCCCGGCATGCTGTGGAGAGAAGTAGTACCTGAGGTCCATCGGTTTGTTCGGTTGGACAGACCACCAGATATATTGCTGGTACATACAGTGGGGAATGAAGTAGGTCTGCGCTCTATGAGAGAAATGATCCGGGACATCAATTTTGATTTTGATATGGTCTTTGTCTGGTCTGATATGGTGGTGCGTACTCATCGCAAATGTCTTGTGATGGATCTGAAAATAATTCCAGAGACTCAAGCGGAGGGTATGTGGTGGTGGTGGTGGTGTTTATGGTGGTGTCTTTGGGGGTGCACACAGCAGAGAGTGAAGAGGGTGCAGATAGAGAGGATGAGAAGGGTGCAGAAGAGGAAGGCAGAGTGAGCCACTCAACCAAGTCTGGTGCGTCCTTTCACATAATCAAACGCGCCTTCTGAAACTTCACACTTTGGCTCCGGCCTCCTGCTCCTGCCCTACCCCTACCACCCCTGCGTAAGTGTCTGCTTCTTCCTCTGCCTGTCATGTTTTTTAATTACCCTGTGACAAAAGTCTCTAGAGAATCGCAGTATATCTGGAAAAAGGTATATAACACCTCACTTCAATCTGTGGTATTGGGGGGCCACAGTTTTATCACACCAGTTCTACAAATAATTGGCCAGTAACTGTTGTCACTGTGTGTAGCACAGTCAACACAGCAAGAGAGACCAAATTTTTGCAGGACTAAAATACACTCTTAGAAAAGTATACTGTTAAATAACACCCCACTTCAATATGTGGTATTGGGGGGCCACTGGTCTATCACACCAGTTGTTCAAAAAATAGGCCAGTGAGTTTGGCACTGTGTGTACCAGACTTAACTCAACAAAAGAGGCAATATTGCTGCAGGACACAAATACACTTGTAAAAGTATACTCAGATAACACCCCACTTCAATATGTGGTATTGGGGGGCCACTGGTCTATCACACCAGTTGTTCAAAAAATTGGCCAGGGAGTTTGGCACTGTTTGTAGTATTGCTGCAGCAACGCTCAGTCACCACACCTGTCACAATGCTGCACAGTGCACAATAATACTACTAATCCCCTATATTATGCTTTCTACAAAGTATATTATACTGTGGCTTACCCCCCTCCCCCTATATAGTGCACTGCACAGCAATACAAAAAAATTTGCAGCCCTTTAAATTACTTTTGTGGACATTAACATTTGTGTGACTGCTGCCAATCTCTAACTGCCCCTAAAGCACCGACTGGATACCTGCCCCTAACCTGAAAAGATACTAGTAGACCTATACCGAAATACCAGCCCTGAAAAGGAATTTGCCGCGAACCGACCACCGGGAGAACCGTAAGGCCATCTCTACTCATCTTGTCCCTGGGATCCAGCTATGTATCCCGGCAGTGTGCGGCGGCCGGATCTTCCGCCCAATGCTCTGAGCCCCGTCTTCCGTCTCCTGCGACGGACGCTCGCAGGGGGGTGGAACCGGCGGCAAATTTAAATAGTAAAACACACAAACACACTGATACATTACAAAATATAAAATAAATTCACATTAGTTTGCCCCCCAGTGCCCTTTCCTGCAGTTTTACTGTACTTTTTTTGTATAGATAGATAGATAGATAGATAGATAGATAGATAGATAGATAGATAGATAGATAGATAGATAGATAGATAGATAGATAGATAGATAGATAGATAGATAGATATACTCGTATATCTATATATATATGTATACACACACACACACATATACATATAATATATGTATACACATATTTATATATATACTGTGTGTATATATATATATATATATATATATATATATATATATATATATATACATACATACATACTTTAACTTATTTATAGTTATTTATTATATTATATTTTATGATTTTGTGTTTCAAACTTTATCATACCTGAGATGTTATAAAGAAGAACGCACAGTAAAAAAAAAATCATATGTAAGTAGTTGGTTTGGGCTGCTCATTCTTAACCACTTAAGCCCCGGAAGATTTTACCCCCATTCCGACCAGGGGGTATTTTGCGATTCGGCACTGCGTGACTTTAACGGACAATTGCGCGGTCGTGCGACGCTGTACCTAAACGAATTTGGCGTCCTTTTTTTCCCACAAACAGAGCTTTCTTTTGGTGGTATTTGATCACCTGTGCGATTTTTTGATCACGCGCTATAAACAAAAAAAGAGCGTCAATTTTGCAAAAATAACAATATTTTTCACATTTTTTTATATGAAATTCCCCCCAAAAAAAATGTAAAAATCAAAATTTTTTAACATATTCGGCCAATTTGTTTTATGCTACCTATGTTTGGTAAAAAAAATCTCAAAAAGCGTATTTTGATTGGTTTGCGCAAAAGTTATCGCGTTTACTAACAAAGGGAAAGATTTTTGTCATTTTTGTTGTTTTTTTTTAACGCATAATGGCGGCGATCTGCGATTTTTTTTGTGGTACTGTGACATTGCGGCGGACAGATCGGACCCTTGGCTGACATTTTTGACACTTTTGGGGTTATCAGTGACATTTCTACAGTAATCAGTGCTATATATATGCACTGTTACTGTAAAAATACACTGGTAGTGAAGGGGTTAACTTTATTTGGGAGGGAGGGGCTGTGTGTGTCCCTAGGGGCGTGCTTTCTACTGTGATTGGCTGTGGCTTCAGCTGTAAGGACACTGATCAACGGATCTACATAGTAGATCCATGTGATCAGTGTCTTTGCAGCGAGGAGAATGACAGGCAGCTTGTTTACACAAGCTGCCTGACATTCTCCCTCTCCCCCGCCGATCGCCGAGTGGCCGGCGGACATCGGGTCCGCTGGTCACACGCGCGGGGGGGTCCGTGACCACGCGGAAGCGGGAGCGCGCCTCCGGGGGCGCGCGCTCGCTCCCTAGACCCTCACAAGCAAGCAACGTAGCCCTACGTTAGTTTGCCTGTGAGGGGCTGACCGCCGACGTAGATAGTCGTGCGGCGGTCGGCAAGTGGTTAAGAATTACATGCAAAATAATGGTACCGCTTTCAGCACCTAAAATCCGAAATAATCATACCGCCAGGGAAGTTAAGGGGGAAAATTTTACGGTCCAGAAGTGGTTAATAAAAGGCTGCTATGGTCAATAAAACTCCAGTTGGTGTTATGTCTGGGTAATTTATTAGTGGAGTGGTGGTCAGGCTGTTTTTTTTTTTGGGAGAAAGCTTCTTTTGTACCTAGTCAAGGAACTGAGAAGAGTTTTCTTTAATTACAATATACTGGCGGAAAGCCTCGGAAATAAAGGCAGACTGATGGACGGCGCTGCCTCTACATCTCCCGGGATGAATAACGCCTTCGTGTAAAAAGCAGAACGATGGCTGAAACCCTTTGTTACCGCCGATGTCTCCCGCGAGCGGCATGCATAAACGCAATGGATGATTCTGTTTATTTGTAAGAAAGAGGGGAAGGCTGACACCGTTTCATAAAGCTGAAATATAGAAACAAACTAAAAAATCAATAGATGTCACAAGTGATGGCGGGAACGAGTGATGGAAACCTTTTCGCTGATAGAATCAGAATATTAGGAAAGCCGAAAACACTTTGAAAGAATATTTTATTTCAGATTTGGGACTATAAATCAAAGATTTGACGTGCTATGACTCAGGCTGTAAACATCGGAGGTGCAACTTTTTCTGAGACGCGATATCTTTTTTTTGGGAAACTTTGAAAAGTAGCAGCCTGGCTTAGCAACTTCCATGTTCGCTTACAGGCAGGTAAGTTCTGCTCATATAGCCAAGATGCACAGATCAATACATAGGTGGGGGCTTGGCTTACCAAACAAAGGACTGGTATTTCTGTCCATCCAATCCTGAGATTTACGGAGAGGCTGGTAACTTCTCTTTGTTGTACAGCCTGATCAACTCTCAGCCCTAAGCCCACATTCACATTGGTCCGGTTTGAAATGCAATTTGTCAAATCACATGTCCAATCAGAGCCAATTTGCGGGCAATTGCACCATCCGACCGCCCAACCCCAACTTTGCAGCACCGTCTGAATAGGTATGACGCCGACTTTGCGGCACCCCATCGACTCTCAAATGTAGTTTCTGTGCTAATTTTGGTGACTTTGGGGGGCGATTTCCATAGACATCTGTGCAGGAACCCGTACAGATGTCTGTGAAATCGCCCCCAAAGTCAGACTGAAATGCCAGGCTTGAACTCCCACAATTTCAAAACGGCCTCAGTTTGAACCTAGGGGCTAAACCTGTGATGGGGAACTAATGGAGCAGCAGTAGGCTGATTGGATCAAAGTTCCACTGTCCCTTTCCTAGGGATGTAGTGTATGGGAGGTTGCAAATTCTATCCAAAATTCAAGGGAAAAAAAAATATATATGCATATATGCATATATATATATATGAAATGCAAATTCTAATATATATACTATCTATCTATCTGTCTGCAATCCCCCATATATATGTATATTTTTACATAGTTACATAGTAGGTGAGGTTGAATAAAGACAATAGTCCATCCAGTTTAACCTGTATATGGGAGATTGCAAATATATATATATATATATATATATATATATATATATATATATATATATATATATATGGGAGATTGAGTAGATAGATGGATTAGATGGATATATATATATGTATAAGTATATATATATATATATATACATATATGTATATATATATATATATATATATATATATATATATATATATATATATATATATATATCCATCTAATCCATCTACCTATTCAATCTCCCATATATATATATATATATATATATATATATATATATATATATATATATATATATATATATATATATATTTGCAATCTCCTATATATATATATATATATATATGTATATATATATATATATATATATATATATATATATATATATATATATATATATATATATATATATACTGTTAATAAAAATTAAAGGAGCGCTTTTTAATCAGAGTATTGATTTAAGTCAATTAAACTCCTGGGATATTGATCTGGTCAGTTAAATAGCGGAGGGAGTTGTAAATCAGTTTCAGTTGCTTTGATGTTAATGAAATTAACAACAGGTGCACTAGATGGGCAACAATGAGATGACCTCCAAAACAGGAATAGTTTTACAGGTGGAAGCCACAGACATTTTTTTTTTCCCCTACTCATCTTTTTTGGCTGTTTTTACTAGTTTTGCATTCGGCTAGGGTCAGTGTCACTACTGGTAGCATGAGGAGATACCTATAGAGGTTACACAGGCAGTTTAACTCCTCCAGGATGGCACATCAATACGTGCCATTGACAGAAGGTTTGCTGTGTCTCCCAGCACAGTCTCTAGAGCATGGAGGAGATTCCAGGAGACAGGCAGTTACTCTAGGAGAGCTGGACAGAGCAGTAGAAGCTCCTTAACCCATCAGCAAGACCTACAAAATGACCTCCAGCAGGCCATTGGTGTGAATGTCCCTGACCAAATATTTAGAAACTGACTTCATGAAGGTGGCCTGAGGGCCTGATGTCCCCTAATGGGCCCTCCGTTCACTGCCCGGCACCGTGGAGCTCAATTGGCAATTGCCATTGAACAAAAGAATTGGCAGGCCCACCACTGGCGCCCTGTGCTTTTCACAGAGGAGAGCAGGTTCACCCTGAGCACATGTGACAGATGTGAAAGGGTCTGGAGAAGCTGTGGAGAACGTTATGCTGCCTGTAACATCGTTCAGTATGATCGGTTTGGTGGTGGGTCAGTGATGGTCTGGGTAGGGCTATCCATGGAGGGATGCACAGATCTCTACAGGCTAGACAATGGCACCCTGACTGCCATTAGATATTGGGATGAAATCCTTGGACCCATTGCCAGACCCTATGCTGGTGCAGTGGGTCCTGGGTTCCTCCTGGTGTACGACAATGCCCGGCATCATGTGGTCAGAGTATGCAGCCAGTTCCTGGAGGATGAAGGAATTGATACCATTGAATGGCCCCCATGCTCGCCTGGCATAAATCCAACTGAACACCTCTGGGACATTATGTTTCAATCCATCCGATGCCGCCAGTTTGCACCTCAGTCTGTTCAGGAGCTCAGTGATGCCGTAGATGCTTTTTGACATCTGGGAGGAAATACCCCAGGACACCATCCGCCGTCTCATTAGGACCATGCCCTGATGTTGTCAGGTATGCATACAAGCAGGTGGGGGCCAAACAAACTACTGAGGACCATCCTGAGTTGCTGCAATAAAATGTCAGCAAAATGGACTAGCCTGCTGCATCATTTTTTCATTTTGATTTTCGGGGTGTCTTTGAGTTCAGCCCTCTGTAGGGTGATAATTTTAGTTTTCTTTATATGATGTGGCATCCTTTCCTTCCTAACACATTACCCAGTCCATACCAGTATAAATATCCAGGATGATATTTTTTTCCATTGAGATCTGATGTGTTTTCAAAGAGTTTTTTTAAATTTTTTTGAGCTGTATACAAACCAAAAGATAGAGCAGCACTCACGGGTCTTGAGAGGAGAACGTTTTTTTATGATGTTTCGATGAGGCACAAGCTCGTCTTTCTCAGTCTTTGCTGTGCACCAGGGCCCATTTTCTATCCCTGATTTGTGTGGCAACCATTGGATAGTATATATATATATATATATATATACAGTTGTATTCAAAATTATTCAACCCCCACTGAAATTGATTGTTTTGGCCAGTTTGACATTGATTTTGATCATTCAGTCATCCTGCTTACAATTAAATCAAAGAGTCACGTGTAGGTCAGACAAATATAACATAACATTTATAATGAAATAACCACAAATGTCTTTTCTGTGCTCACATCATTATCAGTTTTATTCAACCCCCAAGTGACATTCAATCTTAGTACTTAGTACAACATCCTTTTGTTTTGATAGAGACACACTTGTGTCTCTATCAAAAATGACAATTTTTAAGAACTTTTTTTGTGTGATTTAGGGCCTGATTCATAGTACGGCGAATTGGCGTTTCGGCGTGATTTTGCGAAGCGGCGATTATTTAAGTCTGAAATTGGCATTCAAAGAACGGCGGGCGGAAAATAGCGCCTAGTGTGAGATTCATTAAGATGCAATATGGTCAGAGCGCGACTTAAAACCACGCCAGCTAAAAGCTCGACTAAAGTTTAGCCAAATTTTCCCCTGTACCCCCAAAAATCCCAAATCACTGTGGAAGGTGTGGAAGTCAATTTGGAGATGACTTGCGTTTAAAAAATCTCAAAAACTGACTTAGAAAGAGAGATATCTGCGAAAGTGTGGAAAGGTTAAACAGCTCCTCCAGCCGCGAGCTGCGAACTCGCGAATGTGCGCATGCGCAACGTCAAATTGGCTCAAAAAATTTCGCCAGCGCGATTTTGGGTCAATTTTTTTTTGAATACCGCTTGCAAATCCGCTGTCTCGCCCATAGAAAATGGCAAAAACCGGCGGAATTGGAAAAACATGCACACTTCCAACAAGGGATCCTTTAGTAAACACCATCACATTCCATACACCTTTCCTGCTAACTCCGAAATCATAGCAGTCAAATCTACAGTGTTTATATAGAACCTCCACATTCTCTGAAAAAACCCACAAAATATTACATTGGGGAATTGGTCGTCAGATAGAAAAAAAATAGATGTAAAACATATTTCAAAGAAAGATTATTAGCATTTCACACATATCAAGGAAATGTCACAATTTTGACAATATTTTATGTGTTTCCAAAGAATGTTTTTAGAAATATATTGCAAATACTACCTTTTCTTCCATATGGGTATGGCCAAGTGTTACCATTTTACTACACATTTAACTGAAGGTATATATATATATATCCCTTATACTTGGCTAATTAGCAAAGTATGCCCAACAAACAAATAGAGCTTTAGCTCACAATATTGCTACATATTGACTTTATGGGGCATCTTTTGTATTTTGTTCATGTCTTTGGATTAAAAGTTTGCTGATACACATGCCTTTTTCAAACATGAACAAAATTAATGATGTCAACATTTGGAGGATTGGAGATATCCAAGTGTTGCCCATACAGAGGGCACCTTCCGGATTCGAACTTACAAACCTACAGCAGGAAGGCAGACTCCCTAATCATTGTGCTATTTCTCAGTGAGCGTTGGGTGTTTTCCTCATGCCGTCAAAATGCTCACATGGGAACAGGGGCCATTGAACTGAATAGGATTGGATTTTTTGCCTGTTTTGGGAGCTGATCCTTGAGCTGGACAAATCCCCCTCAAACGCCCCCAAA